>NC_090394.1:41509484-41823936 GCF_036365525.1 Heterodontus francisci
TTCCCTAACTCTCTCATTCTCTCTCCCTCTCCCTTATACACCTTCACTCTCTTACTGACACTCCCAGCTGCTCAAGAGCTGAGCGTGACTCAGTTGGTAGTACTCTAGCCTCTGAGTCACACGGTTCAGGTTCAAATCCCACTTCAGGGCTTGAGCACAAAATCAAGGCTAACAGTGCAGTACTGAGAGAGTGATGCACTGTCGAGGGTGCTCTTTCAGATGAGGCATTAAACTGAAGCCCCATCTTCCTGTTCAGGTAGATGTAGGAGATCCCATGGCACTATTTCAAAGAGCAGGGGTGTTATCTCCGCTGTCCTGGCCAATATTTATCACTCAATCAACATTACAAAAACAGATTATCCTATCGTCGTCACATTGCTGTTTGTGGGAGTTTGCTGTGCACAAATTGGCTGCCGCATTTCCTACAATGTGGACCCATTACAGGCAGAGACAGGAGAATTTCTAATAGGGAATAAGGGAATGTCAGAGAAACTAAACAAATACTTTGTGTCTGTCTTCATGGAGGAAAATACAAAAAACCTCCCAGAAATGCGAAAGAACCAAGGGAGAGGTGGCTGTAGAGATAATGGATGTGTTGGTAATCATCTTCCAAAATTCTATAGATTCTGAAATGGTTCCTGAAGATTGTAAGGTACAATGTAACCTCACTATTTCAGAAAGGAGGAAGAGAGAACTACAGACCTGTTAGACTGATATCATTAGTAGGAAAATGCTAGCATCTATTATAAAGGAAGTTATAACTGGACACTTAGAGAATAATGGTAGGATTGGGCAGAGTCAACGTGGATTTGTGAAAGGGAAATCATGTTTGACAAACCTGTTGGAGCTTTTTGAGGATGTAACTAGAGTATAGATAAGGGGGAAACAGTGGATGTGGTGTATTTAGATTTTCAGAAGGCTTTCGATAAAGTCCCCACAGGAGGTTAGTAAGCAAAATTAGAGCGCATGGGATGGAGGGGTAATATACTGGCATGGATTGAGAATTAGTGAACAGAGAGTAGGAATAAACGGTTATTCTCAGGTTGGCAGGCTGTGATTAGTGGGGTACCACAAGGATCAGTGATGGGTGCACAGCTAATAACAATCTATATCAAGGCGGAGGCAGTGGCGTAGTGGTAATGTAAGACAGAGGCCCAGGCTAATGCTCTGGGGACATGGTTTTGAATCCCACTGCGGCAGCTGGTGAAATTCAATGAATAAAAATCTGGAATTAAAATCTAGCCTAATGGTGACCATGAAACCATTGTTGATTGTTGTAAAAACCCATCTGGTTCATTAATGCCCATAGGGGAAGGAAATCTGCCATCCTTACCTGGTCTGGCCTACATGTGACTCCAGACCCACAGCAATGTGGCTGACTCTTAATTGCCCTTTAAAATGGCCTAGCAAGCCACTCAGTTATATCAAACTGCTACAAGGTGTAAGAAAAGGAAACCGGATGGACCACCTGGCATTGACCTATGCATGGGAACACCACCACCTGAAAGTTCCCGTCCAAGCCAGACACCATCCTGATTTGATACTATATTACCGTTCCTTCACTGTCACTGGGTCAAAATTCTGGAATTCCCTTCCTAACAGCACTGTACCTACACCCCAAGGACTACAGTGGTTCAAGGAGGCAGCTCACCACCATCTTTTCAAGTGCAATTAGGGATGGGCAATAAATGCTGGCCTAGCCAGTCTGTGCCCACATCCCACAAACAAATAAAAAAAGTATTTGGATGTGGGGACCAAATGTAATATTTCCAAGTTTGATGATGATGCAAAACTAGGAATGCGAGTTGCGAGGAGAATGCAAAGAGGATTCAAGGGGATACAGACAGGCTAATCGAATGGGCGGATGGAATATAATGTGGAAAAATGTAAAGTTATCCACTTTGGTAGGAAAAACAGAAATGTAGAGTATTTCTTAAATGGTAAGAGATTGGGAAGTGTTGATGTCCAAAGGGACCTGGGTATCCTTGTTCATACGTCACTGAATGCTAGCATGCAAACAATTAGGAAGGCAAATGGTATGTTGGCCTTTATTGCAAGAGGATTTGAGTACAGGAGTAAAGATGGCTTGCTGCAATTGTATTGTTTTGCTGAGACCGCACCTGGAGTATTATGTAGTTTTGGTCTCCTTACCTAAGGAAGGATATACTTGCCATAGAGGGAGTGCAGCGATGGTTCACCAGACTGATTCCTGGGATGGCAGGATTGGGCTATAAGGAGAGATTGAGGAGACTGGGCCTGTATTCTCTAGAGTTTAGAAGAATGAGAGATGATCTCATTGAAGCTTACAAAATGCTTATAGGGCTTGATAGGGTTGATGCAGGAAGGATGCTTCCCCTGGCTGGGTGACGGGGCGGGGGAGGAATCTAGGACCAGGGGACACAGTCTCAGAATAGGATGTGGGCCATTTAGGACTTAGATGAGGAGCACATTTCTTCACTCAGAGGGTGGTGAATCTTTGGAATTCTCTACCCCAGAGGGCTGTGGAGGCTCAGTCATTGAGTATGTTCAAGACAAAGATGGATATATTTCTAGCTATTAAAGATAGCAAGGGGACTGTGTGGGGAAAATGGTGTTGAGGTAGAAGATCAGCCATGATCTAGTTGAATGGCCTACTCCTCCTATTTCCTATGTTCCTACTAGTGACTACACTTCAAAGGTACTTAATTGACTGTAAAACGCTTTGAGATGTCCAGTGTTTGTGAAAAGTTGTATTTAAATGCAAGTCTGTCTTCCTTGCATTCTTTTCAGCTCTAGGTCTGTACCTGCCCTGGGTGTGTTTAAAGGGACTGTGTAGAGGGAGCTGGTGTTAGCCAGCCAATGCAAGAGCCAAAGACTGTACCTCTATTTTCTACTGACAGCACTTTTTTTTAACCTTCACCAAATTTTCTTTCCCACTCTATCATGAAGGTGTTGCCTCCTTGCTGGTGTGTGCTCCAATACTAGGTTCATGCCTGATTCTGGGCAGCATATTAGAAGGCTATGCAGCTGCGTGGGGAATCGCACCAGTGTCTGATCCTGTCTTCAGCCAACATCCTTACATATAGATATTCCAACAGTGGTTGCTAGAACCTGACTGATTCTCCATTCCGTCCATGTTTACCGTTTGAACCAAGGCATTGACCAGCTAACTCAGGTTAGGACAGCCGACCAGATCTGGAGCTGTCCTGGTTTGTATGCTGCTGCTACAGCTTATTGAGCAAAACGCGAAGCATTCTTGCTCTTAATAACTGAATTATTAATTGCTTTTCGCCCAATTACACATTTTGCCGCTGTCCAACATAGAATCGTACAACACAGAAATAGGTCATTTACCTGTGCAAGCTCTTTGAAAGAACCATCTGTTTAGTCCCACTCCGCTGTTCTTTTCCCCTAGCCCTGCAAATCGTTTCTTTTTAAGTATTGATCCATTTGTCTTTTGAATGTTACTATTGAATCTTCTTCCACAGCCCTGTCAGGCCATGCTTTCCAGATCATAACCACTCACTGCGTAAAGAAGAAACTGCTCATCTCCACCCCTGCCCCCTCCCCTCAGGCTCTTTTGCCAATTATCTTAAATCTTTGTCCTCTGGATCACTGACCCTCCTGCCAGTGGAAAAAATTGTCAACACATTGTACAGCCTGATTTCCTCTTTCAAACCCAACTTAATTGCAAGCAGGTCTTCAGAGCAGTGCACAGTATTCCAGCCATGCAGGCAGTTTCATGTAAAACTGTTTCTTTGAAAGGCCGATAAGCAATCTCAGACATAATTGACTGGAAGGGCATTCTACACAGATTGATAATTACACCTTTCTTCCTCTTGCATAGCTCCCCTTTCAGTTCACAGACGCAGAATTGACTCACACCTGTTGCAAAGGCTTTGTGTCTGAGTCCTGGCCAGTTAGATCCTGGTTAAACCTGTACTCAGTCAGCCTTTAGTGCCATTTAGTTACTGTAGACTGTGTGTGTATTTGTTGTTGGTGATGTTCCGTCTGCCTGAGGGTGGAAGGGATAGATTTTCTTAATCAAGGCATTTCTTTCAGGTTGAACAATTGCGAGAGAAACTGTCAGCAGTGAAAGGACAGGCAGATGCCTCACCTGAAATATGAAGAAACAGGAAGTCCCCCAGTAGAGTTCCAATTCAGTTTCAACTGTACCCAGCATGGCTCCATTTGAACAGCTCGTGCCACTACAGGAGCAATGGGTCAAATTACTACCTCCTGTGCTGCAAAACCTTTAATTATTCTTAATTCATTCTCAGGATGTGGTATCTCTGGCAAGGCTGGCATTTATTGCCCATCCCGAATTGGCCTGAGAAGCTAATTTGATGCAACTAAGGTGCCTCTTTATTCTGTATCTAACCATGCTGCACCTCCCTTGGGAGTGTTTGATGGGTCAGTGTAAAGGGATCTTTACTTTGTATCTAACTTGCACCTAATTTGGAAAGTTCGATGGTTTCACGGTGTGTGCAAAGTGAGTAATTGTCCCATTTCCCAGCAGCGATTTCCTTCATCTTTACATTTAGATCATTGTGTTTAAGTTAAGGGAAATGATTTTATTCTGAGTTTCTAGGATGTATGAGTTAATGTTACTTGCTCCCCTGTCCTCATACCAAGTAAGGTCATGTGTCATTAATACCCTAGTGCCCTGTCCCTGGTTAGAAGCATTCACAATTCAATGTCATGCTGCAATGTAATGGCATTCTGTAGTTTTCCACAAATATCAAGAAAAAATCTGATGAATTATTGATTGTCTTGTTTCCATTCCAGGAAGGTGGGAGGGGAAGGGGATGGGAGGTAGGTTGGAGACTTGATGGGGGATGGTGGGGGGGGGGGGGGGGGGGGAGCGGTGCGGTGGGGAACAGGTTTCTGGTCTAAGTTAGGTCCTGTCACAACCTGACTCTGGTTCCTCCCCAACCTTAAAGTGGAACAGATTTTATTCAACGCATTCCCAGTTTTCCCCCTTGTCTCCTGAAGGTGTAGACCCTTGATCAGGTGCAAATTCTATAGAATACCATCCATTAGTTTGCTGATGTATCCATTATATATTGGCCTAGACTTTGTATTATGTAATGAAGCCGGGCTAATCAGTAATGTTATAGTAAAAGATCGACTGGAAATAGTGATCATAATACCATTGAATTCCATGTTAAGTTTGAACGTGACATGCTCCAAACACAAATAAGAATCTTAAGCTTAAACAAAGACAATTGCATAGGTATAAGGGGAGAACTGGCTAAGTTTAATTGGGTATGGCGGTAAATGAACAGTGGGAAACATTTAAAGAAACCATTCAAAATTTTCTACAAAAATACATTCCATTGAAAAACAAAAACTCAGCAAGAAAGATCAATCCGTGGCTCACCCAGGAAGATTAGGATAGTATTAGATTAAAAGAAGAGGCTCACAATGTTGCAAAAACAGTAGCAAGTCTGAGGATTGGGAGTGTTTTAGGAACCAGCAAAGGACCACCCAAAAGTTGGTAAAAAGGGAAAAAATAGAATATGAGTAAACTAGCCAGAAATATAAAAAGCATATTCTAAGAGCTTTTACAAGTATATAAAAAGAGAAGCTAAAGTAAACGTTGGTCCCTTAGAAGCAGAGACAGGAGAAATTATCATGTGGAATAAGGAAATGGCAGATGCATTGAACAAATATTTTGTGTCTGTCTTCACAGTAGAAGACATAAATTTCATACCAGAAATAGACGGTAGCCTTGGGACTAAAAAGAGTGAAGAAATGAATATCAGCAGAGAAAAGGTATTGGAGAAACTTAAGGGACTAAAATCTGACAAATCCCCAGGGCCTGATGGCCTACATCCCAGGGTGCTAAAAGAGATAGCTGCAGAGATATTAGATGCGCTAGCTATGATTTTCCAGAATTCCTTAGATTCGGGAATGGTCCCATCCGATTGGAAGTTGGCAAATGTTACACTGCTTTTCAAAAAAGGGAGAGAGAAAACAGTGGAACTACAGGCCAGTTAGCCTAACATCAGTCGTAGGGAAAATGCTGGAACCTATTATTAAGGGAGTCTTAACAATGCACTTATAGAGTCATAGAGTTATACAGGACAGAAACAGGCCCTTCGGCCCAACGCGTCTCCGCCGACTATCAAGCACCCATCCAATCTAATCCCATTTTCCCGCACTTGGCCCGTAGCCTTGTATGCTATGGCATTTCAAGTGCTCATCTAAATACTTCTTAAATGTTGTGAGGGTTTCTGCCTCTACCACCCCTTCAGGCAGTGTGTTCCAGATTCCAACCACCCTCTGAGTGAAAAAGTTTTTCCTCAAATCCCCTCTAAACCTCCTGCTCCTTACCTTAAATCTATGTCTCCTGGTTATTGACCCCTCCGCTAAGGGAAAAATTTTCTTCCTATCTATCCTATCAATGCCCCTCATAATTTTGTATACCTCAATCAGGTCCCCCCCCTCAGCCTTCTCTGCTCCAAAGAAAACAATCCTAGCCTATCTAGTCTCTCTTCATAGCTGAAATGCTCCAGCCCAGGCAACATCCTGGTGAATCTCCTCTGCACCCTCTCCAGCGCAATCACATCCTTCCTATAATGTGGTGACCAGAACTGTACACAGTACTCCAGCTGTGGCCGAACTAGCATTTTATACAGTTCCATCATACTCTCCCTGCTCTTATACTCTATGCCTTGGTTAATAAAGGCAAATATTCTATGCTTTCCTAACCACCTTATCTACTTGTGCTGCTGCCTTCAGTGATCTATAGACAAGTACACCAAGGTCCCTCTGACCCTCTGTACTTCCTAGGGTCCTACCATCCATTGTATATTCCCTTGCCTTGTTAGTCCTCCCAAAATGCATCACCTCACACTTCTCAGGATTAAATTCTATCTGCCACTGCTCCATCCATCTTACAAGCCCATCGATATCGTCCTGTAATTGAAGGCTTTCCTCCTCACTATTTATGACACCACCAATTTTCGTGTCATCTGCGAACTTACTGATCATACCTCCTAAATTCCCATCTAAATCATTAATGTACACTACAAACCGTAAGGGTCCTAGTACCGATCCCTGTGGTACACCACTGGTCACAGGCCTTCATTCACAAAAACAACCCTCGACCATCACCCTCTGCCTCCTTCCACGAAGCCAATTTTGGATCCAATTTGCCAAATTGCCCTGGATCCCATGGGCTCGTACCTCCTTAACCAATCTCCCATGCGGGACCTTATCAAAAGCCTTACTGAAGTCCATGTGGACTACTTCAACTGCTTTACCCTCATCTACACATCTAGTCACCTCCTCGAAAAAGTCAATCAAGTTTGTTAGACACGATCTCCCCTGACAAAGCCATGCTGACTATCCCTGATCAATCCCTGCCTCTCCAAGTGGAGATTAATCCTGTCCCTCAGAATTTTTTCCAATAGTTTCCCTACCACTGACGTTAGACTCACTGGCCTATAATTACCTGGTTTATTCCTGCTACCCTTCTTGAATAATGGTACCACATTCGCTGTCTTCCAGTCCTCTGGTACCTCTCCTGTGACCAGCGAGGCTTTGAAAATTTGTGTCAGAGCCCCTGCTATCTCCTCTCTTGCCTCAGATAGCAGCCTGGGATACATCTCATCTGGGTCTGGGGATTTATCCACTTTTAAGCCCACTAAAACAGTTAATACTTCCTCCCTTTCAATGCTAATTTCTTCAAGTATATCACAATCCCCCTCCCTGATCTCTACACCTACATCGTCCTTCTCCATAGTGAACACAGATGAAAAGTAATCATTTAAAACCTCACCTATGTCCTCCGGCTTCACACACAGATTGCCACTTTGGTCCTTAATGGGCCCTACTCTTTCCCTGGTTATCCTCTTGCCTTTAATATACTTATAAAACACCTTGGGATTTTCCTTTATCTTGTCTGCCAGTGTTTTTTCATGCCCCCTCTTCACTCTCCTAATTACCTTTTTAAGTACTCCCCTACACTTTCTATACTCCTCTCGGACCTCTGCTGTTTTCAGCGCTCTGAATCTGCCATAAGCTCTTTTTTCCTTATCCAATCCTCTATATCCCTTGACATCCAGGGTTCCCTGGACTTGTTAGTCTTACCCTTCACCTTTACAGGAACATGTTGGACCTGAACTCTCACTATTTCCTTTCTGAATGACTCCCACTGGTCTGATGTAGACTTTCCTACAAGAAGCTGCTCCCAGTCCACTTTGGCCAGATCCTGTTTTATTATATTGAAGTCTGCCTTCCCCCAGTTCAGTACTTTTATTTCCAGTCCATTTTTGCCCTTTTCCATAGCTACCTTAAATCTTACAGAGTTATGGTCACCATCCTTGAAATGCTGCCCCACTGACACTTCTACCACTTGTCCGGCTTCATTCCCTAGGATTATGTCCAGTACTGCCCCTCCTCTTGTAGGACTCTCTATGTGCTGGCTCAAAAAGCTCTCCTGAATGCACTTTAAGAATTCTGCCCCCTCTAAGCCTTTTGCACTAATACTATCCCCTCTAATATAGGGGAAGTTGAAATCCCCTACTATTATTACCCTATTATTTTTACACCTCTCTGAGATTGCCTACATATCTGCTCCTCTATCTCTCCCTGACTGTTTGGAAATCTGTAGTACACTCCCAGCCATGTGATTTCCCCTTTTTGTTTTTAAGTTCTACCCATATGGCCTCATTTGAGGAACCTTCTAAGATATCATCCCTCCTTACTGCAGTAATTGACTCCTTGATCAACAGTGCATTGCCACCTCCTCTTTTACACCCTCCCCTATCACGCCTGAAGATTTTATACCCTAGGATATTGAGCTGCCAGTCCTGCCCTTCCCTCAACCATGTCTCTGTGATAGCAATAATATCATATTCCTATGTGTTAATCAACGCCCTCAATTCATCTGCCTTACTAGTAAGACTCCTTGCGTTAAAATAGATGCAATCCAGCCTTGCATTATTCGCTTGTGCCTTAACAGGTCTATATTTGTTCTGCCTTCCAGACTGACTTAGTTTCTCTTCTATATTTGATTGTGCATCACCCCTTACTGTACCTGCACTCTGTATCCCATCCCCCTGCCAAATTAGTTTAAACCCCACAACAGCACTAGCAAACCTCCCAGCAAGGATGTTGGTCCCGTTCCGGTTCATGTGCAACCCGTCCAACTTGTACAGATCCCACCTTTGCCAGAAACATACCCAGTGTCCAGAAAACTAAAGCCCTCCCTCCTGCACCATCTCTTCAGCCACGTATTCATCTGCTCTAAACTCCTATTACTATACTCAGTAGCACGTGGCACCAGGAGTAATCCAGAGATTACAACCATTGAGGTCCTGCTTTTTAATCTGCTACCTAGCTCCCTAAATTCTTGTTGCAGAACCTCATCCCTCTTTCTACTTATATCGTTGGTACCAATGTGGACCATGACCTCTGGTTGTAAAGGCCTGCTACCCGACCCGAACCCAACGGGATCCGATGACATGTGTCAGGTTCCGGTCGGTTCGCTCTTCCGGGTCGGGCCGGGTCTGGGTCTCTGCTGGGAAGAAAAGGGAAGTTGAGTAAGCATCAAAATTTGAAAAGCCTGCATGAGCTGGGAGTCTGGGACGTCAAGGAGGGAAACGTGCATCCGGACTCCACAGACTCTGAGTCTGCACAGTGAGCGAGTGAGCGTCTCTATGATGTCATCACGCTCATGCTGCAGCTTCCTTCCATTCCATCCATCCAAAAGTGGTAAGTACAGTGAGTGCACTATGGATGTAAAATGAATGCTGTCAACTGGAGAAAGTGAACATTCCAGTGATTGGGTCGGGTTGGGCGCGGGAAAAAATGGAAGGACTCGGCCAGGTTGGGCTCGGGTCCGATGTGGTTCTGTTGAGTCCGGGTCGGGTTTTTTTTTCCAGACCCGAGCAGGCCTTTATCTGGCTCTGCACCCTCACCCTCCAGAATACTTAGAAAAGTATAGTATGATTAGAATAAGTCAACATGGTTTTACTAAAGGGAAATCCTGTTTGACAAATTTATTAGAGTTTTTCAGGATGTAACTAGTAGGATAGATAAAGGGGAACCAGTAGATTAAGTATACCTGGATTTCCAAAATGCATTCGATAAGGTGCTACACAAAAGACAAGAAAGGCTTGGGGGTAATATATTAGCATGGATAGAGGATTGGTTAACAGACAGGAAGCAAAGAGTGGGCATAAATGGTGCATTTTCAAGTTAGCAGGTTTGAACAGTGGAGTGCTGCGGATCATAGAACATAGAACATTACAGCGCAGTACAGGCCCTTCAGCCCTCGATGTTGCGCCGACCTGTGAAACCATCTGACCTACACTATTCCATTTTCATCCATATGTCTATCCAATGACCACTTAAATGCCCTTAAAGTTGGCGAGTCTACTACTGTTGCAGGCAGGGCGTTCCACGCCCCTACTACTCTCTGTGTAAGGAAACTACCTCTGACATCTGTCCTATATCTATCACCCCTCAACTTAAAGCTATGTCCCCTCGTGTTTGCCATCACCATCCGAGGAAAAAGGCTCTCACTATCCACCCTGTCCAACCCTCTGATTATCTTATATGTCTCTATTAAGTCACCTCTTCTCCTCCTTCTCTCCAACGAAAACAACCTCAAGTCCCTCAGCCTTTCCTCGTAAGACCTTCCCTCCATACCAGGCAACATCCTAGTAAATCTCCTCTGCACCTTTTCCAAAGCTTCCACATCCTTCCAATAATGCGGTGACCAGAACTGCACGCAATACTCCAGGTGCGGCCGCACCAGAGTTCTGTACAGCTGCAGCATGACCTCGTGGCTCCTACTAATCGTGACCTCGATCCCCCTACTAATAAAAGCTAACACACCATATGCCTTCTTAACAGCTCTATTAACCTGGGTGGCAACTTTCAGGGATTTATGTACCTGGACACCAAGATCTCTCTGCTCATCTACACTACCAGGAATCTTCCCATTAGCCCAGTATTCTGCAATCCTGTTACTCCTTCCGAAGTGAATCACCTCACACTTTTCCGCATTAAACTCCATTTGCCATCTCTCAGCCCAGCTCTGCAGCCTATCTATGTCCCTCTGTAACCTACAACATCCTTCGGCACTATCCACAACTCCACCGACCTGCGTGTCATCCGAAAATTTACTAACCCACCCTTCTACACCCTCATCCAGGTCATTTATAAAAATGACAAACAGCGAAACTATACTCCAGGATGAACATTTACCATCAACCACCACCCTCTGTCTTCTTTCAGCTAGCCAATTTCTGATCCAAAGCACTAATTCACCTTCAATCCCATACTTCTGTATTTTCTGCAATAGCCTACCGTGGGGAACTTTATCAAACGCCTTACTGAAATCCATATAGACCACATCCACGGCTTTACCCTCATCCACCTGTTTGGTCACCTTGTCAAAAAACTCAATAATGTTTGTGAGGCACGACCTACCCTTCACAAAACCGTGCTGACTATCTCTAATGAACTTATTCTTTTCAAGATGATTATAAATCCTATCTCTTATAACCTTTTCCAACATTTTACCCACAACCGAAGTAAGGCTCACAGGTCTATAATTACCAGGGCTGTCTCTACTCCCCTTCTTGAACAAGGGGACAACATTTGCTATCCTCCAGTCTTCTGGCACTATTCCTGTCGACAATGACGACATAAAAATCAGTGCTGAGGCCTCAGCTATTTACAATCTATATCAATGACAGAGACAGAGAGTAATGTATCTAAGTTTGCTGATGGTACAAAGCTAGGTGGAAAGGTAAGCTGTGGGGAGGACACAGAGAGGCTGCAAAGAGATTGTAGACAGGGTAAGTGAGTGGGCAACAAGATGGCAAATGGAGTATAACCTAGGGAAGTGTGAAGTTGTTCACTTTGGTCAAAGAATTAAAAAGCAGAATATTTTTTAAAAGGTGCGAAACTTGTAAGTGTTGCTGTTCAAAGAGACTTGGATGAGCTCGTACAAGGAACGTAAAAAGTTAGCATGCAGATACAACAAGCAGTTAGGAAGGCAAATGGCATGTTGTCCTTAATTGCAAAGGGATTGGAGTACAGGAATAAAGTCTTGCTACAATTGTACAGGGTTTTGGTGATACCACATTGGAGTACTGTGTGCAGCTTTGGTCTCCACATTTAAGAAAGGATATACTTGCATTGGAGGTAAAGGTTCACTAAATTGGTCCCTGGAATGAGGGGGTTGTCCGATGATGAGAGACTGAGTAAACTGGTCTTATATTCTCTGTAGTTTAGAAGAATGAGAGGCGATCTCATTGAAACATACAAGGTTCTGAAGGGGCTGGATAGGGTAGACGCTGAGAGATTGTTTACACTGGTCAGGGAATCTAAAACATGGGGCACAGTCTCAGGATAAGGGGCCGATCATTTAAGATTGAGATGAGGAGAAATTACTTCACTCAAAGGGTAGTGAATCTTTTGAATTCTCTCCCCCAGATGCTCCATTGTTGAATATATTTAAGGCTGGGATGGACAGATTTTTGGTTTCTCAGGAAATCAAGGGATATGGCAAGTGGGCGGGAAAGTGGAGTTGAAGGCTAAGATCAGCCACGATCACATTGCATGGCGGAGCAGGCTCATTGGGCCATATGGTCTACTCCTGCTCCTATTTCTTGTGTTCTTGTGTTGGCCCAATGTTTGACAGTGGTGGGAAGCAAGGCAAAACCAAGTAGTCCTCCCACTGACACACTCTCTCTCTCTCTCTGTCTCTTATCGGAATGGTTGCTTGATGGCATCAGGCTAATTTCCCTCCCCAACCTTGGGCATCCTGACGCCAATTGTAGCATCCCTCACCCTGGCTGAAATCAGTTAACTAAGTATAGTCCAGGAATTGAGCTGTTACTATTTCATTGGCATGATTTTAGTACCTTTTTTGATGTTGAACTTCAGATTTATATTTGCTTTTGAAATCTGCACTGCATTTATTGCTCGTCCCCAAGAATGTGGCTGTTGCTGAATGGCTTACATAGGACATGAGAGTCAACCACACAGTGTGGGATTTGAGTTCCATATAGATTGGAGCAGATATGATCCCTTCCCTAAAGGACATTAGTAAACCAATTTGGATCTTTACGACAGTCTGGCACTTTTCAGGCTCATTTCCCAAGTGCCAGCCCACAAATTATCATATTCAGCCAATTCAACTTGCCACGCTGGGATTTGAACTCCAGAACTAAACCTACTGCCCTTCCCATATGGTCAACCAGTGCATTATGGTAACATTTTGGTAATGCCCAAGGTTGGTTTGGTTTCCCCCAAACTTGTCATGGCTGAGAAGTTTCTGGAATGTCAATACCCACAAGATGCACACTGTTCATAACTCTCTACAACACTCATTTATTTCCATACTTTTCAATAGCATGTTTTTAACAATTTTTATTTTATTTTCCACGAAGCAAGCAATTTTTAACATACCGTTATTTTTAAATTAGCCTTGGTGCCTGTTCAATGCATCACATTTGGAGCATATTTGTGGCTAAACATTTAAAACCACAATATAGTGTGATTGGAACAGAGTCAATATTTCCTGTGTTCAATGCAGTATCAGTCATGGCTCAGTGGGTAGCGCTCTTGCTT
The DNA here is from genome assembly GCF_036365525.1 of Heterodontus francisci. Taxonomy (NCBI): domain Eukaryota; kingdom Metazoa; phylum Chordata; class Chondrichthyes; order Heterodontiformes; family Heterodontidae; genus Heterodontus; species Heterodontus francisci. Next base: position 41,523,066 of record NC_090394.1, read on the forward strand.
CTGAATCAGAAGGTTTGTGGATTCAAGTCCCAGTCCCTTATGAGAGACATGAGCCCATAATTCAGACTGCTACTCCCAGTGCAGCACTGAGGAAACACAGCACTATTGGAGTTGCCGTCTTTCAGATGAAGCATTAAACCTGGGCACATTTGCCCTCTCAAGTGGATGTAATATATTCCATAGTACTTTCGCAGTTGAGCAGGAGCATTCTCTCCTGTATTCTAGACAATATTTATCTCTCAAGCAACATCACTAAAACAGATCAGGTTATTTATCTTGGTACTGTTCGTGGGATTTTGTTGTGTGCAAATTCCTGTATTTCCTAAATTACAAAAGTGACTACACTTCATTGTGAAGCGATTGGGACATCCTGAGGTCGTGAATAGTGCAAATTCTTTCTCTCTTTATAGATTGTAGTGCATGTATTTTAGGGGATGAGCTAGATGGATTATGCCATAGAGTTCCCAGGACATGTGAGGAACCAGCGATAAATTTTCTTGAGCTTGTTGGAAAGTCCATCACCAACGTCTGTGGAACGTGGCTCACAAGACCCATCAATTCTCACCACAATTCCAAGTTGTGGCGCTCTGGTGGATTGGATATATCCGGAGTGAGTCGTACTGAGGAGGGGGCGTCCCTGGGATAGCCAGGGCACATGGTCTTTCTATACGAGCTTCAGCTTGGTCCGGTTGGAAACCAGCGTTGGTGTGGTCTTCATTTGACTGGGTCATAGTTGGCGGTGGGTCGGAGTAATGCACCCGAGCTCGACGGGACCTGCGCTCCGCATACCACTTCACCACTTTGATGATGGTGATCCACAGGCAGTCAATCAGGATCTCAGTCAGCTCGATGATGCACAAGATGGAGCCGCCCATCCAGAACCCAAACTGGCCACCCAGTTTGGAGGGAAGCCAATCAATCTGAAAAACAGCCAAGGAACCATCAGGAAAAGGTTTTTCTTACAGTATAAATGTACACACGAGCGCAGGGAACATGAAGAGGTCATTTGGACCATCAAGCCACGCACCATGTACAAGCTTCCCTATCATGGACTCCCATTGAATCTCCATCCATATCCGGGTAAAAGGGAACTATTCACTCCAGTCTGGCACTGCGCGCCCCGTCTGCACCGCAGTGTCTGGCACTGCGCGCCCCGTCTGCGCCGCAGTGTCTGGCACTGCGCGCCCCATCTGTGTCGCAGCTGCAAAGGATCTGTGGAGCCCACAGATACTGTGTGGAATGAAGATCGAAGAGGGTGATGTGCACCGTGGAAACTTACAGTCAGGGCAGGGTCTTCCCGTATCGTCCTGTAATTAATCTCTTGGAAGTAAATGTTTAATTTCAGAATGTTTGTCCTGTAAAACATTTAAGGTCATGGTTAAATGCCAGTTTTATTCTCAAATATATTCTGTTCACTTACATGTTGTATCTGTTACTCATCTCCTCAACTCTCCAGCATATCTCCAATTTTCCAGTTCTGTTATTTTCAATTTCCCCATCTCTAACTTTAAGGTTATACCTGCTTGTTCTGGACTCCTCCTCCCACCCCCTAGGAAATAGTTTCTTTCTATCTACCCTATTGAATCCTTTAATCATTTTAAATACCTCAGTTAGGTTACCCCTCAGCCTTCTAAAGCCAAGGGAACACCTTGGCTGTCCAATTTTGTTTGATACCACTCCTGTGAAATGCCTCGAGATCCTTTTCTACATTAAAGGCACTATATAAATGCAAGTTATTATTGTAAACTCTGATCTGTACATCAGACAGGGCATTCCCTACTGTGTCTGCTGCTGACAGCCCACGTACTGGTTACCAGTACAGGGTAGCAAGTGTTAAAAGCTCAAAGCCCTCTCCAGAAATCTCCAAATATATTTTAAGATCTGGGAGCATGGACCCTGCTATTTGGCTGACTCTGGGAACTCACCTGTTCACACTAACAGTAGTTGAGGAATCCCTCTCGTATGACAAGATGTGGTAAATCCAGTCCTGAAATTCCGAATGAGAAACAAGTTTAGAGACTTTTATTGAAAGGTTTTCGGAGCAAAATCTCCGATTGATCACCAGATTTATCCAGTGAGTAGCTGAGTCACAAACCCAGGACCTTGCAGTTTCCATGTGTGTGCTGTGCTGAGATGACTGACTCCAGCCAGGAGCACAAAATAATAAAACCTTGCATTAGAGAAAGGTCAAATCAACCAAGGTTGCCACTCTCAGACATTATTACGTTCCAAAGAGCTTGCTGTGCACAAATTGTCTGCTGCACTTGCCAGATTACAATAGTGACTGCACTTCGAAAGTACTTAATTAACCATAGAGCACTTTGGAATGTCCGGAGAGCATGAAAGGCGCTATATAAATGCAACTTCTTGTTTTTCTGCTTAGACGGTTAGCAGGTGGTTACTCTCAGACCAGCTGACCAGGGTCCGAAAGAAAGAAGTGGCAAGTGAACATGGCTGGGCTGAGGTGTAAGTGCCAGCTCCTGGAACCAGAATTCACAATCAGTGCAACACAGATAGGAACCCTACACACACACATTTTACTTTTGAAAAAGAAATAAATGCCAATGAACTGCTCCAGGTATGGCTCAATCACAGTCTGGCCATAGTATATATCTCTTTAAATGATAGAAGTTTTAAGCGTAGAAGGCGGCCATTTGGCCCAATGCTAGATCATTGCTGTATTAATCCAACACTATCCTGCACTCTCCCCCTAGCCCTGTATCAATCACAAACTAATCCCAGTATCCTGCTCTCTCCCCCATAGACCTATAACAATACCAATCTACCCCCACTGCCCCGCTCTCATCCCATAGCTCTGAATCTTCCTGTGATACAAATATTTATCCAATTTTCCCTTAAAAGACACAATTGTGTCTGCCTCAATATTCTCTATCGCAAAGCATTCCATGCTCCAACAACCCCCCGTATCAAGAAATTTCTCCTGACCTCTCCCCTCACTTTCAGAATTTAAAATTTAATGTAGAATCCTTTTCCTAGTTGGCATGAAATTGCCATGATAAACTGAGCTCAGTGACCACCCTCTCTGCCCCTTGTCCCGCGGAATGTGTAGGTGTGGTCTCTGCACCCTCCCTTCCCCAGGTGGCCATGTATCAGCCTGGATAGTGTGTGTCGGCATCACGGACATGCCCAATCCTGACCCTGCCACAGCTCCACCTCCCAGCACCTGTCAGGAACAGGAACCTAGGCTAGTTTCACCCCTCCCCCCTGAAGCCAGCAATAATGAGTCTAATCACCTCCTACAGCTCGTGCCCCAGCTGGTATCGGTACAGACAGTGGAGGCAGGGGGTGGGGGGTGGATGTGGGGAAGAGGAATGTACCCTAGGATGCACCTGTTCTGAATAACTTATTACTACGCACGGCAGTGCAGTTACCAACTGAGCCAATGAGCTAATCAGATATTTTTCAACTTGCACTGGAAGCTCGGCCTACCTCAGAGGATTCAGATGGCCAGTCTGCCATAGAGATGGTCAGTCTGTACTGGGTCTCACTGTAGGGAAACAAGATGCTTGAGTGAGTTACTCCCAATAAATCCCCGTCTATCAGTCACTCTCATAATCTCTTCATTCTAGCATCACTTATTCTTTCTTGCTGCTCCCAATGTATGTATGTCTGTCTGTCTCTCTGTTGCTTTCATTTTTCCTTGCTGTCTTGCCCATCCTCTCACTCAATCTTTCCTCCCCTCTCTCATTTTCTCCATCTCTTTTTCATTCATCTTTTCTCACTTACTTTTTTGGTCTCTCTCTCTCTCTCTTTCTTAATTCATCCTCCTCTCTTCCATTTGTGCTCATTTAACATGCCCCATTAACATTCCAAAACACAATGATTTCAAAAACCTTCTCCTGATTTACAAACCGATCCATTGCCTTGCCCTCCCTACTCACAATCCACCCTTTATCCCAGCATGTATTCTCTATTCTTTATGACACTGGGCTCTATTTCCCATCTCAAGGGGCACTGAGCCTCATTGTCAAAGCTGTGCTGCCACCTTGGCTGAGATTGGCTATCACAGCACAAATTATGGATGGAAGCTGGCACCTGGCTGTTGTGTGGGACTCAGTACCAGTGGTGTATTCACCACTCTGAGCTCCAGGAAGGCTCCAACCAGTGCTATTTTTAATGGTCTCAGTGGAGCAATTAAATGTTACTCAATGTGCTTGTGCGATATGTCGTCTTGACATAATGTGTCCAAAAACCCTTGAGCTTGTATTGCGCAAGTGTGAGGAAGCAGGAATCCCAATATACTGCTGACCTCTGCTCCTGAGCCCCACTCCTCCCTTGAATATTGGGACTCATCTGCTTTTTTGAGGGAAAGCTGTGTGGCTGTATCATGGGTGCCCATTGAGGGGATGTGGGTGGGAGTTGTGGGAAGATGGGATGCCAGTTGGACACTTGAAGTTTGGAACTGGTACCCATACCTCCCCACACTCCCCCGCCCCCCCACCCCACCAATTTTGATTTAAAAATTTGGCAGCACAATTGTGGGGTCTTGCAGTCCCTGATCAGGGCCAGGAGGGGATGTCAAGGGCAACACTTCACACAGAGAGTGACCAATACCTTGAATGGGCTCCAGGACTGGAGACAATAGCTCCGGAGCCATTAAGGAGGTGGTGCGATGGGGTGTAGGAGGGGCAGGGCTTCTACGGAATGATGGCCCCAATGACCTCCTTGGATTGTGCGTTTGAGAATTGAGCATTACAGTACTCACTTGCAGGGCTGCTTGCAGCTCTTCATGCAATCTGAATGCTCTGCTTCTATCTTCTCCTTCAGGTGATAGTAACAGTAACCTAGTGGACAAAGAACAGTGGCGATTAGAACCAACTAAATTACAGCACTGGAGGAGGCCCATTCAATCCGAACTTTGCAACTGCTGCAACCTACTCTAATTCCATTTCTCTGACTTATTCCCATAATTCCTTATATTTTTCTTCTTTGGGTGTTTATCTAATTCGTCTTCTGAGAATGAATTCCACAATCTAATAACTGAAAAAATCCTTTCTCCTCTCCTCCTGTAAGCTACCAGTTCTAATCGTGAGCTTATGCCCTTTTTATTGATCCATTCATGATAATCTTTCGGTATATCAATATTAGCATCCATCTTTATCTACATGCACAGAAAACAGAGAGTAGGAATAAATGGAACATTTTCAGATTGGCAGGCTAGAAACTAGCAAGGTACTGCAAGGATCAATGCTTGTGCCTCAGCTATTTACAATCTACATCAATGACTTAGATGAGGGGACCGAGTGTAATGTGCCTACGTTTGCTGATGATACAAAGTTAGGTGGGAAAGTAAGCTGGGAGGCGGATGCAAGGAGGCTGCGAAGGGATATAGACAGGTTAAGTGAGTGTGCAGAACATGGCAGATGGAATATAAGGCAGGGAAGTGTGAAGTTATCCACTTTGGAATGAAAAATAGAAAGCAGAATATTTTTTAAATGGTGAGAGACTAGGAAATGTTGGTATCAGAGAGACCCGGGTGTCCTTGTACACAAATCACAGACAGTTAACATGCAGATGCAGCAAGCAATTAGGAATGCACATGGTATATTAGCCTTTATTACAATGGGATTGGAGTATTTGAGTGAAGAAGTCTTACCACAATTATACAGAGCCTTAGTGAGACTACACCTGGGGTAATATGTACAGTTTTGTTCTCCTTGCCTAAGGAAGGATATACTTGCCTTGGAGGGAGTGTAACAGTGGTTCACTAGACTAATTCCTGGGATAAGGAGACTGTCCTATGAGGAGAGATTGAGTAGGCTAGGTTTATATTCCCCAGAGTATAAAAAATAAGAGGTGATCTCATTGAAACATATAAAATTCTTAAGGGGCTTGACAGGGTAGATATTGGAGGATATTTCCCCTGGCTGGACAGTCTAGAACATAGGGTCACATTCTCAGAATAAGGGATCAGTCATTTTGGACTGAGATGAGCAAAAATTCTTCACTCAAAGCATAGTGAATCTTTGGAATTCTCTATCCCAGTGGGCTAAGAATGCTGAGTCATTAAGTATATTCAAGACAGAGATCAATAAATTTTTGGATACTAAGGGAATAAAGGGATATGGGGATAGTGCAGTAAGGTGGAGTTGAGGTAGATGATCAGTCATGATCTTAGTGAATGGCAGAGCAGGCTCGAAGGATCAGATAGCCTACTCTTGTTCCTGTTTGTTATATTCTTACATGCATGAGCCAGACATTGGGACCAGGTTAATACACACTCTGTATTCAGTGATGTGATCCTGTCGGATTAATACAATCTCTGTATTCAGAGACTGGACCCTATTAGCTAAATACAGTTTATATATTCAGAGGGACAGGACTATATTCAGAGAAGGGACCCTATTGGCTTAATACACTTTCTATATTCAGAGAGATGGGACTACATTCAGAAACAGGACTCTTGTCGGTTTAATACAGTTTCTATGTCCAATGATGGGAACCTGTCAGTTTAATATAGTCCTTATATTGAGAGACTGGACCAATGTTCCTCTAACTTTTGTTTGCTGTATGCACTGGCTTGTCACATGTCCATTCCCTTTAAGATGGATACGTAGCCGCGCATGTGCATATCTTGATGGGAACACTGCTTGTGCGTGGCCTGTTCATTCCCTGTGTGACACATTTCCGATTGCTGCATGGCCACACACCCACACAGCTTAGAGGGAACATTGGACGGAGCCTGTAAGCTTAAGACACTGACTTACCCCAGTTCGGGTTGTCCTTGTTGTTACAGTAATATGCTCCCTCTGGTAGAGGGTAGTTGTGATAGCCACACCCGCAGTACTTCACCATGTGATTCTGGAGACAGGAATGCAGACAGGTCTGACGATAGAATATAACCAGAACATTAGAGAAACCAATATCATAGAAGCTCCATTCCCAGACAAAGTAAATTTACTACAGCTTACTGACCTCCCAATAAAGGTGCACAATGGACCAAGCCCCTTCCCATTCACTCCCATTGTACAGAATCCCAATTGGACCAAATCCCTTTCAGCGAGAGTCAGCGCCTGCAGGACCCAAACCCCAATGAAAACCAGTGTCCAAGGAACCCGTACCCTGAATGACAAACCTTGAAATCAAAATCCAGGCTGTGAATGAGGCTGCACCTTTAGGAGGGGAGAAAAAAAGATGGAAAAAGAGACAGGAACCTGTGTGATTGAAGGACTGGAGTACCTGCATTGTGTATGTGGTATTGTAAAGAGTCTTCACATCCACATCTGAACCATCAAATGTACAGTGACTGTAGGAACCACCCAGACGCACTATTTCATCCTGACCAGAGACAGAAGGCAAGATGAACAGTTAAGAACAGTAAATTTGCAATTATAAAGCACCTTTCATGACCTCAATATGTCCCGAAGCCCTTTACAGCCAATGAAATGCTTTTGAGGTGTAGTCACTTTTGTTATGCAGAAATGACAACCAATTTAAACATAGCATGAACTCTCAAACAGCAATGTGATAATGACCAGGTCATCTAGTGATGTTGGTTGAGAGATAAATATTAACTAGGCCACCAGCAAGAATTCTTTTGTTCTACAAAGAGTGCTGTGGGGTCTTTTATGTCAACCTGAGAGGAAAGACGGGGACCTTGGTCTAATCCAAAGGACAGCACCTCCGATAGTGCAGCACTGATTACACTGAAGTGTCAGCCTGGAGTATGGTGCCAAGTCTGTACCAAGCTTTAGTGCGTCCCTCAGCACGTAGTCCTGGACCTTGGAATGTGCCAGTCTGCAACATTCGGTGGTGGACAACTCTTTTCGCTGGAAGACCAGCAAGTTTCGGGCAGACCAAAGGGCGTCTTTCACCGAATTGATAGTCCTCCAGCAGCAGTTGATGTTTATCTCGGTGTGCATCCCTGGGAACAGCCCGTAGAGCACAGACTCCTGTGTTACAGAGCTGCTTGCGATGAACCTCGACAAAAACCACTGCATCTCTTTCCACACCCGCTTTGCAAAGACACATTCCAGGAGGAGGTGGGCGACCGTCTCTTCCCCACCACAGCCAACGCGGGGGCACTGTGCGGAGGGGGCGAGACTTCGGGTGTGCATGAAGGATCTGACGGGGAGGGCTCCGTAACGTCTTCGCAGTCCGACATACTAAGGATCAGCAAATCCTTTTATGCTGGGCTGTATGACGCGAAGCCCACAGACAGCACAGCCTCCCAGTCCTTCCTGTCATCTATCACAGAGGTCTTAGATGACAGCAGGAGGGAGAGATTGGACAAGCCGCTAACTCTGGACGAGCTGACAAAGGCCGCCGAGTCCTTCGAGACGAGTAAAACTCCCGGGAGCGACGGCTTACCGGTCGAGTTGTACTCGGCCCTGTGGGATTGGGTCGGCCCGGACCTGCTGGATGTATACGAGAGTATGCTCCTGGCCGGCAGCATGTCAGAATCCATGAGGAAAGGCATCATCACCCTCATTTACAAGCAGAAGGGGGAGAGGGCAGAAATCAGAAATTGGCGGCCCATCTCACTGCTTAATGTTGACTACAAGATTCTGTCCAAAGTCATAGCCAGTCGAGTCAAATCTGCTCTGGAGTTGGTGATTCACCCCGATCAGACCTGTACTGTACCTGGCAGGAAGATCTCTGATAGTCTCGCGCTACTCAGGGATACGATCGCCTACGTACGGGACAGGAGGGTGGACACCTGCCTCATCAGCCTGGACCAGGAGAAGGCTTTTGACAGGATATCGCACACCTACATGATGGACGTGCTTTCCAAAATGGAGTTTGGGGAGGGAATCTGCAATTGGATTCAACTGCTCTACACAAACATCAGTAGCGCAGTCTCAATCAATGGGTGGGAATCGGAAAGTTTCCCGATCAAATCTGGAGTCAGACAGGGCTGTCCTCTCTCCCCGGTCTTGTTTGTTTGCTGTATTGAACCCTTTGCTGAGTCTATTAGGAAGGATGCGAGCATAAGAGGGGTGACAATCCCAGGCAGCGGAGGCACTCAGGTTAAAACCTCCCTGTACATGGATGACGTCGCCGTCTTCTGCTCGGATCTGATGAGACTGTGATAGATGACAGGAAGGACTGGGAGGCTCTGCTGTCTGTGGGCTTCGCGTCATACAGCCCAGCATAAAAGGATTTGCTGATCCTTAGTTTGTCGGACTGCGAAGACGTTACGGAGCCATCTTCTTCCTTCAGGCTGCTGATAACAGAGCTCTCTCTGTGTACCTTTTGGAAGAAGTAACGCGAGCACGTCTCATCCTGCTCGATGGAGCGGACTCTGGACCGGAAGATGATCTTGGAGGCCTCCTTGGCAAAGAGCGAGGCCTGCTGGCTCTTCACCTCTTGGAGGCCCTCTTTGACCTCGACCCCCATTGACTGCAACCGGAGTAGATTTTGCATAATTTTCTGGAGTCGGGACATTTCCCTCTGTCTCTCTCTCGCCCTCTGAACACCTTTGTGGATGAAGAACCTCTTGATGTTCTCCTTGATCGCTTCCCACCAGTGAACTGGAGACTCAAAGAGGGGTTTCACGGTCCTCCAACCTTTGTAATCCCTTTTGAGTTCCTCAACGTTCTCTGGGGTCAGCAGTGTAGCATTGAGCTTCCACGTCCCTCTGCCAACCCGCTGGTCGTCCTGTAAGTGACAGTCGGCCAGTAAGAGGCAGTGACGCACTAAAGCTTGGTGCAGCCGCAGCAAAGGCTCAATGGGGAAAGACCACAGTGTAAGGTCCCCCCCACCAAGCTGAACTGAGGGGCTGGATCCATGGGAAACCCCTCGAACTGTATCATTGATATTTTCATTTGCTGTAAATGTAAAACTGTAATTGGCATGACAATAGTGAAATGGAAGGGTTGTGAAGAAACTCATGATAGTATAGAAGGAAACTGATCTCCCTTGCAATGTTTGTATTTTTTGGTGCTGTTTGAAACTGTTTGGCAATGTAATTTTTGCAGATTTTTATGAATAAAGTATATTTTGGAAATAAAAAAAAATTTTTTTTTAAATGGTGCCAAGTCTGTGGAGGCAAGCCTTCTCTCACCAGGTGCCAGCGTTGATGAGTGAACCCAATGGCTCAAAGAGTAAGGCACCACCCAACATGGCACTGAGTCTAACAGACTAAGAAAGATCCTGGTCTGTGCTGATTTGGATGTTGTCAGCTGGACCAATGCTCCAATCGAGAATCTGAAATGGAGGCGCTGAGAGCTGTAGAAAGCATCATCTCTCCTTCTCCTCACCTCCGTGTCTGGGGCTCCTATTGCAACCCAGCTCGTAGAGGTAAAAGAGGAGCCCCTTGCCCCTACAATCTGTCACACAATGACAAGTGCTATACCCACCACAAATATGCCAATGGAGGTCTCTGTGCCGGCCCTGGCATACAGGCCCAGATTCTGGAGGAATGGGTAGGTGTTTTGCTGGTGCAGCATGAGCCTGGCTCCAGCTGCAATGGGAAGAAAGGGGTTGTAATCCTCCTGAGAGATATCCAGCACCAGCTTCAGTCCTGCAAAAAGCAACAATCATTTCAAGACAGATCCCCTCAGCTGTTGCGCCAGAAAAACTATAAGACAATTCATCTCTACGTACACGCTACTGAGTAAAACATGTTTTTCTTTCTTGGGGCGTGGAGAGTCACTGACAAGGTTGGCATTTATTGCCCATCCCTGGTTACTCAGGCAGTGGCTTGATGTGACAGAGTTACTTGCCAGGCCACTTCAGAGGGCAGTTAAGAGTTAACCACGTTGGTCTGGCTCAGACCGAGTAAGGATTGTAGATTTTTGCAGGGTGTTTTAATTGGACAGTGGGAATTGATTTGGCACTTCGGAGGGAGAGATGGACAGAAAGGGAGGGAGCAACAAATAGAAATAGAGAGGAAAGAGACAAACAGAGAGCAAGAGGTAGAGATGGGGAGAAACAGAAAGAGGTGGATAGATAAAGACATTGTGGCAGAGAGAGATGGAGAAAGACAGATGGACAGAAAGGAAAGGAGACATGCATATAGAAATACACAAAATATAGTGCAGGTGTTTGAGTGGCAGTTAAGGATTATTTTAAAGATATGAAGAGAGACTGGACATACTGAACACTTAAGGCTGCCACTGGTGAGTTAATGGACTGTTCCGTTCACGCAATTAAAGTGAAACTTTGGTTTGGAGAAAGTATAACTAATGGCACAAAAATACAAGGCAGACTGTACCGAACTCTGCACCAGGGTTGGATGTTATTAGTGCCTCCCTGTCCAAACCCCAGTTGAAGATGTAACAGTTGCCGTAAGTCAGATGCATCAACTGTGTGAAGTTCCTGAAAGACAAGAGAGCTATTTTATCTTTGGTTTTTATCCCCATCCCCATCTGCTGTTATTGACTCTTGCTGTGCAGAATTATTTTTGGGCATGCTGCTTTTATTCCCCCATTGGATCAATGAACAGGTGGGCACCAGATTCCATCCTGGTCTGCATTGTTTTGTTTAGTTTAGTTTAGTTTAGAGATACAGCACTGAAACAGGCCCTTCGGCCCACCGAGTCTGTGCCGACCATCAACCACCCATTTTATACTAATCCCATATTCCTACCACATCCCCACCTGTCCCTATCACCTAGGGGCAATTTATAATGGCCAATTAACCTATCAACCTGCAAGTCTTTGGCATGTGGGAGGAAACCAGAGCACCCAAAGGAAACCCACGCAGACACAGGGAGAACTTGCAAACTCCACACAGGCAGTACCCAGAATTGAACCCGGGTCGCTGGAGCTGTGAGGCTGCGGTGCTAACCACTGCGCCACTGTGCTGCCCAGCTGAGAGGATGTGGGATAACCACGATTGGGGTCAATACACCAGGGCTAGAGAGGCTCAGTCAAGGGTGAGCCCTCCCACTCTGCACTCTGCTTGGGCAGCAACAGAATTTCACCCCACTGAATCATGGAATTCAAACCCTCAGGTCCTGGTGCTAGTTCCTTGACTGGAGCTACATGTCAACAGTAGTCACTAGGTGAGGTACTGAATTTAACTGGGTTAACCACAGAGCTTTACCTAAAGGAATGGTAACCCACAGGACAGAATCTGGGGAGAATATCAAGAAGAAATACCCTTCCTCTCAGATTTGGGCACCTCACGTCTTTATTCTTATGCTATCATTCTTGGGATGTGCGTGTCGCTAACAAAGCCAGCATTTATTGCCCATCTCTGGTTGCCCTGAGTGAGCCGCCACCTTGAACCTCTGCAGTCCATGTGGTGTAGATACACCGACAGTGCTGTTAGGGAGGGAGTTCCAGGATTTTGACCCAGCAATAGTGAAGAAATGGTGATATAGTTCCAAGTCAGGATGGTGAGTGACTCGGAGGGGAAATTGCAGGTGGTGGTGTTCTCATGCATCTGCTACCATTGTTCTTCCAGATGGTAGAGGTCACAGGTTTTGGAGATGCTGCTGAAAAAGCCTTGGTGAGTTGCTGCATGTCAATGGTACACGCTGCAGCCACAGTGGAGGGAGTGAATGTTTAATGTGGTGGCTGGTATGGATGTTTAATCTTTATGGAATTGAGAAATAACTGATCCCATCAGTCAAATGGTGCAAAACCAGTAGGAAGGCCACCCCTTCCCCATTGGATAATGCAATTAGAACTGTAGCCATCTTGCAGCATAAGACCCTTGGAAACGTTGCTTCTTTCTAAGTTCTAAAAACTTACTCAAGGTTACAGGGCTGCCCACCGAAAAGGCAGGCCAGAATGAAATCCTCGCCCTGCTCGCCCATCACCAGGCGGTCTGATCGAGGTGTGTTGGACAGGATGCTCATGTATTGCAGGGAGTACCACTCACTCATCACCTCTAACACCGTGCTGAAGTTTCTGTATATACAGCTCGACCTGTCCTGATTGCACTAGGAGGAAAACACAAACATGGTGTCATACTGTGCACACTGCACTGATTGTACCTACACTGTACGCACTATGCATTGTACACCAACTACTCTCATACTGTACATAATAACTTGATTAACACTGCATCTACTGTACTCACAAATACTATACTAATACTGCTCGAAACACTGCAAAGACACACGCACACAAATGCATGCACAAACATGCGCGCAAGCAAATATACACTCACATCCACGCACGCACACACACACACACACACACTGCACTGCCTTTGCTCACCAGTTGTAGTGCCACCTTGTAGCTCCCTGTCTGTGACCAGTTCCTTGTTGCTGAGTGGGTTTGACTTTGATCTGATCCCAGGATGTGTAGGACAGTCTCTTCCCCCTGGTCACTCCTCTCAATGATCACTAGTGACGCCACCTTGCTCCAGTTTGTCTGTGATAACGGGAAATCTTCTGGAATTGTTCCATTTTGGTTGTAAATGTAAATACGTTCCAGTGCAAGTTTGGCAAATTTGTCCAAATGCTGCAACAACTGCTTGGACCTTGTGTATCTGAAGCAGGGAACAGACTGTGTGAAAATAGAGAGCCAGAAGATCCTTCCAATAGATAGATACAGGAGGAAGCCATTTAGCCCCTCGAGCCTGTTCCACTATCAATAATGATATGGCTCATCTCTGACCTAACTCTTTGCACCAAATCCCTGAATATCTTTGGTAAACAAAAATCGATCAATCTCAGAATTAAAATTAACAATTGATCGAGCATCAATTGTCATTGGCAGAAATGAGTTTCAAACTTCTACCACCCTTTGCATGTAGAAATGTTTGCGAATTTCCTAAAAGGTCAGGTTCTAACTTTTAGACTCTGCCTCCTAATCCTAGATTCTCCAACCAGCGGAAATAGTTTCTCTGTATCTACCCCATCTGTTTCCCTGAATATCTTGAAAACTTCAGTCAAATCACCCCTTAACCTTCTATATTCCAGGGAATACAACTCTAGTTTGTGTAATCTCTCCTTGTAATTTAACCCTTGGTGTCCAGGTATCATTCTGGTAAACTGCACTCCTTCGAAGGCCAATATATATATCCTTCCTAAGGTGTGGTTCCCAGAACTGCTCACAGTACTCCAGCTGTGGTCAAACCAGGGCTTGGTATAGCTGAAGCATGAGTGCTTCCTCTTTCTCTCCTGAAGGCAGTGATTATGGTTGGGGAAGAAACCAACATACCTTCAGAATTACTGGAGCAAGGGAGGCCATTCAGCCCTGTAGGTTTGTTCCACCTGCCATTTAATTAGATGATAGCTGATCTGTAACTCCATTTACCTGCCTCAGCTCCTTATGGGGGATTTTGATAGAGTAGATAAGGAGAAAATGTTTCCAGTGGCAGGAGGGTTGGTAACCAAAGGATTCAGATTTAAGATAATTTGCAAAAGAACCAGAGCAAGATGTGGAGAATTTCTTTACACAGTAGTTATGATATGGAATGTCCTGCCTGAAAGGCTGATGGAAGCAAATTCAATAGTCACTTTCAATGGGAAGTTGGATAATTACTTGAAAAAGAAAAATAATTCTGTCTATGAGGACAGAGAAGGGGAATGGGACTAATTGGATAACCCGTTCAATGAGTCTGCACAGGCATGCTGACCTGAATAACCTCTTTCTGTGCTGCATTCCTTGATACCCTGACTCAACAAAAATCTATCCATCTCAGTCTTGATAGCTCCAATTGTCCCCCAGCATCCACAGAATTTTGGGAAGAGAAACTTCTGGATTTTGACTACCCTTTTTATGAAGAAGTGCTTCCCCATTTCATTCCTGAATGGCCTGGCTCTAATTTTAGCAATTTGCCAAAGTGCCAATTCTTCACAGGTTGAGTCTAGACTGAGAGAGTTGGTGCATGTTTGGGATCACGAGAACACCTGATGCTGTTCTCACCCGATGTCCATTTGGGTGTGTTTTCCACTGGGAGTCAATGGATCATGATCAATCTTGCCTGATTTCTCCGTCTCTGGCCTACGGGCACTGAGCCCATTGGCAATGCTCCAGTCACTGCCAGCCGGCTGAGCTCAGTTCACCCAGCACAGGTGAGAGATGGGTAGTGGGACCATTTGGTTTGCTCTGGTCGGCAGCTTCCCATCTTTTGCTTCTGGCAGGAGCGCAAATCAGAAGATCAGACATGCATTATGCAGGGCTTTCCAAACAACAACTGGAAAAGCGCCTGCGACAGAATTTATGGTGCATCCTTCAGACACGTGACCCTCCCTGTCGGGAGCACAAAGCTCAGAATTTACCTCCCAAGTGTCTCAGGAGGGAGGGAGGGAGGTGGGTGTGGGGGAAAGCCCCGAGGTGAAATATTTCAACAGCACAGCTTTACCTGAAAGGGTTGGTGTTGCAGACAGTGACAGCAGGGAAGTTCATTGCTCTGAAGCCAGTCCGTAGATTCACACTGACCTCCCAGGTCAGGTAGCTCTGGATCAGGATTCCCCACTGCCAACAGACCAGCCCCATGAACACCAGAGTCAGCATGAACCACATCATCCGCTTCTTGGGCCCTTCAGTCACAATGCGCTTGGGCCCATGTGTGTTGGTGTTCTCACAGTACCAGACCAGGAGTTCAGTGTAGGTGTAACCTGGTCCTTTCTGCAGCCGATGCAGTGCACGGGTGAAATATTGCTGCAACTTCAGACAAGCCATCCTGCTGGGCACAGTGGGAAAGATCAAGTTGTACAACACCTTATCAAAGTCACTTTACTTCAAGTACTGTCACTGTAATCATTCAACTCCAGTAATCTACTCAGCTGCCAGTCAGGCTCAATGTTAGCACCCTTACCTCAGTGTCAGAAGGCTGTGCTTTTGAGACTAGAGCACATAATCCAAACTCAGCTGACTGCACCATTTTCTCCAAGTAGCCCTGAATCAATCCAACACTAATCTCACTGCCCTGCACTGCACTCTCCCCATTGCCCTGAATCAATCCAACACTAATCTCACTGCCCTGCACTGCACTCTCCCCATTGCCCTGAATCAATCCAACACTAATCTCACTGCCCTGCACTGCACTCTCCCCATTGCCCTGAATCAATCCAACACTAATCTCACTGCCCTGCACTGCACTCTCCCCATTGCCCTGAATCAATCCAACACTAATCTCACTGCCCTGCACTGCACTCTCCCCATTGCCCTGAATCAATCCAACACTAATCTCACTGCCCTGCACTGCACTCTCCCCATTGCCCTGAATCAATCCAACACTAATCTCACTGCCCTGCACTGCACTCTCCCCAATGCCATTTATCAATCCAACACTAATCTCACTGCCCTGCACTGCACTCTCCCCATTGCCCTGAATCAATCCAACACTAATCTCACTGCCCTGCACTGCACTCTCCCCATTGCCCTGAATCAATCCAACACTAATCTCACTGCCCTGCACTGCACTCTCCCCATTGCCCTGAATCAATCCAACACTAATCTCACTGCCCTGCACTGCACTCTCCCCATTGCCATTTATCAATCCAACACTAATCCCACTGCCCTGCACTGCACTCTCCCCTTAGCCCTTTATCAATCCAACACTAATCCCACTGCCCTGCACTGCACTCTCTTCATTGCCATTTATCAATCCAACACTAATCTCACTGCCCTGCACTGCACTCTCCCCTTAGCCCTTTATCAATCCAACACTAATCCCACTGCCCTGCACTGCACTCTCTTCATTGCCATTTATCAATCCAACACTAATCTCACTGCCCTGCACTGCACTCTCCCCATTGCCCTGAATCAATCCAACACTAATCTCACTCTCTCCCCATAGCCTAGTGTCTTCCTCTGCTTCAAGTATGTACCCAATGTTCTCTATAAAGTTGCAATGCTCTCTTGCTGTGGTAAAACATCGCACACTTTTACATCACAGTGATAATTTTATATTGATTTCTTCTTCAATGACTCCCAACCCAGAGGAAATGCTCTCTCCTCATTCTCTTCTCGCCCCCTTCTCTTGTTCAGTGGGAACAAGTCCCAGTATCTCAGATCTCTCCTCACAACTATCGTTTCATCGCAGGGCTGTATTAGTATTTAATTCACACTCCAGGTCTAATTACCTTCAACTGCGTTGAGTGTCTGGGAGATTTGTCACTAATTCAACAGTTTGACGGGTCATTACTAAACGGTTGGTTTGTGTATATAAATATGGAATCGGCTAGGACTCATTTTAATCTCTCGATATTTCTAATCCTGTTAGTTCAGAAGCAAAGAGTGGGACACTGGGTTTTTAATTGCAGGATAATCTTCGAGCTCCGGCCAAATCGCCCTCCTTTCCCCAGGGACCCCCCAACAGCCGTGCCCACTGCAGGAGCGCTTAACCCGGCTGGGCGGAGAGGGCGAGCCGCTGGGTATTCCAGCCGAGAATCAGGCTGAGAGAGACAGATAATCACTAATCCACTCGGTCAGCAACAACTCAGATCTTTAATATTTTAGGAATATTACGAATTTATATATAAGAATCCATATAATATAGAAAGACAGTTACAATATAAGAAATATTTACACAATTTCCATGTTTTAGTATAAATCTGAGCTACATATTTAACATTTCTGTGTAATATATAATGCAAAATTATGGTTAGAAAAAGCAATACAGCTGAATTTATTTGCAGTTAATACGAATATTTATTGAATATTGGTAGAAGTTTGTCCAGGTATTTTATTGAAGTTTTAATTAATATTAAGCACGAGCCATTTTCTAAATTTTTGATTTGGAAAATTCTGCTTGATTACATTTAGAAAATTGCGTGTGTTTTACCCAGAGTGGTCCGGATTCAATTAACAAGAATCTCACCGCCAGAAATAGGTGCCCCTTGTAAATAATACTCATTATTAAGCGGCACAGAGTCGCCCCAAAACACCAGAAAAACAAGTAGACACGAGTTAAGGTGTAACTTTACACTGGGAGAGAGACTGACAGCAATTCTTATTCAGGAGAAAGGATAGAGAGAGGAGGAAAAAATCAGCCTCACCTTCTTGGTCTGCCCAAGTGTGTGGCGAGAAAATAGGACCGGCGCCGGCAATCAGTCTCGACAGCGAACCACTCCAACCAAATCCGGCTCATCAGTGTGACTTTGTCAGCAAGTCATCCAGATCAAACAGACCGGCAGCTACACACACTCACATAACGACACATATACAATCACACTCACAAATAATACACCTACTGAAACACATTCACACTCCCTTAAATACATATAGGTGCACAAGAGAATTTCCAACTACAAGCAAGTGTCTAAATAGGGTAAGGGAACAGAGAGCTGAGAATACAGATACTCAAATCACTAAAAGTAGCAACGCAAGTTAAAAACCAGAAAAAAGCACTGGGGTTCACTTCTAGAGAGATAGATTGAAAAGTTATGTTAAATTTGCATAAAACCTTAGTTAAGCCACACTTGAAGTACTATGACTAGTTTTGGTGTCCAGATTATAAAAAGCATATAAAAGTATTGGAGACAGTGCAGGTGCCAAAAATATTTTGTGGAATGATATCTGAATTGAATGATCGTAACTATCAGGAAAGATTGAACCTTTTTTTTCCTGAGGGATGACCTGATAAAGGCCTTTAAGGTTATGAAAGGGTTTGATAGGGTAGATGTAAAGATGTTTCCCCTTGTGGGGGGGGGGGGGGGGGGGGAGACCAGAACTAGGTGCCATAAGTATAAGATAGTCACTAATCAATCAAATGGGGAATTCAGGAGAAACTTCTTTACCCAGAGAGTGGTTACAATGTGGAACTCACTACCCCAGGAAGTAATTGAGGTGAATAGCATAGATGCATTTAAGGGGAAGTTAGATAAGCACATGAGGGAAAAAGGAATAGAAGGATATGTTGATAGGATTAGATGATGAAGGGTGGGAGGAGGCTTGTGTGGAGCATTAACATTGACAGACCAGTTGGACTTTGTGGCCTGTTTCTGTGCTGTAAATAATATGCAATATACACTCATTCTCCTGAGAATTTCCAACTGTTACACACACACACAGAATCTTTACACCTGTCGATGGGAGAGGGGTGGTATTATGGGCTCCCACAACTCATACAATGAGGGTCACTCACATCCACCACTGGAATGCTAAGCTGGAACTCCAGTCTCCACACCCAGGACTGTCTGGAGTGGGGTTCAAACCCTCACCTTCTGACTCAGAGGTGGGAGTGATCCCAATAAAGGCCACAAGATAGCTCCTTTAGAGAAATGTAACATCTCAGCTATCAGTGGGAGACTTATTACTGAAATGTTAACTGGGAACCTACAAAAAAGGCACTTCTCACCATTTTCTGTGTTTATTTTCCCTCCTCCCATTTCTCTTGTGTTCTTTCCTTCCTCTCCCTCTCTCAACCCAACAGCACTGATTCTTACTGGGGTCCAGATCCACAGGCACAAAAAACATTCTGGAAATAGTAGGGAATGAAGGGATTCGCAAGAATGAGGAACAAAGAAATTAGTATTGGTAAAGAAGTAAAACTGGAAAAATTAATGAGACTAAAAGTTGTTAAATCCCTTACACCCTAGAGCTTTTAAAGAATGGCTGCAAAGATAGTGATGCCTTGATTTTGTTCTCTCAGAATTCCCTAGATTCTGGAACAATCCCCATGGATTGGAAGGTAGCAAACATAACCTAGCTATTGAAGAAAGGAAGGAGAGAGAAAATAGGGACCCACAGGGCAGTTAGCCCAACATCAGTAGTAGGGGAAATGCTGGAATCTATTTTTAGATATGTGGTAACAGGGCACTTAGATAATCATCATATAATTAGTTAGAGGCAACACGGATATATGAAAGGGAAATCATGTTTGACAAATCTGTTGGTTCTTTGAGGTTGTAACTAGCAGGGTAGATGAGAGGAAGCCAGTGGATGTAGTATATTTAGATTTTCTGGAAGAGTTTGAGAAGCTGCCACACGAGAAGTTATTGCAAAAATAAGGGTTCATGGGATTGCAGGTAATATATTATTATGGATTGATTAATGGACAGAAAACAGAGTAGGAATAAATGGGTCATTTTCAGGTTAGCAGGGTAATGCAAGGATCAATGTTAGGGCCTCAGCCGTTCACAATCTATATCAATGACTTAGATGAGGAGACTGAGTGTAATGTAACCAAGTTTGCTGCTGTTACAAAGGTAGGTGGGAAAGTAAGTTGTGAGGAGGATGTAAAGGGATATAGACATGTTAAGTGAGTGTGCAAGAAAATGGCAGATGGAATGTACTACAGAGAAGTGTGAAGTTATCCACTTTGGAAGGAAAAATAGGAAAGCAGAATATTTTTTAAATGGTGAGAGACTGGGAAATGTTGGTATTCAGAGAGACCTGGGTGTTAACATGCAGGTACAGCAAGCAATTAGGAAAGCAAATAGCATATTAGCCTTTATTACAAATGGATTGAAGTAAAATAGTAAAGAAGTCTTACTACAATTATACAGTGCCTTGGTGAGCCCATGCCTGGAGTACTGTCTACAGTCTTGGTCATCTTACCTAAAGAAGGATATACTTGCTTGGAAGGAGTGTAACAAAGGCTCACTGGACTAATTCTTGGCATGAGATTATTGTCCTATGAGGAGAGATTGAGCAGACTAGGCCTATATTCCCTAGAGTTTAGAAAAATAAGAGGTGATCTCATTGGGAGGTTGTTTCCCCTGGCTGAGGAGTATAGAACATGTGCTCTCAGAATAAGGGAGTTAGCCATTTAGGACTGAGATGAGGAGAAATATTTTGTCACAAAAGTTTGTGAACCTTTGGAATTCTCTATTCCAGAGAGCTGTGGATCATTGAGTATCATTGAGTATATTCAAGACAGCAATTGATAGATTTTTGGATACTGAGGAAATTTAGGGAATAAGGGATAAAGGAGGAGTTGAAGTAGAAGATTAGCCACGATCTTGTTGCATGGTGGAGAAGACTCGAAGGGCTGAATGGCCTACTCTTGTTTCTTATGTTCTTATGACACGGGCATACACTTCAGTGTCTCAGCCTATGTGAATCAGGGTCGTAAGCGCGGCATGCTATTCGACTGCAGGGGGCATTGTAACCCAAGCATATTCAAAGAATTCTACACTGCTAGTCACTGTTAGACTGGCAACAGTTAGTGTCGAGACTCAACTGTGGCAAATGGAGGCAAAGGTCCCACTTTGCACCCTTTGTAAACTTCAGATCATCCAAAACTCTGCTGCCTGTATCTTAACTCGCACCAAGTCCCATTCACTCATTACCCATTTGCTTGCTGACCTACATTGGCTCACAGTCCAACAAAGCTTCAATTTAAAATTCTCATCCTTATTTTCAAACCCCTTCATGACGCCCCCGTATCTGTAACCTCCTCCAACCCCTTCATGACGCCCCCGTACCTATAACCTCCTCCAACCCGACAATCCTCTCGATCTCTGTATTCTCCAATTTTGGCTTCTTGCACATCCCCAATTTTACTTGCCCCATCATTGGCAGCTTTGCTTTCAGCTGCATAGGCCGTAAGCTCTGGAATTCCTTCCTTAAACCTCTCCACCTCTCTCCCTCTCTTTCCTCCTTCATGGTGCTGGTCATGCAGGTCCCCACCTGCCAAGAATGAGGCATATTAATTTTGTCATATGAACATCGATTTTAAACTGTTGTTGGAGTGAAGAAAGGACTTGTTAAAAAAATCACCAGACATTTGGCTGGAAGGATATTTGCATACTAACAGACAGTGCTTGTGGAGACAAAGGGCTATTCCATGGTCCACTTAACCCACAATGGATTTTGATCATCAGACATTGAAGGTGTAAGGAAGAGCAGTCCAGAGACTGCTAAGGTGATGCAATCCACAAAAGCCAGGACTGGATAAACTGGCTGTTCCAGGGTTTTTTTGAACTAGCCACAGAGAGTGGCCCCTGGACTGAGAAGACCTCTCCTGTCTGCTCCCATCTGTTTTTCATGGAATTCCAAATCCACTGAAGACACAAACCTCAAGAGAGAAAAGTCTCCTACAAGGTTTAAGAAGAATACTGGGCCCCAACGAAAAACAAGATCTACCTACAATCAAGGACTCTACAACGAGCTCGAAGAACAGTAACCAAACCCATCTTCAGAAATTGCCTCAAACTTTTCTGTTTTATTTCTTCTGCTCTTTTCTATCTCTATCTGCATGTGTGTATCGCGTATGCATGCCAGCATGGGCGTGTCGCATATCCATAGGCATCAACCGAATTAGGGTTTACGTTTTTTTTTAAACCTAAGAAAATCTGTTTGGCTGGTTTCTTTACCTTACAATTGGAAAGCAGTGAACAAGGATTCACCAAGGGGGAGCTAAAAACATGGTGTGTTTAAAATTAAACCCTGTTACGGTAAGACCAGGTGAAGACTGAGAGGGAACCCTAGACCCCTTTCTCACCGGGTCGTAACACGCTGCTTAAAACCTACTTCTGACCAAGCTGTTGGTCATCTGCCCTAATATCTCCTTGTGTAGCTCAGTGCAAAATTTTGTTTGATAATGCTCCTGTGAAGTATCTTGCAACGTTTTACTACATTAAAAGTGCAGCATAAGTTATAGTTATTGAAGCAGATACTGGTAATCTGAAATACAAACAGAAAATGCTGGAAATACTCAGCAGGTCAGGTAGCATCTGTGGAGAGAGAAACAGAGTTAATATTTCAGGTCGATGACCTTTCATTATAACCCAAACAAGATTGTTCGGTCCTCATCAGAGAACACGATTGAAGGTACTATTGCTGAAGCAATGATTTCTGTAGCAATGGCAGCTATCTGACAAGGAACTGAATGAACATGTGGTTTTACAGACAGTGATGATTGAGCTGGCATCTTTGGAATGCAACTGATCAGGGTGGAGTAGAGTGAATTGCAGATCCAGACTGCGATCTCAGAATTAGTGTCCCTTGGGGGGATTTGCATTGTTCAGGGTTCCATCACCTTGATGATGGCTGTTCACAGTTTGAAATAGACTTCATTTACATAGCAGAAAAGCAGATGCTGGAAATCTGAAATAAAGTCAGACAATGCTGGAAATGCTCAGCAGATCAGGTAGCATCTGTTGAGAGGGAAAGGTCACTGACCTGAAACGTTAACTTTGTTGCTCTCTCCACAGATGCTGCCAGACCTGCTGAGCATTTCCAGCAATTTTTGTTTTGATTTCATTTACATACGACTTTTCACATCCTCAGGACAATCTAAAGAGTTTCACAGCCAATTAGTGGAAGGTGTTGTTGACAGTGCTATCAAGCGACACTTGCTCAGCAACAAGTTGCTCACTGATGCTCAGTTTGGGTTCTGCCAGGGCCACTCGGCTATTGACCTCATTAGAGCCTTGGTCTAAATATGGACAAAAGAGGTGAGGTGAGAGTGATTTCCTTTGATATCAAGACAGCATTTGACCGAGTGTGGCATCAGGGAGCCCTAACAAAATTGAAGTCAATGGGAATCAGGGGAAAAATGCTCCACTGGTTGAAGTCATACCTAGCACAAAGGAAGGTGGATGTGATTGTTGGAGGTCAATCATCTCAGCCCCAGGACATTGCTGTAGGAGTTCCTCAGGGTAATGTTCTGGGCCCAACCATCTTCAGCTGCTTCATCAGCAACCTTCCCTCCATTATAAGATCAAAAGTGGGGATGTTCGCTGATGATTGCACAATATTCAGTACCATTTGCGACTCCTCAGATGCTGAAGCAGCCCATGTCCAGATGCAGCAAGACCTGGACAATATCCAGGTTTTGGCTGATAAGTGACAAGTAACAATCACACCATTAAGAGGGAAATTAGGAGGGTGAAAAGAGGCTATGAGATTTCCCTGGCAGATAAGATAAAGGAGAATCCTAAAAGATTCTATAAGTATATTAAGAGTAAAAGGGTAGCTAGGGAGAGAGTAGGTCCCCTTAAGGATCAGTATGGTAATCTATGTGTGGAGCCACGGGAAATGGGCGAGGTCTTAAATGAATACTTCTCGTCTGTATTTACCATGGAGAAGGTCATGGAAGCTAGTGAGTTCAAGGGAGGGAACAGCGATATCCTGGAGCATATCAACATTACAACGGAGTAGGTGTTGGAGGTTTTGAAGTGCATTAAGGTGGATAAATCCCCAGGACCTGACCATGTGTAAAACTAGGATGCTATGGGAAGCAAGGAAGGAGATTGCTGGGTCCCTGGCAGAGATTTTTGTATCATCGTTAGCCATGGGTGAGGTACCGGAAGACTGGAGGATAGCTAATGTTGTGCCTTTATTTAAGAAGGGCAGCAGGGATAAGCCAGGGAACTATAGGCTGGTGAGCCGTACATCAGTGGTGGGAAAGTTATTGGAAGGGATTCTGAGAGACAGAATTTATATGCATTTGGAAAGGCAAGGCCTGATTAGGGATAGTCAGCATGGCTTTGTGCATGGGAAATCATGTCTCACAAATTTGATTGAGGTTTTTGAGGAAGTGACCAAGAGGATTGACGAGGCCAGGGGGATGGACGTTGTCTACATGGACTTTAGCAAGACCTTTGACAAGGTCCCGCATGGTAGGCTGGTCCAGAAGGTTCGAACACATGGGATCCAGGGTGACCTAGCCAATTGGATACAAAATTGGCTTGGTGACAGGAGGCAAATGGGTGGTGGTGGAGGGTTGTTTTACAGATTGGAGGCTGGTGACCAGTGGTGTGCTGCAGGGATCGGTGCTGAGCCCTCTGTTGTTTGTCATATTTATTAATGACTTGGATGTGAATGTAGGGGGCATGATTAGTAAGTTTGCAGATGACACCAAAATTGGTGGTATAGTAGACAGTGAAGAAGGTTGTCTAAGGTTACAACAGGATATAGATCAACTGGGAAAGTGGACAAGGGAGTGGCAAATGGAATTTAATGCAGACAAGTGTGAAGTGATGCATTTTGGGAAGTTAAACCAGGGCAGGACATATACAGTGAATGGCAGGGCCTTGGGGAGTGTTGTTGAGCAGAGAGACCTTGGGGTGCAAGTACACAGTTCCCTGAAAGTGGCAACACAGGTAGACAGGGTGGTGAAGGCGGCGTATGGCATGTTTGCCTTCATCGGCCAAAGCATTGAGTACAAGAGTTGGGATGTCATGTTACAGTTGTACATAACGTTGGTTAGACCGCACTTGGAGTACTGTGTGCAGTTCTGGTCACCGCACTACAGCAAAGATGTGATTAAGCTAGAGAGGGTGCAGAACAGATTCACAGGATGTTGTCTGGTTTGGAGGGCTTGAGTTATAAAGAGAGATTGGATAGGCTGGGTCTGTTTTCCCTGGAGTGAAGGAGGCTGAGAGCAGACATGATAGAGGTATATAAAATTATGAGAGGCATAGATAGGGTAGATAGCCAGAGTCTGTTTCCCATTGTGGGGGGGACTAAAACTAGAGGGCATAGATTTAAGGTGAGAGAGAGGAGGTTTAAAGGGGATCAAAGGGGTAAATTCTTCACACAAAGAATAGTGGGTATCTGGAATGAGCTGCCAGAGGAGGTGGTGGAGGCAAGAACAGTAGCAACATTTAACAGGCATCTGGACAGGTACTTGAATGAGCAAGGCATAGAGGGATCTGGAATTAATGCAGGCAGGTGGGATTAGTATAGATAGGCATTATGGTCGGCATGGACGCGGTGGGCCGAAGGGCCTGTTTCTATGCTGTACGACTCTATGACTCTATACAAGTGCCAGGCAATGACATCTCAAACAAGAGAGAATCTAACCATCTCCTCTTGACATTCAATGGCATTACCATCACTTAATCCCCCACTATCAACATCCTGGAGGTTACCATTGACCAGAAACCTAACTGGAGCAACCACATAAATACTGCAGATACAAGAGTAGGTCAGAGGCCAGGAATCCTGTGATGAGTAACTCGTTTCCTAACTCCCCAAAGCCTGTCCACCATCTACAAGGCAAAGGTCAGGAATAGTGATGGAATACTCTCCAATTGCCTGGATGAGTGGATCTCCAACAACACTCAAGAAGCTTGATACCATCCAGGACAAAGCAGCCCGCTTGATCAGCACCCCATCCATCATCTTCAACATTCACTCCTTCCACTACTGACGCACAGTGGCAGCAGTGTGTACCATATACAAGATGCACTGCAGCAACTCATCATGCCTCCTTTGACAGCACCTTCCAAACCCGTGACCTCTACCACCTCGGGCAGCAGACACATTAGAACACCGCCATCTGCAAGTTCCCCTCCAAGCCCCACACCATCCTGACTTGGAATTATATCGTTGTTCCTTCACTGTCACTGGATCAAAATCCAGGAACTCCCTCCCTAACAGCACTGTGGATGTACCCGCACCTGATGGACTGCAGTGGTTCAAGAAGGCAGCTCACCACCACCTTCTCAAGGGCAATTAGGGATGGACAATAATGGCCAGCGAGGCCCACATCCCATGAAACAAATAATAAAAAAAAATATTTTAAGTGTGGTCACTGTTGTTTTATACAAAATGGGATGAAAAAGTTTGTGCACAACAACCTCCCATGTATAACAGTAGAACGAGTAAGCAGATAATGTGTTTGGTGATGTTGGTTGAGGGAGGAATTTAGGCAGTGTAGCAGCACAACTTCCTTGCCCATCTTTGAATATGACCATGGCCCTTTTAAATGAATTTGCTCAGGCAGCTAGGGTCTTTCAATGTATCATTTGAAAAACAGCACCTCTGACAATGCAGCACTCCCTCAGTACTGCACTGAAACATCACCTTGGATTATGTGCTCATGTCTCTGGAGCAGGACTTGAACCCATGACCCTCTGAATCGGAGGTGAGAGTGGGACCCAATTCCAGGAGCCCAGCATCCACAAATCAGCTTCCTTCTCACAATGCGTGGGTACAAGAAGAAATGGATCTAACATCCCGAATGAATTTGACAGTAAAACACACATAAGCTGACTCGTGTTCTCCACTCCCAGAATCCAAACTAAAAGGGTAGCAGTTCTTTTAAAAGATTCGAGAGAGATTTCCTTCACTTCTCTAAAAGGAACTTGCATTTCAATAGTGCCTTTCACAACCTCAGGACATTCCAAAGCACTTTACATCCAGTTCAGTACTTTTGAAGTGTCGTCACCATTGTAACGTAGGAAATGTGACAGCAAATTAGCACACAGTAAGATCCCACAAACAGCAGTGTGATAAATGACCAGCTCACCACCTCCTTCTTCTTAGGCAGTCCCTCGGAACGAGGATGACTTTCTTCCACTCCAAAGTTATGGGTCCTTAGGTGACTGAATAGTCCAATTCTGGATCCGCACACTCTGCCACAGGTGGGGCAGGTGGTGTTTGGTGAGGCGAGTGAATGGGATGCTTGAATTTCTGAATGCTCCTTCCGCTGTTTGCACTTGGTCACTGCCTGGGCCTGTTGACGTGGCTCGAACTGGCTGGCACCTTCACAGATGCTTCTCCATTTTGGGCAATCTCAGGCAACAGATTCCCATGGATCAGTGGAGATGTCACATTTTTCAGGGCGGCTTTAAGGACATCCTTGTAGCGTTTCCTCTGCCCTCCTAGTAGCCCCTTGCCATTACGGAGCTCAGAGTAGAAAGCTTGTTTTGGGAGTCTTGTGTCAGGAATGTGGATGGTGTGGCCCGCCCAGCGTAACTGACTAGCCATCACTAATGGCTCGATACTGGGAATGTTGGCCTGAGAGAGGACACTGATATTGGAGTGCCTGTCCTGTCACTGAACTTGCTGGATCCTGCGGAGGCACCGCTGGTGATCTATCTCCAGGGCTTTGAGATGTCTGCTCTACGGTGTCCATGTTTTTGAAGCATACAGGAGGGCAGGTAACACTGCTGCCCAGTAGACCTTGAGCTTGGTGCCAGGTTTGAGGTCTTTGTCGTCAAACACTCTTTTCCTCAGACGTCCAAAGGCTGCGCTGGCACACTGGAGGCGATGCTGAGTCTCATTGTTGATGTCTGCCCTTGCTGAGAGGAAGCTCCCAAGGTATGGGAAATGATCCACATTGTCCAGTGGTTCACCTTGGATCTTGACCGTCACCATCACCTTCTCAAGGGCAATCAGGGATGGGCAACAAATGCTGACATCACATGAAAATTTTTTTTAAAAGCTGTTTTTTTGATGGTTGAGGGATTGGCAAAAAATATTGGCCATGACATCAGGGAGAACTCCTCTGCTGTTCTTCAAAATTGTGCTGTGAGATAATTAACATCCACCTGAAAGGTAGATTAATTGTGGGGGTATCCCCAAGATTGCAGATTGTTGGGCAGGCGTTTCCTGAGGGAAGAGTGTTGGGCAGGGGAGTCTCCGAGGGGTAGAGCGTGGGAAGGGGGGTTCATTTCTTTCCACATTTGGTACTTGTGTTAAATTGAGAGGAATGTAGAGCAACCTGTCATAATATGCTGCTGTATATTGGTGCTGTGACCTTTACACAAAACCATCCTGTCCTGAATGAGCTGGGGCTGAAATCACAGCCCTGCCTCCCTCTGTTGTGATTGGGAAAGGAACTGGCAATGGCAATGGGCTAAACTGTCTTTAAAAAAATCTGATAACCTTCAGAACTGCCTGAGGCTATTGGTTACTTTCTGCACATGAATGGAAGTCAAATTCTCCTTATACTATCACAGTATCTTACAGCACAGAAGGAGGCCATGTGGCCCATCATACCTGTGTTGACTTGACTCTTTGAAACAGCTATCTGATCAATTCCACTCCCCTGCTCTTTTCCCATAGCTCTGTAACTTATTTCTTTTGAAATATTTCTCTAGTTCCCATGTAGGTAGTTACTATTGAACATACTTCCACCTCCCTTTCAGGCAGCACATCATAACAACCCAGATCGTAACAAATCCCTGTATAAAAAAAGTTTCCTCATCTCTCAACTGTTTCTTTTGCCAATTATCTTAAACCTTTGTCCTTTTATCAAAACCCCTCTTAATTTTGAACACCTCTCTTAAATCTCCTCTTGACCTTCTCTGCTCTACCATTAGTTGATGGTACAAGGACTAGGGGACACAGATTGAAGGTTTTGGGCAAAAGATGCAGGGGGGAAAGTGAGGAAGAACTTTTTTTAAATGCAGTGAGTGCTAATGACCTGGAACTCACTGCCTACAAGGGTGGTGGAAGCGGAGGTGATGAATAGTTTCAAAAGGAATTATAGGGGCACTTGAGGAAATAAACTTACAGGGCTACAGTGGTGGAGCCTGGAAGTGGGAATGATTGGATTGCTCTACAGGGAGTCGGTATGGACACAGCAGACCGAATGGCCTCCTTCTGTGCCATTTCTAAAGGGAACAATTCCAATGGTAACTGCTGGACCATGTTTGCAGCCTGCAGGATATTCCTTGCCGGAGATTCTTAAATTATCTATTATTGATGTAAACAGAGTTTGTGAATGGTGACTGGAGGGATAGAGGTCAGAAAGCTCCTCAACACTAAGGCACAGTACAAAACCTGCACCAAGAATACGCCACCATCCTGAGTGCAAAATAAAAGCTCGCCAATGTTCTAAATAGTCAAACTGAGACAGAGTACCAGATGGGAGTGAATCATTCCCTTTTACCTGCTGTGTACAATCGTCGCCTTAGGCAGTTCCTCGGGATCGAGGATGACTTGCTTCCACTAGGCTTGATGGGTTTTGAGATGGCTAATAAGTCCAATGCGTGATCTGCAGACTTTGCCACATGAGGGGGCAAGTGGTGCTTGAAGGGTCAGGTAGATGAGTCATTTGGAGGCTTGTGCACTCCCTCCAATGCCTCAACTTCCCCTCCACATGTTCCTGATGAAGTCCCTCAAGGTGCACAATGCTTTCCCGAATGAGCTTTCTCCATCTAGGACGGTCACGAGCCAGGGACACTCTCAAGTCAACGGGGATGCTTGATCTCTTCAGGGATGCTTTGAGGACATCTTCTAAAGTTTTTGCGTTGTCCACTGGGGAGTCTCCTGCTGCAACCAATTTCTGAGTAGAACAGCTGCTTTGGGAGTCTGGTGTCAGGCATGCGAATGATGCTCCGTCCAGCCCAGCTGGTTTTGGGTGATTAGTGCCTGAATGCTGGGCAGGTTGGCTTGGGAGAAGAGGCTGCTGTTGGACCACCTTTCTTGCCACAAGATTTGGAAGGTTGTGCGGAGGCACCTCTGGTGGTACTTCTCCAGTGCTTTGAGGTGCCTGCTGTAGGTTGTCCAAGTTTCCAGAGCATATAGGAATGCAGGGATCACTGCTGCATGGTAAACATGATCTTATTCTTGGATTTGAAATCTTCATGATCGTCACTGTGCGGCAAATGCAAGAAAATGCAGGGAACAACGCCAACTGGTGTGTACTGTACATGTGCAGGAGCTGAAACTGAGACACACAGTACCAGATGAGAGTGAACCATTTGTAATTTTAAATCAGATTTATTTTTACAATAAAATATTGTAAGCATGAGGGCTTGCCCCGGTACCCAAAAACGCATTGAGAGTCGGATGTCTTGTACAAATCAGCAATCTTTATTTCCGAGCATGCAAGAAGTCCTACTCTCATGAATGATTGTAGGGGTTCTGCTAGTACAGTGTTCCAGTAGTCATTTTATACAGTTTTACAGGAGGTTTACTTGATAAACTGTTTCTTAATTACATCATCCCCCATCTATTGCCTTCCCTGATCTCATCCTGCCTTGATTATATTATTCACCTCGTCAACCTCTTGATTACTCTATCCATAGGATTCGGGTCTCTCCCTCCTGAGCTTGTTTCCTTCTGATTAGGTATTCATATAATTTGTGTGTCTAGCAGGCAAGCTTTCTCAAGTTACAGGGACCTAAGTTACGCCAAGTATCCTATGGTTCCCTATGCCAGTCTCCCCTACAATATGTTAGACACCAGTTATAGGTCATGCTACTGCAGCAAGCTAAAACAATAGTCATTCTAACCTCTCAAACACTGTGTATAATCTGTGACTTTTGTTACATGGTAGAACCAAACAAACTTGTTTTGTATGGACAGAACTGGCTCCAGCTGGATAATCAGTAGTTTGTTATTGGCAATGATTTGAAACAAGCATTTATTACTGATTGAATCACAAAGATAAAAGATGAGAAGACTGCACAGTTTCTGGAAGTATGGAATCATTAGCTCCGAATGATTGTGTTACATTAGCTTGCCCCTCCCCTGCACTGGCTCACGCCTTCCTTGCACTGACATATTTCCCGCTGCATCAGCTCACCTCTCCCTATGCTTGCTCACCCTACGCTGGCTTGGTCGCCCCCAACCCTCCTATAATGGATCATTCTACTGCTAAACTAAATTACAGTGTCAAACATCCATCCAACACTGCAATCAATGACTGCAGGACTCCATAGTGGAGGTGTCCGGGTTGAAACCACTGCGTATCCGCACGGTTTCATAAGTGGGGGGAAGCCTGTCTTGGACAGGGGGACGAGGCAGCTGGAGGGCAGAGTTGAAAGTTGGTGGGTCTTCATCACTGATGTAGAATGGAGTTTCGCGAGCCGCGTTACTGGTGGTTGTTGGCAGCTCCTCCTGTTCCTTCTGCCACCACTTGCGTATGGTCTGCACACCTTTCCGCATGGCGATCAAGAACATGTCAATAAAGAGCACTTCTACAATCTCGATGATGCAAACTACAGAACAGCTCATCCACAGACCCAACTGGCCTCCAAAGTTTGACAGCAAGGTGACAACCTGGAATGAGAGAGGTGGAAGTATTAAAACAGTCATCGATTATGGCCTGGACCCCTGAATTTGGGGAAGGTGCGGGTTGGGACTTGAGGTGCAGTCGCTGATCAGACCCCTGTGCTGGCACCTGGTACCAGGCTCCTGAGGTCTGCACCCCTTTGCCAGTTTTTAATGATTTCCTGCAACTGCAGTATTTTACTTCACTAAATGAGCCTATTGTTTGGGTTAGATCATTCAATTAGAATTATATTTTATAGCGACAGCATGGGCTCTTAAAGTTCACTTGCAGAAAGTGGCCAGCCTTATCGATACAAGACAGAGAAGAATCAAGACATTGGTTCCCAGTCCAGCGAAGTTTCACTTTTAAAATTCACATCCTTGCTTTCAAATCCCTCCATAGTTTTGTCCCTCCCTACCTCTGTAACCTCCTCCAACCCTCCAAGATCTCTGCACTCCTCCAATTCTGGCTTTTAATCACTCCATCATTGGTGGCCGTGTCTTCAGCTGCCTAGGCCCTAAGCTCTGGAATTCCCTCCCTAAACTTCTCAGCCTGTCTGGCTCTCTGTCCTCCTTTATGATGCACCTTAAAACCTACCTCTTTGACCAACAGTTTGGTCATCTAGTCTAATATCTCCTTGTGTGGCTTGGTGTCAAATTTTGTTTGACACTCCTGTGACGCACCCTGGGATGTTTTATTATGCTAGAGGTGCTATATAAATGCGAGTTGTTGTATTTTAACATTCTGTGCTGAGTGGACTGACCTGATACATTATACTCCAAGTTGCTATTGGAAGACAGGTGACAAGTGCTTTATTACAGCGGCAGTCAGGTGGGATGGGATGATATGTTCTCCAGTGGGATGTCATTCAATTCAGTCTAGTTCCCAACATCCTGTGTCCCTCCATAAAATGATTGTCCAACATACGGCCTGTGGGCCAGAGTCCCACCCTCTAAAGGTTTCCATCCGGCTTGGGGGTGTAAACTTCCAGAATGTCAGGCACCTCGGTGGGCAGCTATAGGTTTGTTAGCACCCTGCGCCCACACAATATGGCTGTGCCCAGCAGAGATGTGGCATTCACAGCCTGTCTCTATGATCCACATTTACGGTGGGAGTGCACAGATGGCGAGCGAGGAGCGAGCAACAGGGAGCAGGAAACTGAGAGAGGAGACCGAGCAGTGGACAGCGGGGAGCAGCGAACGTGGAGTGGGGAGTGAGAGACAGACACAGAAAGAGAATGGGAAGAGAGAGGGAGACAGAGAGAAAGAGGGGAGATAGAGAGAGAAGTGGGGAGAGACAGAGAGAGGGGGCAAAGAGGGGGAGGCACAGAGATGGTGGGGGGAGAGAGGCAGAGAGAGAGGGGAAAGAAAGGGAGAGAGAGACAGGAGGGAAGGGGGAGAGAGAGAGAGAGAGAGAGGGTAGAGAGAGAGACAGAGAGAGGGGAGAGAAAGAGACAGAGAGAGGGGGAGAGAAAGAGACAGAGAGAGGGGGAAGAGAGAGACAGAGGGAGGGGAAAGAGAGAGACAGAGGGAGGGGAGATGAAGGGGGGAAGGGAGAGACAGAGGGAGGTAGGGTTGAGAGAGGAGGGAAGGTGGGGGGAGGGAGGGGGGAAGAGGGAGGGTGGGAGAAAGAGATCAAGATCACCCCTGACAGATGGACATCTATCTGGAATACTCCGCATCGCTACATCAAGTGTGCGGGCAGAGATTGAGTACTTATGCAAGCAAAAGCAATGCCACTAAATCAGTGTTCAATACAGTAACGAGAAAGTAAGTCAATAAATTAGTCTTCTCATTTAAAGCTCGCTTCACAAAAATGCACGTTTGTTGTTGTTTTAATAGTAAGATAAATTTTTAATGCCTTTATCTTTCCGAAATTTTCTCACCAGCCCCCTATGTAGGACAGAAATTGTAATGTGCCCACCCCACCACCTCACCACAAAATGGCTGGCTACCCCTGCTCCATAAAGTGTTGTTTGAATGCTTCAGTCAATCAGTTACCAAGATGTACAATGTGTCATTATCATTTATCACAGGCAGTTGAATGTACTTGCTGTGGATCAATGCATCAAGCTATTTTAGAATTCTAGAGTATCCCAGGTGATTGACATCTGGGGTAAATGGTTTTGATTGACAGTTAAGAGATGATTGTTGGAATGCCAGTGTTTGCAGTCCCTTTCATGGACTGTTTTCTCTCCATTTCTCTCCCTTCCTCTCTGGGACAAAAAGGTTTAAATTATGAGGACAGATTGCATAGAGAAGGCTGTATTCTCTTGAATATAGAAGATTAAGGAGTGGTCAAAGGAAAGTGTTTAAGGTTATTAAAGGATTTGATAGGGAGAGTCCAGAGCAAAGGGACATAACCTTAAAATTATAGCTAGGTTGTTCATGAGTGATGTTAGGAAGCATTCTCCACACAAAGGGTGGTCGAGATTTGGAACTCTCTCACCAAAAAGATATTGAGGCTGGAGGTCAACTGAAAATTTCAAAACTAAAATTGATAATATCCTTGCCTAAGAAAAATTTATGGGTTACAAAAACAATGGAGGTCAAGATATAGATGAACCATAATCTAACTGAATGGCAGAATAGGCTCCAGGGACTGAATGGCTTACTCCTGTTCCTATTTAACTCTCCTGAAGACTCCTTGCTGGGATACAATTTCAGCAATGGATATTTTCATCTGGAGACTATTATTTATGTGTGATAGTCATCAGCTATTCAATCACAGAGGTATCACAGGACTGATCCCCGTAATCACCTGATCCCAGTTTGGTCCACTTCTAGTCTGCACCTTTGGATACCAATCAGGAGTGGGAACCTTTACCAACATTCTAATCCCTAACCCACTGGCACTGAGACACTCTGCCTCTGCTGTTGTCCCAACTGAGATCAATTAGCTTAGCACAGACCAGTGAACAAACCTGGGATCTTCCTGCTCTGTTTGGCTCAAGCACCCACAGTAAGCTTTATGGGCCATCAGGGTGTCCAATGCATATCATTCCAATACTTACATTATTTGCAGCTGTCTCAGAGATGCTCCTCAGATTCAGATCTTTGTAGAAGATGCCCAGATTGGCCAATTCATTCCTGTCAAGTGGAAATAAGACCATGAAATCTCAGTGTAGTCTGTGCACTCTGTTATATACATGCCTATTAAGTACAGACATAAAGCACAGAATAGGCTAAATCCCTGCCCCTAACTCTCATTGCATGGAATCCCAGTGAAAGAAGAAAGCCTTGTATTATATAGTGCCTTCAAAGTGCTTTAAAGCCAATGAAGTACTTTTTGAAGTGTAGTCATTGTTGTAATGTAGGAAATCTCTTCCCATTCACCTCCATTGTACAGGGTCTTAATTAAGCCCCTTGTACAGAATCCCAATGGACCAATACCCTTCCCATCTGTTTTTTTTATATCTGTTGTTGGTAAGTGGTGTGGAACACCTGGTCACCTGGTCAACAAAGGCCCTGCCAGGTATGGTTTTGAGTGTGTGCATGTGTGGTAATCCTACCACAGTTGAATTGCTCAATGCCACTTACTGTCCAGACTCACAAAGGATGTCACTGGGGTGAGCTACTAGAGGGCTCCAGCTCAGTGAAACCCATCCTGTACTGGTGATGCAGCACCCTGAGGAGATTAGGGCAAGTTAACAAATCAGAACTTACTTTCTTAATGTTCTGTTTCCATGAAGCCCTTTTTCCCAGCTCAGAAGACGAAGGATCCACTCCTATGACAGGAAAGACAATGGAGTGAGATAATCTCATCACATTCAGCCAAAGATCATAATGGGAGCAGCTCGGTAACACCATCAGCAGGCTGTTTTTCTCTCTTCCCCCTCACCATGTCCGATACACTTTACCACTGAGCCAATCCAACTCCCTGAGAAACCTTCCATGTGCTCTGCTCCACCCTCCCAGAGATAAGTTGCACAAGCTCACCAGTACAGGGTGTGTTGGCTGTGCCTCAGTTGGTAGTACTCTTGCTTCTGAGACAGAAGGTTGTGGGTCCAAGTCTCACTTCAGAGATGTGAACACAAAAATGTAAACTGATTTTCCAGTGCAATACTGAGGGAGTGCTGCACTGTTGGGGGTGCTGCCTTTCAGATGAGATATTAAACCAAGGCTGTTTGCTCTCTAAGATGGATGTGAAAAGACCCCATGGCACTATTTCCAAGAAGAGCAGGGAAGTTATCCTTAGTGTCCTGGCCAATATTTATCCCTCAATCAACATCACAAAAAAACAGATTATCTGGCAATTTATCACATGGTTGTTTTAGGAGCTTGCTGTGTGCAAATTGGCTGCCACGCTTCCTACATTACAACAGTGATTACACTTCAAAAGTACTTAATTGGCTATAAAGTGCTTTGGGATGTCATGATGTCATGAAAGGTGCTATTTAAATGCAAATCTATCTTTCTTTTCAGGGGAGTGTATGGGTGTCAGTGTATGTGTTTGTGTCTGGGGGCTTGTGTGTATCTCAGTTGTAGGTTTGCATGTGTTTTTATGTGTGTGTTTCTGACTGTAATGAGAATGAGTGAGCATGTGAGATGATGTGAATGTGTTTTTATTTGTGAGTGCTCATGGATGTGACTGGGTTTGTGACTGACTGGACTATGTGTGTAAGGTTGTTTGTGAGTGTGGGTAATTGAATGTGTGTGTGTATGAATGAGTGTGTGCAGATGTCTATTCACACTATTTCTCATCTGATACAGTGACAGTAAATGAATAATCCAATTACGAGAGGATGGACATCTGGAGTACTGTGTACAGTATAGGTCTCCTTATTTAATGAAGGATGTAAATGCATTGGAAGCAGTTCAGAGAAAGTTTACTAGACTAATACGTGGAATATGCGGGTTGTCTTTTGAGGAGAGGTTGGACAGGCTAGGCTTGTACCCGCTGGAGTTGAGAAGAGTAATAGGCGACTTGATTGAAACATATAAGATCCTGAGGGGTCTTGTCAGGGTGGATGTGGAAAGGATGTTTCCCCTTGTGGGAGAATCTAGAACTTGGGGTCACTATTTAAAAATAAGGGGTCACCCATTTAAGACAGAGATGAGGAGAAATGTTTTCTCTCAGAGGGTCATGAGTCTTAGGAACTCTCTTCCTCAAAAGGTGGTGGAAGCAGAGTCTTTAAATATTTTTAAGGCAGAGGTAGATAGATTCTTGATAAGCAAGGGGTGAAAGGTTATTGGGGGTAGGTGGGAATGTGGAGTTGAGGTTACAATCATATCAGCCATGATCTTGTTGAATGGCAGTGCAGGCTTGAGGGGCCGAATTGCTTACTCCTGCTCCCAATTTGTATGTTCGTATGTAATGGATACATCTCTCCAGGTGATTCTGCTCACCTCAGATGGTGATGAAGGCCACTGGGCAACACTGATGGTCATTGTCCATTCCTTGGAACTGTGGAAAGATTACACAGAGCATTACCTCAGTGACTCAGCTTGCTACTAAATACAAAGATAGGAAAATTGAATTGGGCATTGGCTCTACAGGATCAACTTTGAACTGGACGCTGGCCCAGTACAGGATCAGCTTTGAACTGGACGCTGGCCCAGTACAGGACCAGCTTTGAACTGGACGCTGGCCCAGTACAGGATCAGCTTTGAACTGGACGCTGGCCCAGTACAGGATCAGCTTTGAACTGGACGCTGGCCCAGTACAGGATCAGCTTTGAACTGGACGCTGGTCCAGTACAGGACCAGCTTTGAACTGGACGCTGGTCCAGTACAGGACCAGCTTTGAACTGGATGCTGGCCCAGTACAGGACCAGCTTTGAACTGGACGCTGGCCCAGTACAGGACCAGCTTTGAACTGGATGCTGGCCCAGTACAGGACCAGCTTTGAACTGGACGCTGGCCCAGTACAGGACCAGCTTTGAACTGGACGCTGGCCCAGTACAGGACCAGCTTTGAACTGGACGCTGGCCCAGTACAGGACCAGCTTTGAACTGGACACCGGTTCTCTACTGTATTTGCTCGGGTGGTCTGAGAATCCGAAGGTAGGGAGGGAGATGCTTTTCTCTGTAACAAATGCTGAGAAGGTGCGGGGTTGTAAATGCTATGGGGAAATTTTACAATTCTGTATCTTTGGTGCATCTCTCCAGATTTCTCTCTGAGTTGCGGAATGATTGTCAGGTTTCGGATCTCAGGAACTCACTGACAGGCAGGTCGGCAGGTCTTCTGGCAAACCAACTGCTCCTGAATGAACTGGTTGCGCAGTCTGTAATAGCAGGAAACTGTGGGAAAACAAAAGCAGTTTCTTAAACAATCGCACGTAACATAATAATCTCGAATGACGAATACATAATGAAATCCATATGGTCTCAGATTTCCACTACTGTGTGAACACGTACTTCCTGATTTCACTTCCGAACAGACTAGCTCTAATTTGAAGACTATCACCCGTTGTTCTGGACGCCCCCACCAGAGGAAACAGCTTCTCCTATCAAAACCCCTAATGATTTCAAACGCATTGATCATAGCTCTCCGTTATCCGTTTCCTGATATACTGCTGAACATCCCTCCCCCAAAATCACCATCTAAAGAGACTAACGGTAAATTCAACTTGTTGCAGTTTGGGGGATCTTGCTGTGCACAAAATGGATACTGCATTTTTAACTACACTACTAAGTGTACAAAGCTACTAAGTATCATCACCTCATTCCATGACAATATGAAAGGCACAATTCAACATGGTGGCTCCTCATCAGAGCCCTTTCCTATCCTGAGTGGTGTGAAACAGGGCTGTGTTCTCGCACCCACACTTTTTGGGATTTTCTTCTCCCTGCTGCTTTCACATGCGTTCAAATCCTCTGAAGAAGGAATTTTCCTCCACACAAGATCAGGGGGCAGGT
The DNA here is from genome assembly GCF_036365525.1 of Heterodontus francisci. Classification (NCBI taxonomy): domain Eukaryota; kingdom Metazoa; phylum Chordata; class Chondrichthyes; order Heterodontiformes; family Heterodontidae; genus Heterodontus; species Heterodontus francisci. The sequence continues at coordinate 41,561,425 of NC_090394.1, forward strand.
TGTTCAACCTTGCCCGTCTAAGAGCGAAGTCCAAAGTACGGAAAGTCCTCATCAGAGAACTCCTCTTTGCTGACGATGCTGCTTTAACATCTCACACTGAAGAATGCCTGCAGAGTCTCATCGACAGGTTTGCGTCTGCCTGCAATGAATTTGGCCTAACCATCAGCCTCAAGAAAACGAACATCATGGGGCAGGATGTCAGAAATGCTCCATCCATCAATATTGGCGACCACGCTCTGGAAGTGGTTCAAGAGTTCACCTACCTAGGCTCAACTATCACCAGTAACCTGTCTCTAGATGCAGAAATCAACAAGCGCATGGGTAAGGCTTCCACTGCTATGTCCAGACTGGCCAAGAGAGTGTGGGAAAATGGCGCACTGACACGGAACACAAAAGTCCGAGTGTATCAGGCCTGTGTCCTCAGTACCTTGCTCTACGGCAGCGAGGCCTGGACAACGTATGCCAGCCAAGAGCGACGTCTCAATTCATTCCATCTTCGCTGCCTTCGGAGAATACTTGGCATCAGGTGGCAGGACTATATCTCCAACACAGAAGTCCTTGAAGCGGCCAACACCCCCAGCTTATACACACTACTGAGTCAGCGGCGCTTGAGATGGCTTGGCCATGTGAGCCGCATGGAAGATGGCAGGATCCCCAAAGACACATTGTACAGCGAGCTCGCCACTGGTATCAGACCCACCGGCCGTCCATGTCTCCGTTATAAAGACGTCTGCAAACGCGACATGAAATCGTGTGACATTGATCACAAGTCGTGGGAGTCAGTTGCCAGCGTTCGCCAGAGCTGGCGGGCAGCCATAAAGACAGGGCTAAATTGTGGCGAGTCGAAGAGACTTAGTAGTTGGCAGGAAAAAAGACAGAGGCGCAAGGGGAGAGCCAACTGTGCAACAGCCCCAACAAACAAATTTCTCTGCAGCACCTGTGGAAGAGCCTGTCACTCCAGAATTGGCCTTTATAGCCACTCCAGGCGCTGCTTCACAAACCACTGACCACCTCCAGGCGCGTATCCATTGTCTCTCGAGATAAGGAGGCCCAAAAGAAGAAGAAGACAGGTCAATATGTTTCAAAGTGACTTGCTATGTCATGACCTTTGGATGTGACAGAATGCTACACAACTGGAGATATCTACAGGCAGAGGAAGTGTGAACTCACTCCATCCCGGGTATTTTGTGTAGTCGCAGTACTCTGCTTCCGCTGGCAATGGCTTCTCATAGTGAGCGCAGCCACAGCTACGGACCATCTCCATCTGGAAGCAGGAGTGCAGACACATCTGTGCGGGAAACAGAAAAATCAGCGGCATCAGTCTGCAGTCTTTACCTTCAACCCTCAGATTTGTGCCGCTGGCTGCAAGTGAGCTGGAACCTTACCTGCAATGAGTAGGTCTTGTTGTAGAGGTTCGTCACCGGCACATCGAGTCCGTCCACTGTACAGTCACTGTACGGGCTGCTCAGCCTCTTCAATACAGTCTGAAACAACAAAAAGGACTCTGTGTAAAGCACAGTTCTGAAAGTCTTCAGGAAGAGGCAATTTACAGCTAACAAAACCACCAAAGTAGATCTTCCAATCAGTGAAGATTGTGTACAAACACTCAACACATTCCTGTGCGCTGTTTCCACACAGATGTTAACCCAGCAGTGGGAATTCAGCACAGTACAACAAGCCTTTGTGCGCAGACTAAACCCATCATTTCATTTATCATAGAATGTTTTGTTTAGTTTAGTTTAGTTTAGAGATACAGCACTGAAACAGGCCCTTCGGCCCACCGAGTCTGTGCCGACCATCCTACACTAATTCCATATTCCTACCACATCCCCACCTGTCCCTATATTTTCCCTACCACCTACCTATACTAGGGGTAATTGCTAATGGCCAATTTACCTATCAACCTGCAAGTCTGGAGGAAACACACACAGACACGGAGAACTTGCAAACTCCACACAGGCAGTACCCAGAATTGAACCCGGGTCGCTGAAGCTGTGAGGCTGCGGTGCTAACCACTGCGCCACTGTGCCGCCCCATGGTTACAACACAGAAGGGGGCTATTCGGCCTGTCGTGTCCATGCCAGCTCTCTGCCAGAGCAACTCAGCTGGTCCTATTTCCCTGCTTTTTCCTCGTAGCCCTGCAATTTTTTCCCTTCAGATAATTATCCAATATCCTTTTGAAAGCCATGATTGAGTTTGCCTCCACCACACTCTCAGGCAGTGAATTCCAGATACTAACCACCCACTGCATAAAAAAGTTTTTCTCCATGTTGCCTTTTGTCCTTTGGGTCTTGACCCTTTTGTCAATGGGAACAGTTTCTCCCCATCTGCTCTCTCCAGACCCGTCATGATTCTGAACACTTCTATCAAATCTCCTCTTGACTTTCTTTTCTTGAAGGAGAGCAATCCCAGCTTCTTCAACCTATCCACTAACTGAATTTCCTCATCCCTGGAACCATTCTCGTGAATCTTTCCTGCACCCTCTCTAATGCCTTCACATTCTTCCTAAAGTGCGGTGCCCACAATTGGACACAATACTCCAGTTGAGACCAAACCAGCGTTTTATAGAGGTTCACCATAAATTCCTTGCTTTTGTACTTTATATGCTATATTAACTGTTTTCACCACCCTCCCTGCCACCTTCAATGATTTATGTACATATACCCCTAGGTCCCACTGCTCCTGCATCCCTGAAGAATTGTACCCTTTAATTTATATTGCCTCTCCTCATTCATCTACCAAAATGAATCAGTTCATACTTTTCTGCCATCTGCCATGTGTCTGCCCATTCCACCAGCCTGTCTATGTCCTTTTGAAGTTTATAACTATCCTCTTTATAGTTCATAATACTTCCAAGTTTTGTGTCATCTATAAATTTTGAAATTGTGCTCCGCACACCCGAGTTTAGATTATTAATATAGATCAAGAAAAGCAGGGGTCCTAACATTTATCCCTGGGGAACCCCGCTATATACCTGTCTCCAGTCTGAAAAACAACTGTTCATCACTACTCTCTGTTTCCTGTCACTCAGCCAATTTCGTATCCATGCTGCCACAGTCATTTTTATTCCATGGGCTTTAACTTTGCTGACAAGCCTGTTATGTGGCACTTTATCAAATACTTTTTGGAAGCTCATGTACACCATATCAACCACACTACCCTCATCAAAAAACTCAACCAAATTAGTTAAACACAATTTACCCTTAATAAATCCATGCTGGCTTTCCTTAAATAATCCACATTTATCCAAGGAACTCATAATTTTGTCCCCAATTATCGTTTCTAAAAGCTTTCCCACCATCAAGGTTAAACTGACTGGCACCGGCCTGTAGTTCCTGAGCTTATCCTTACACCCTATATTGAACAAGCCATTAGATCTCCAGGTCATAGATCTGAATCTCACCTACCCACCTTCTCCCCATCTCCCGCAACCCCACCTACCCACCTTCTCCCCATCACCCCTCAATCCCACCTTCTCCCTGCTCCCTCAGTCCAGCCTAACCACCCTCACACCATATCCCTGAACCTCACCTATTCACTTTCTCATCAATTCCCTAACCCCTCTCCCTCTCTCCAAAAACACATCAAATTGCTCCTGAGCCCATCTATACTGGCTGCATTTCTGTGTTGTATTGCAGAAAGACAGTTGGTGAGGGATAGTACAGGAGCCAATCTTTACTCAGTCTTCCATTTATTTACAGAGTTAAACATTACAAGCATATACCTCCCAACTCAACCAACCCCCCAGTTTCAATAAGTATCTGTTATATGTTCTCAAGTGAAACCCCAGTTAATGCTCAACACCTGCATACAATTAAGCACAATTAATATACAATTAACATTCTATGCCAACTCCATTACTTTCTGAGTGATAAAGTCCCCCCTCACTTCCATCGTTATTCCTAACTAACAACATTTTTAAATTGCATCACCACATTTTTGTCAGTTCCTTTAAGAACCTTTGGCCAGGTAACCTCAAAGTCTTCCTTGTTTCTCCCGAAGAAAACAGCCCTGACATTTGTTTCCAGTTCCAAACAGGGTTCGTAGAAGGCCATGAGGTTTGCTATGGCATCTGTTGAACCAGAATTATGAGCTCATGCATGATGTTTAATTTCCCCTCCTCCCCCAGCCCTGGTGGACGAGTTTCTGGTTGGGTGGTTTACCATGTCGAGGCCCATGGCTGTCTCGGTTGCTGTCTGTATCTCAATCCCTACGTCTTCAACAAAGGGCTGTTCATTCTGATCATGAATGACAATTTTTGCTCCCATTGAGGTGACCAGATATGGATTATACTCATTCTCATCCAGGTGCAGAGTCAACTTCAGGCCTTTGAGATAGAAAAGAAAGAAAGATTTATATTCATATAGTGCCTTTCATAACTTCAGGACATCCCAAAATATTTTACAGCAATGAAGTGTAGGCACTGTTGTAATGTAGGAAACGCAGCAGCCAATTTGTGCACAGAAAGCTCCCACAAACAGCAATGTGAGAATGACCAGACGATCGGTTTTAGTGATGTTGATTGAGAGATAAATATTGGCCAGGACACCAGGAAGAATTCTATTGCTGCTCTTTGATTAGCCCGAAGAGGGCAGATGGGGCCTTGGTTTAATGTCTCATCTGAAAAACGGCATCTCCGACAGTGTGGTACTCCTTTAGTACTGCTCTGGAGTGTCAGTCTGGATTATGTGCTCAAGTCTCTGGAGGGGGGCTTGAACCCATGACCTGTTTGAGGCAAGAGAGATACCCTCTGAGCCGTGGCTGATACCAGCCATTGTTCGTTAATGCTCCTGTGTGATGCAGGTTTTTTTCATTTTTTTCCCCCGCACCACCTCCTAAGTTTTATCCTGTCCTCTGCTGAAAGCACTAACTTTCAGAGATATAGTTACCCAGTTTGACCTATCTGTGACTCCAGTCCCGCACCAACATGGTTGACTCTTAAATGCCGCCTGTAAGTGGTTTAGCAGGCCTTTCTCTTGTATCAAATTGCTGAAGAAGGAGGCCCACCGCCATCTTCTCAAACTGGGGATGGACTTATAAATGCTGGCCTTGCCAGTGATGCCGGGAAGTATTTTTTTAAATACCAAGGGAAACTTTCATGAAGAGAAACAGGGACATTATTTATTAGTGCAGAGGTGGTTAAGAGGAGGGATTCAATATTATTAAAGGCCTTGATGTAGGGAAAAACTATTTCCATTGGGCGATGGGTTGGTAACAACAGTACATACACTTTAAGAACAAAGGGAGAGGTTGAAGAAAGATGGTTAAGCAGAGGGTTGCTAGGATATGAAATGTCCAACCACAGATAGTGGAGGAAGCAGAATGTACAACAATTTTTAAAAGTGAAGTGGTAAATACATGAAGAAGAAATAATTAATGGGATCGGGGAAGGCTTGCACTGGAGTATTGACTTGGGGCTGCATTAAAGTGCTAAAGTGGGAGTTTTGTGACTGAGGGAGTTCGGTGAGGAGGGAGCGAGGAGCTCCTTTCATTTCCTCCCTGTCCTCAAAGAGCGTGAGGGGAGCCGAGAGTTTCCAAAGAGCACAGCTGACTGGTGAGTAAGTCCTGGTGGGTATTTTTCAAACTGGATTGAATTGTAAGTCATTGTTTTAGCAAGACTTAGTTGATTTTTTTTATTATAATAGTCTTGTAAAGTTTTAAATTTAAAGGGTTTAGTCATGGCAGGAGAGCTTAAAGCCGTGGTTTGATCCTCTTGCTGCATGTGGGAATCCGGGAACATTTCCAGTCCCCAGGACCAGCACGTGTGCAGTAAGTGTGTCCAGCTGCAGCTCCTGGAAGCTCGGGTTTCAGAGCTGGAACAGCGGCTGGAAACACTGTGGAGCATCCGCGAGTCTGAGAGCATCGTGGAGAGCATGTTTAGAGAGGTGGTCACACTGCAGCTGAAGGGACTTGAGGAAGGAAGGGAATGGGTGACCACCAGGCAGTCCAAGAGAAACAGGCAGGTAGTTCAGGAGTCCCCTGGGATCCCGCTTGCAAATCGGTATTCCATTTTGGAAGCTGATGAGGCTGGTTCCTCCAGGGAGTGCGGACAGAGCCAAGCTTCTGGCACCACAAGCAGCCTTTCTGCACAGGAAGGGGGAAAGAGAGGAAGAGCAATAATAATAGGGGATTCTATAGTCAGGGGAACAGATAGGCGCTACTGTGGCCATCAACGTGACTCCAGGAAGGTGTGTTGCCTCCCTGGTGCCAGGGTCTGGGATGTCACTGAACGGCTGCAGGGCATCCTGAATGGGGAGGATGATGAGGCAGAGGTCATGGTACATGTTGGTACCAATGACATAGGTAGAAAGAGGGATGAGGTCTTGCATCAAGAATTCAGGGAGTTAGGCAGTAGACTAAAAAGCAGGACCTCTCGGGTTGTAATCTCTGGATTACTCCCAGTGCCACGTGCTAGCGAGTATAGAAATAGGAGAATAGCACAGATGAATGCGTGGCTTAAGAGTTAGTGCAGGAGGGAGGGTTTTAGGTTCCTGGACCACTGGGACCGTTTCTGGGGAAGGTGGGACCTGTACAAGTGGGACGGTCTACATCTGAACTAACATCCTTGCTGGCAGGTTTGCTAGTGCTGTTGGGAGGAGTTTAAACTAATTTGGCAGGGGGAAGGGATACAGATTCCCAGCAGAATAGGGACACAGCTAAACACAGGAAAGCAAACAAGTCAGAGGGAATACAGCGGAAGTAAGTTTCAAGGGAGTAAGACCAGGATGGAAGGCCTCTACTTTAATGCCAGGAGTATTGCAGGTAAAACGGATGAGTTAAGGGCAAGGATTGACACGTGGAATTGTGATATAGTAGCCATCACGGAGACATGGTTGAGGGAGGGGCAGGATTGGCAGCTCAATATCCCGGGATATAGAATCTTCAGGCGAGACAGAGGAGGGGGTAAAAGAGGAAGGGGCATTGTAATATTAGTTAAGGAGTCAGTCACTGCAGTAAGGAGAGATGATATCTTGGAGGGAGCATCAAATGAAGCTTTATGGGTAGAGTTTAGGAATAAAAAAGGGACAGCCACATTGCTAGGTGTTTATTATAGACCCCCGGATAGTCAGCGGGAAATTGAGGAGCAAATATGTGTGCAATTCGCAGAGGTGTGTAAAAATAATAATAGGGTAATTATATTAGGTGATTTCAACTTTCCCAACATTAATTGGGACAGTCATTGTCTTAAGGGCTTAGATGGAGTGGAGTTCTTAAAATGTATACAGGAGAACTTTTTGGCTCAATCTGTAGAGGATCCAACAAGGGAGGGTGCAGTGCTGGATCTAATTCTGGGGAATGAAGCCGGACAGGTGGTTGATGTGTTGGTGGGGGAGCTTTTTGGTGATAGCGACCACAACATGGTACAATTTAAGCTTGTTATGGAGAAAGAAATAGACAAGTTGCAAAAAAAGGTTTTGGATTGGGGAGAGTGAATTTTAGTAAAATAAGGCAGGATCTGGCCAAGGTAGACTGGAAAGAGTTACTTGTTGGGAAATCTACAGAAAAGCAGTGGGGGGCATTCAAAAAGGAAATGGGGAGGGTACGGACCCAACATGTTCCCTCTAGGGTAATAGGTAGGAGCAACAAGCCCAGAGAACCATGGTTGTCCAGAAACATTCAGGGTACGATGAGAAGGAAAAGAGAGGCTTTTAACAAATACAAGGAGAGCAAATCAATGGAAGCATTAGTGGAGGATAGAAAGTGTAGGATGGAGCTTAAGAAAGCAATTAGGAGAGCAAAGAGGGGATATGAGAAAGCTCTGGCTGGTAAAGGTAGGGAAAATCCTAAGATATTCTATAAGTATATCAATGGGAAGAGGATAACCAGGGAAAGAGTAGGACCCATTAGGGACAAAGGGGGAAATCTGTGCGTGGAGCCAGAGGACATTGGTAGGGTGTTGAACGAATACTTCACACCTGTCTTCACCCAAGAGAATGAGGATGTAGATATGGAACTCAGAGAGAGAGACTGTGAGGTTCTTGAGCAAATTGTCATAGGGAGTGACAAGGTATTGGAGGTTTTGGCAGGCTTAAAAGTGGACAATTCTCCAGGTCTGGACAATTTGTGTCCCAGGATGCTGTGGGAGGTGAGGGTGGAGATTGCAGGGGCTTTGACCCAAATTTTTAATTCCTCTCTGGCCATGGGAGAGGTGCCAGAGGACTGGAGAACAGCTAATGTGGTCCCACCAAATAAGAAAGGTTGTCGAGATAAGCCAGGGAACTACAGACCAGTGAGTCTCATGTCAGTGGTAGGGAAACTATTGGAGAAAATTCTGAAGGAGAGAATCTATCTCCACTTGGAGAGGCAAAATTTGATTAGGAATAGTCAGCATGGCTTTGTCAGAGGGAGGTCACGCCTAACAAATTTAATTGAATTTTTTGAGCATGTGACCAGGTGTGTAGATGAGGGTAGTGCAGTTGATGTAGTTTACATGGATTTCATCAAAGCCACATGGGAGACTTATCAAGAAAGCAAATGCACATGGGATACAGGGTAACTTGATAAGGTGGATTCAAAATTGGCTTAGCTGTAGGAGACAGAGAGTGATGACAGACGGCTGTTTTAGTAACTGGAAGCCAGTGTCCAGTGGCGTACCACAGGGATCTGTGCTGGGTCCCCTATTGTTTGTCATTTATATAAACTACATAGATGACTATGTGGGGGGTAGAATGAGTAAGTTCGTGGATGACACAAAGATTGGCCGAGTGGTTAACAGTGAGGTTGAGTGTCTTGGGTTACAGGAAGATATAGACGGGATGGTCAAATGGGCAGAAAAGTGGCAGATGGAATTTAACCCTGAAAAGTGTGAGGTGATACACTTTGGAAGGAGTAATGTGACATGGAAGTGTTCAATGGATGGCCTGACACTGGCAAGTTCTGAGGAACAAAGGGACCTTGGCGTGTTTGTCCATAGATCTCTGACGGCAGAAGGGCGGGTTAATAGGGTGGTGAAAAAGGCATATGGGATACTTGCCTTTATCAATCGAGGCATAGATTACAAAAGCAGGGAGGTCATGTTGGAGTTGTATAGAACTATGGTAAGGCCATAGCTGGAGTACTGTGTGCAATTCTGGTCGCCACATTATAGGAAGGATGTGATTGCACTGGAGGGGGTGCAGAGACGATTCACCAGGATGTTGCCTGGGATGGAACATTTAAGCTATGAAGAGAAGTTGGATAGGCTTGGGTTGTTTTCGCTGGAGCAGAGAAGACTGAGGGGTGACCTGATCGAGGTGTACAAGATTATGAGGGGCATGGACAGGGTGGATAGGGAGCAGCTGTTCCCCTTAGTTGAAGAGTCAGTTACGAGGGGTCACAAGTTTAAGGTGAGGGGCAGGAGGTTTAAGGGGGATTTGAGGAAGAACTTTTTTACCCAGAGGGTGGTGACGGTCTGGAATGCCCTGCCTGGGAGGGTGGCAGAGGCGGGTTGCCTCACATCCTTTAAAAAGTACCTGGATGAGCACTTGGCATGTCATAACATTCAAGGCTATGGGCCAAGTGCTGGAAAATGGGATTAGGTAGACAGGTCAGGTGTCTTTAATGCATCGGTGCAGACTCGATGGGCCGAAGGGCCTCTTCTGCACTGTATTATTCTGTGATTCTGTGATTCTCTGTGAAGGAACTGGTCTAAGTTCTTTCAGAGAGCTATCACAGGCATGATGAGTTGAATGGCCTCCTTTGCTGTCCAAGTGTGTAATTCTAGTTGTTATTGATAGTAATCATACACCTATTGAAGTGTGACAGTGTGTTTGGTGTCAAGTTGAAACCAGTTGATAAGAGTACAATGGGTAGGAACAAGGAACACATTGAAATGGTTATCAGTCAGAGATTAAGATGGTTATCGGTCAGAGTTTATGTGCAAGAAGAAGTTTATCTTGAAGGTCATCTACCTAGTGGTTATAATTATAGCAAAGCTTAGGAGAAAAATGGAAACTGCTGGAGGAGAAAGGAGATTCAAAATGTGTGATAAGAGATTTCAGATAGTTTTCTCCAACCAGTAGCAGAGCTATTCAGACTACGAAGGACCCAGAGTTGTCTTGTTCTGTGCTGTTGGCTGACAGTAGTCTGTAACAGCAGGAGGGGCAGAGTAAAGGGTAACCCACACCAGAGTAAAGAGTAGTCCTCATTTACCCGGGGATCCAGAGTGAAGGATAGGCCACGTTCCCCAGAAGGAAAAACCAGGTTGATCCAGTTGCGAATTTCAAATGGTCATAACTGGTCTCAACTGATGTAAACTGGGGCAACTGGGTTAACTGGCAAGTAGAACTGGAAGGCTGTTGGGACTCCAGTTGTCCAGTTGTAAGCAGCTTTTTCCAGCTGATTTAAACTGGAACCAGTTCAACTTCACTGGTACCTGTTAACGTGTTAAATGTGAATCGAGTAGTCAAATGTACACTTTTGAGCTGGAATGGGCCAGGATTTTATCTGGGCGATGGGCGTCGACCTCCAGCAAAAGTGAGTTCCTGTGTCACCCCTTATGTGGAAGCCCAAGTGCATCAAGTGCTAATTAGGCACTTACCTGGACAGCAGCGGGCTTTCCACGGAATCAAGGACCCCGGCAACTAAACGTCCAGCCCTCTGAGAGCTACCAGCCAATCAGAGGCCGGCTGCCCTGTAACTGAGCAGTGCCACCGCCAGGCGGTGGCTGCTACCAGTGGAGCATTCACCCGAGGCCCAGGAGCAGAGCTGGACCCAGGTCAAGGTGGGAGGGGTCTCCTGGGAGAGGGTCAGCAGCAAGGGCAGAGTGTGGCTCTCAGTGGGCCCCTCCCTTCACGTGCCAGGTTCCTCATTCAGGCACTGTGCCTTTTAACGGGGGACTCCCCCCACCCCCTGCCCCTGCTCCTGCTCCCACCTCGGAGCCGGCAAGCAATCAGCACGGTTTTTAGTTGCGCACTTAAGGGCCTCAATTGGCAGTAGGGTGGGAAGGCCATTCACAGACCTTCCTGTAAGGGACTTAATTTGGGGAGAGCAAATTCCCCCCAGGTGTCTGCTACAAGGTGTATTCCAGGTCATGCTACACAGCACATGTAGGCTGAGCAAACTATAGCAGGAATTCCTCATGTCACCCTGTTATTAAACATTTTGTCTTCTGACAATGCAGACCGATGGCCTATGTCATCCCAAGTCCATCCACATTTGCCAGCATTAATCCGTGCGTGCGTGCGTGTGCCAAAGTCACCACGCACTTACATTGTTGATGTCACTATGCACTTTACGCCACCACGTAATGAGCGAGTGGCGGGATGGGGGAGAAGCGAGGGGGTTGCCAAGCAGCGACGGGGGGATTGAGCAGCGAGCGGGTGACGAGTGGGGGAGTGAGTAGGGGCCAAGCAGGGGAGTGGGGTGGACTATAGTGAAGGATAGGCTGCACCAGGAGCCCAGAGTAAAGGGTAGGCCACATCAGCAGAGTAAAATGTTGGTTTGTTTTCTCTTTAACTTTTGACATTGTCTTTCTGTCGCAGGTATATGTGTTTTGTCCAGTGGGTTTTACCGTTTTCACTGCCGCCGCTGATGGTCCGTAGAACACTTCTGTTCTCTCCGCCGTTGAAAGTAAAGCAGTTTCCGTGCAGGGGATGGTGCATTAGACTAAAGTTCCTGCAAGAGAGAGAGAGAGAGAGACGGACATAAACCTTAGCAACTGGACAGGAAACACAACCAGCCAGGGTAGGTCAGTTATTGGAAAGAAAGGACAAATGTTCCCATTTAGACACTGTATGCCCAGCCTCAGAATGATGTCCCCACACAAAGTGATGTTGAGTATACCGAGTTGAAGGGTGATCTAATTGAGGTGGTTCAAATTGATAAAGGAGTGAATATGGAGAAACTATTTCCAATGGTGGAACTTTCCTCATTACTGATCCTCCGACAGTGCCGCGCTCCCTCAGTACTGATCCTCCGACGGTACAGCATCCCTCAGTACTGCCCCTCCGATAGTGCCGCGCCTCTCAGTACTGACCCTCCGACAGTATAGCATCCCTCAGTACTGACCCTCCGACAGTGCCGCGCTCCCCCAATACTGATCCTCCGGCAGTACAGTATCCCTCAGTACTGACCCTCCGACAGTACAGCGTCACTCAGTACTGACCCTCCGACAGTGCAGCGTCCCTCTGAACTGACCCTCCGACAGTGCAGCATCCCTCAGAACTGACCCTCCGACAGTGCAGCATCCCTCTGAACTGACCCTCCGACAGTGCAGCATCCCTCAGAACCGACCCTCCGACAGTGCAACGTCCCTCAGAACCGACCTTCCGGCAGTGCAGCGTCCCTCTGAACTGACCCTCCGACAGTGCAGCGTCCCTCTGAACTGACCCTCCCTCCGACAGTGCAGCGTCCTTCTGAACTGACCCTCCGACAGTGCAGCGTCCCTCTGAACTGACCCTCCGAAAGTGCAGCGTCCCTCTGAACTGACCCTCCGACAGTGCAGCGTCCCTCTGAACTGACCCTCCGACAGTGCAGCGTCCCTCTGAACTGACCCTCCGACAGTGCAGCGTCCCTCTGAACTGACCCTCCGACAGTGCAGCGTCCCTCTGAACTGACCCTCCGACAGTGCAGCGTCCCTCTGAACTGACCCTCCGACAGTGCAGCGTCCCTCTGAACTGACCTTCCCTCCAACAGTACAACGCTCCCTCAGTACTGCACTGGAGTGTTAGTTTGGATGATGTGCTGAGGGCTCTGGAGTGGGCCTTGAACCCACTACCTCCTGATTCATAGGATTGATTACTGCTCACTGAGCCTCGGCTTAATATTCAAACAGCCCAATTTATCTATAGCTGAATATATAAACCTTGAATCACAGGGTAGTCCATCGAACAGACAGGTGAATATGAGGTCATCAGCAGAGTAACCCATCTGCAGTTTGGTTTGATGGGGCACCTTTGCCATGATGTTGAGGTAGTGCAGCCGATACCATTCCTGGATGGCGGTTATGCCAGAATTGAATGTGTAGATGATGCAGGTGGAATTTTTATCATCGTTTTTGTCGCACTGTCACCAGGGAGAGGGAAACAAGAGAATACTCATCACAAAAAGGAACAGCAGCAACAACAGCAAAAGGTCAACATCAGCCTGCTCGCTCTGGTCAGCGCCAGGCCGCTGGCTCCGGTCAGTGCCAGGCTACGAGCTCCGGTCAGTGCCAGGCCACGAGCTCCGGTCAGTGCCAGGCCACGGGCTCCGGTCAGTGCCAGGCCACAGGCTCCGGTTAGTGCCAGGCCACTTGCTCTGGTCAGTCCTAGGCCACGAGCTCTGGTCAGCGCTAGGCCACTGGCTGTGGTCAGTGCCAGGCCACTCGCTCTGATCACTGTCAGCTCGCTCGTTCTGGTCTGCGCCAGGCTGCTTGGTCCAACCAGCGCCAGGCCTCTCGTTCTGGTCAGCCCCAGCTCGCTCGCTCCGGTCTGCACCAGCCTGCTCGCTCTGGTCAGCGCCAGCCCGCTCGCTCCGGTCAATGCCAGGCTGCACGCTGTGGTCAGCGCCAGCCCGCTCGCTCTGGTCAGCGCCAGCCCGCTCGCTCCGGTCAATGCCAGCCCGCTTGCTCCGGTCAATGCCAGGCTGCTCGCTGTGGTCAGCGCCAGCCTGTTCTCTCCGATCAATGCCAGGCTGCTCGCACTGGTCAGCCCCAGCCTGTTCTCTCCGGTCAATGCCAGCCCGCTTGCTCTGGTCAGCGCCAGCCCGCTCGCTCTGGTCCGCGCCAGCCCTCTAGCTCTGGTCAGCGTCAACCCCCTCGCTCCGGTCAATGCCAGGCTGCTCGCTCTTGTCAGCGTCAGCCCGCTCGCTCTGGTCAGCGTCAGCCCGCTCGCTCTGGTCAGCGTCAGCCCGCTCGCTCTGGTCAGCGTCAGCCCGCTCGCTCCGGTCAATGCCAGGCTGCTCACTGTGGTCGGTCCCAGGCTGCTTGCTCTGGTCAGTCAGGGCTCTCGGTGCCCTGGATGCCTTCACAAGGCCATGGCAGAAATTCAGGCATGAAGTCCAGATCCAGCCTATCCAGGTCTGCCCCCTGGCCCCCGCATGCGGCTTTGCCTCCCCCCCACCTCTGCACCCCAGCCTAGGTTAGATTTGGGGCCCAATGAGTCTCATTACAAGCTGGGAAGCTGGAGGTATAACTCACCAGTTTGAAGCCGACCAGTTTGGCCCTGTTATGTGTGTTGACGCTCCCAAAGGACTGGGTTTTCACCATCCCCTTGACCCTGTGGCGTCTCCTGGTGATGAGGTCAGACACGACACTGTACTCCTGGTCTATCAGCTCAATCTGCAACAATGGAATGTTCTGGAACATTACATCATCTTGGCCTTTTGTGACGATGTCAGGCAGAGCTCTTGCCTGGCTGCTGTTGGGACCATTCGTGAAGTGGTACAGCTCCTTGATGGCAATCAGAGTCGCCTGGTCTAGTTTCTCAAAGAGATGTCTTGTTGCATTGTATCTGTGAAGAGACATGAGTAAACCCAGGGCAAATAGGAATTGCTGGACCAATAAAGCCCAGGGCATCTGGTTTACCTTCTACCATCCTTGTAGTTGCATGATTTAACAATAATGGATATGTTGACTAATCATAGCAATCAATCTCTTATCAATTAGTCTACAAAGACCCAGATATGAGGTGAGGAAACCCGCAGTGGTGGAGAGCTTTGGGAACCATAGGTCCAAAGTCACCTGTTCCTCCCAAACATGCTACGCTTAGCACATGTCAGATCTAAAACTATTTATGCACTGTATCCCAAAATATTGTTTTGTCCAAGAAATCTATTTAATTTGCATTTGAATGCATCAACACTAACTGCTCCCACCATCTCCCCAGGAAGTCTTTTGGATGAGACGTTAAACCGAGGCTCCATCTGCTCTCTCAGGTGGATGTAAAAGATCCCATGTCACTATTTAGGAGAAGAGGAGGGGGGTCCTCCCTCGTGTCCTGGCCAATATTTATCCCTCAATCAACATCACTGAAACAGACACTCTGGTCATTATCTTGTTGTTTGTGGGAGTTTGCTGTGTGCAAATTGTCTGCTGTATTTCCTACATTACAACAGTGACTACACTTAAGAAGTTCTTCAGCGGCTATAAAGCACTTTTGGATGTCTTGACATTGTGAAAGATGCTATATAAATGGGAGGTCTTTCTTTTGGACAGACCCTGGGCTTCACAGAGAGTGTAGAGTTAGTGAAGGCTGAGGATAAACAGTCGAGGAGCTGCGGGTTGAGGGTCACAGATACTGACCTGTATGGGTTCATGTTGCAGATGGTGACAGCAGGGAAGGTGATCTCCTGGAACTGGACTGTGATGGTGACGGAGGTGGTGTAGTAGGACGTGATGAGGAGGGCGCACTGCCAGAAGATGATGCCCACTGTGCCGAATGTCAGGATCACCCAGGCTGCCCTGCGCAGCCGGCCTCTTGATACCACAATCCTGCGGCAGCCATGGGTGTTGGTGTGGTAGCAATACCATCGCACCAACTCGGAGGCAGTCGCAGCTTGTGGTCCAGTCACCGGCAGCTTCTCTTTGATCTTCTCCTTCAGTCGCTTTGTTCCCGATTCCATGGTGTCTCCACAGTGGGCCCTCAGCACAGGAAGAGGTTTCACAGTAAACTCTAAAGGACTGTCTCCACCATACCACCTCTGCCCCTCCCCCACCAGCCCTCCCTCATTCCCCTCCTCCCCCTCTCTCACCCCCTTCCCTCCTCCCTTCCCTTACCCCACCCCATTCTACCCTCCCATCTTTCTCCCCTCTCATCTCCATCATCCCTCCCCTCTGCTCCTTTCCCTCTTATCCTACCTCCACCTCCTCCTCTCCCACACCTCTCTCTCCCTCCTCGCATTTTGCACCCTCGCCCTCTCACCTCTTTCCTCCATCCTACCCCAAGCCCCTCCTCCACGTGCCCCTCCCCAAGAGTAGAAATGTGCCCACCTCCAGTGGCATTGCTCAAGTACAAAATAAATAGCAAGAACATTGTAGCTCCAATTTTAACCCAACTCACCGGGCCAAGAAAGGGATGGTTTCAGGTCGGAATTCTTTGAGATCAATGGTGAGTAAAGTCGGGTGGAGTGTAAAATGGGTAACCGACCCCAACAATAATAATGCTGCTCCCCACAGTCAAATAGCTAGCTGACTTAGTCTTTCAGTCAGTGTTATTTTAAATGAGTTACAGTTGACGACCAGGAAATAATGCCCACATTGGAGGAAAAACCCGGGCTTCCCAATTGGGCTCACACTTGGAGAATGAGCAACCAGGTGAGGTTCACAAATTTGACCAGCACTTGTGGGACCCACACCCCAGAAGAAAATCAGTGCTGACTGTTTGGGGGGGGGGGGGGGGAGGCGGGGGGCTGGGGGTGAGGGAGGAGGGAGAAGGGAGTTACAGATAAAGAAGGAAAGAACAGCGTCCTTCTTTAACAAACGATCCAGCTGCCTTTATATATAAACTCAGTTTTAAAACTTTTTAGAAGTTTGCCTCTTTTGAAGCGATCAGAGTTGTTCTCACCAGCAGCACTGTGAATTATTAAGTAAGTATTCACTAACTCCAACTCCCCCAAGGGTTTGGGGGATTTACTGCCCCTTCCTACAGTTTAAAAAGTTTTGAAGTGCTTTTTTTTCCTAAACTGTTTGTGGTTCATCATTTTAAAAAAAAGGAACACAGCGACTCCAAGGTGCTTCAGCTCCTGGAGTCAAAATGGAGAAAAACACACAATTTACCAGAAAATGCCCTCTGATGTATCAATCAATCCCATTTAACTGCAGTTTAAAAAGTTCAGGAAGAAAAAAAGAGTTTCAGTCAAACACAATGGTTAACTAGTTATTAAAAAGTTTTTACCAACACCCAGTGAGATTTTGTTTTGATTATCCATTTAACTGTGCAAACTGCAATTGTTCTCTTCAGTATTATTACAGTTTAAATTACCTTCTAATTCGCATTAAAAAAAAGTTGAACATACCTGTTTAGGACGTGAGAGACATGGAGCTGCAGTTTAACTAAGCAATTCCCTGGAAACTGGGATTGCGTAATCCTGGAGTTCAGTGCGTAGCCTGTTGGACAGTGAGACTTGATTCAACTCCCAGCTCTTGCTGCACAGAACTCACCCCCAGGTGAATCGACTGCTCCAGGACTCACAGTGACACCTTCTGGTACAGTTCCTGGTCAATGACCTAAACACCCCTTTTATATATTACACAAACAAACTGGGCCCTATGTCTCAGGGAAATCAAGAAATTGAAGAAAGCTGGGAGACAAAACCAAACAACAGTTTAAAGAAGCACAATAAGTGAGAACATAGCTAAAAATACAAATCATTATACAACAGATTTGTCAGGGTATGGGAACACTTGCAAGATCAGCATTTATTGCCCAACCCTAACTGCTAATAGTGATTGATGATACAAATGAGGGACCTGTTCCACCACTTCAGGGGTAAGGGGTACAGGTTGTACCTGTTTTTTTGGAGTGTAAAACAGGCACAAAATGCACCAATGTAGCAGTGGGAGGGCCCATGCCCAATCTGCACAGGCATTGGTCCAACTGCTAAATTTGTGGGGACCAAAGTTTTAGGCATCCCAGTTGGTCATTGGGCTGGGTGTGAAACACACTGGGTGGGTGTGAAGCACACTGGGCTGGATTTTTCCTACGGGGGCAGGAAACAGAAGTCAGGACTGTTTCTGGGTCCCGAACCTGCCCCCGGGGGGGAAACAGTCACTCATTGGGATTTTCACGGAGGTGCCCCTCAATTGCCATGGAGACAGGTTCCGTCTCCAATTAAAGGGCAATGGGCGGGCTCTTGAAGCTGGAGGGCCAATCAGAAGCTTTCCAGCTTGAGAGGAGCAGCAGGCTGTGATGGCAGGCAAGTAACAGAGGGTGCTTAAACATGGAGGCACCTTCTCACCAATGTTTTTAAAACTTTAATTAAAAAATAGTTCTTGCAGCCAGGCGAGTGCTCTAGGGGGAGGGGTGGTTGGGGAAAGTCCCTTAGTTACTTACCCCTGACTTGAGCCAGTGCTTTTCTGAAGCTGGAAGGCCTTTGATTGGTCCTCCAGCTTTGAGAGCCCACCTGTTGCCCTTAATTGGACAGGGAACCTGTCTCTATGCTAATTAAGGGGATGGGTGGGTGGTAGACCCTGGTCAAAATTTCAAAGAGTGACTGTTTCCCCCAGGGGTGGGGTTGGGAACCAGAAACAGTCCCAATGCCTGTTTCCCACCCCCAGAGGGAAAATTCAGCCCATTATGTCTGGTGTGAAACACATTGGGCTGAGAGTGAAATACACAATGGCTGGATGTGAAACACACTGGGAGGAGTTTTATGCTCTCCCACACGACAGGTTTGGAGGCAGGGAGAGCATGTAATTTGGTGGGATGGTGGCGGGTCAGGGGATCCCGTCACCTTCCTGCCTCCGTGAAATTAAATCCGGGGTGAGAAGGCCTGTGAATGACCTTCCCGCCCCACTGCCAATTGAGGGCCTTAAGTGGCCAATTAAGGGCCTCATCCCACTGCTGCCACAGTTAGCCCATCAGCATGCAGGCCTGTTGCCGCACGGGGAGCACAGCAAGAAAAACTGTGGGGGTTGCTTGCCAGCTCCAGAGTGGGTGTGGAGGTAGTGGGTGAGGCTCATTAAAAGGCATTGTGCCTAAACGAGGGACCCGTCATCAAGAAGGTGGGGGGGGGTTGCTGTTGAGAGCCTCCACCTCCCGCCCTTGCTGCCGATTTTCCTCAAACACCCTCCTGCCCCTGCGACCCTCACCCTGCAACATCCCTCCCACCCTGACCTTCCTGTGGCCTGGGTCCAGTGCCACTCCTTGGCCTTGGTTGGGTGCTTCACCAGCAGCAGCCACTGCCTCTGCAGTGGCACTGCTGTTAAAGAGCTGCCAGCCTCTGATTGGCTGGCAGCTCTCAGAAGGCAGGACTTCGTTGCTGAGGTCCTTGATACCATAGGAGGCCCATCTTGGGTGATTTTACATAAAAACTGGAAAAATCAGATAGGCAATAGTAGCCTGGATGAGGAGTTCATAGAATGCTTTTGAGATAGTTTCTTAGAGCAGCATGTCCTGGAACCAACCAGAGAGCAGGTTATATTAGACTTGGTATTGTGTAATGTAACAGGATTAATTAATAACCTCAGAGTAAAGGCACCTCTAGGTAGCACCTATAGGTGTCCTCAGTACCTTGCTCTACGGCAGCGAGGCCTGGACAACGTTCGTCAGCCAAGAGCGACGTCTCAATTCATTCCATCTTCGCTGCCTCCGGAAAATCCTTGGCATCAAGTGGCAGGACTGTATCTCCAACACAGAAGTCCTTGATGCAGCCAACATCCCCAGCATATACACCCTACTAAGCCAGCGGTGCCTGAGATGGCTTGGCCATGTGAGCCGCATGGAAGATGGCAGGATCCCCAAGGACACATTGTACAGCGAGCTCGTCACTGGTACCAGACCCACTGGCCGTCCATGGCTCCGCTTTAAAGATGTCTGCAAACGCGATATGAAGTCCTGTGACATTGATCACAAGTCGTGGGAGTCAGTTGCTAGCAATCGCCAGAGCTGGTGGGCAACCATAAAGGCGGGGCTAAAGCGTGGCGAGTCGAAGAGACTTAGCAGTTGGCAGGAAAAAAGACAGAAGCGCAAGGAGAGAGCCAACTGTGTAACAGCCCCGACAACCAATTTTATCTGCAGCACCTGTGGAAGAGTCTGTCACTCTAGAATTGGCCTTTATAGCCACTGCAGGCGCTGCTGCACAAACCACTGACCACCTCCAGGCGCTTACCCATTGTCTCTCGAGACAAGGAGGCCAAAGAAGAAGAAGAAGGTAGCAGTGATCACAATATGATTGAATTTTACATCCAGTTTGGAAGAGAGAAGAGTGAGTCTAAGACTAATATTTTAAACTTAAATAAGGGCAACTATGTGGGCATGAAAGCTGAGCTAGCTGAAGTGAACTGGGTTACTAGGCTAGGAGACAGATTAATAGAGAAGCAGTGGCAGACATTCAAGGGGATATTTCAGAATACTCAGGATAAGTATATTCCTACTATGAAGAAAAATTCTAAGGGAAGGACCTACCATCTGTGGTTAACTAAAGAAGTTAAAGAAAGCATCAAACGTAAGGAAAAGGCGGATAATTGCGCAAAGATGAGAGACAGGTCAGATGATTGGTCAGAGTATAAAGAACAGCAGAGAATGACTAAAAGGTTAAGCAGGAAAAATAAATTAGAGTATGAGAGGAAGCTAGCTAGAAATGTAAAAATGGATAGCAAGAGTTTCTACAGGTATTTAAAAAGGAAAAGAGTAAGTAAAATGAGTGTTGGTCTGCTAGAGAGTAAGAATGGGGAGTTCATAGTAGATAATAAGGAAATGGCAGATGAAATGAACAAATATTTTGCTTCTGTCTTCTCTATAGAGGATACAAAAAACATTCCAGTAATAGCTGTAAATCAGGAGGTGGAAGGAAGAGAGGAACGTGGTGAAATTACAATCACCAGGGAAGCGGTACTGAGCAAACTGATGGAGCTGCGGGCTGACAAGTCCCCAGGTCCTGATGGGCTTCATCCTAGGGTCTTAAAAGAGGTGGCTAATGAGGTAGTAGATGCATTGGTGTTAATTTTTCATTCAAGAAGTGGGGGGGGGGGGGGGGGGGGAGGCATGAAACAGGTAACTATAGGCCAGTTAGCTTGACATCTGTCGTGGGGAAGGTGTTAGAATCAATCATTAAGGAGGCTATAGCTGGACACTTTGAAAAACTCAAGGTAATCGGGAATAGTCAGCATGGCCAATTTATTGGAGTTCTTTGAAGGAGTAACATGTGCCGTGGATAAGGGGGAGCCTGTTGACGTACTGCACTTGGATTTCTAGAAGGCATTTGACAAGATGCCACATAAAAGGTTATTGTGCAAAGTAGGAGCTAATGGTGTAGGGGGTAACATATTAGCATGGTTAGAAGATTGGCTGGCAGAAAACAGAGAGTATGCATAAATGGGTCCTTTTCTGATCGGCAGGATGTGATGAGTGGAGTCCTGCAGGGGTCTGTGCTGGGGCCTCAACTTTTTACAATTTATATCAATGACTTAGATGAGGGGAGCAATGGCATGGTAGATAAATTTGCAGATGACACAAAGATAGGTAGGAAAGTATGTTATGAACAGGACATGAGCTTGCAGACTGATAGCGATAGGTTAAATGAGTGGGCAAAAATCTGGCAGATGGAGTATAATGTGGGAAAATGTGAAGTTGTTCACTTTGGCAGGTAGAATAAAAAAGCAGAGTATTACTTAAACGGAGAACGATTGCAGAATTGTGAGATGCAGAGGGATCTGGGTGTTCTAGTGCATGAGTCACAAAATGTTAGTATGCAGGTACAGCAAGTAATAAAGAAAGCTAATGGAATGCTATCCTTTATTACGAGAGGAATTGAAAATAAAAGTAAGGATGTTGTGCTTCAGGTATACAGTGAGACCATAGCACGAATACTGTGTGCAGTTTTGGTCTCCTTATTTAAGGAAGGATGTAAATGCGTTGGAGGCAGTTCAGAGGAAGTTTACTAGATTGATACCTGGAATGAGCGGGTTGTCTTGTGAGGAAACGTTGGAGAGACTGGGCGTGTTTTCACTGGAGTTTAGAAGAGTGAGGGGAGACTTGATTGAAGTATATAAGATCCTGAATGGTCTTGACAAGGTGGATGTGGAGAGGATGTTTCCTCTTGTGGGTGAGTCCAGAACTAGGAGGCATTGTTTTAAAATTAGGGGTCGTCCTTTTAGGACAGAGATGAGGAGTAATTTTTTTCCCTCAGATGGTTGTGCGACTTTGGAACTCTCTGCCTCAGAAGGTGGTGGAGGCAGGGTCATTGAATATTTTTAAGGCAGAGGTAGATAGATTCTTGTTAGGCAAGGGAATCAAAGGTTATCAGGGGTAGATGGGAGTGTGGAATTTGAGCCACAAATAGATCAGCCATGATCTTATTGAATGGCGGAGCAGGCTAGAAAGGCCGAATGGCCTACTCCTGCTCCTAATTCATATGTTCATATGTATGTACCACCTCCTGCAAGTTCCCCTCCAAGCCCCACACTGACTTGCAACTATATCGGCGTTCCTTCACTGTCGCTGGGTCAAAATCCTGGAATGACACTGTTGGTGTACCTACACCCCAAGGACTGCAGCGGTTCAAGAAGGCAGCTCACCACCAGCTTCTCAAGGGCAATTAGGGATGGGCAATGAATGCTGGCCTAGCCAGTGACGCCCACATCTCCAGACTGGGTTTGCCGGCATTTACCCTCAGAGTATGTCCCCTCTGCTCTGGGTTAGATGGCTGTCTAAAGTTAGCTCTGAGTGACAGGAAGCTTCCTCACATTAAAGGCACAGGACTGAACTACTGATCTGTGTTGAGATCAGTGTTTTGATTTTAAAAAATCTTTAAATGATACAATGTATAATCAAACCTGTCATGGGTTACATTAATATGTAGCACAATAACTGATGATTGTACTGAAAAACTAGTAATAATGGCATAATTTGGGCGGCACAGTGGCGCAGTGGTTAGCACCGCAGCCTCACAGCTCCAGGGACCCGGGTTCGATTCCGGGTACTGCCTGTGTGGAGTTTGCAAGTTCTCCCTGTGTCTGCGTGGGTTTTCTCCGGGTGCTCCGGTTTCCTCCCACATGCCAAAGACTTGCAGGTTGGTAGGTAAATTGGCCATTATAAATTGTCACCAGTATAGGTAGGTGGTAGGGAAATATAGGGACAGGTGGGGATGTTTGGTAGGAATATGGGATTAGTGTAGGATTAGTATAAATGGGTGGTTGATGTTCGGCACAGACTCGGTGGGCCGAAGGGCCTGTTTCAGTGCTGTATCTCTAATCAATACATGTTTCACAGTAACAAGGTTGCGTTAGACAGATTTTAGACAGATCTTTGACGAGAGAGTCAAGAGTTATGGCAGGGTGGGGGGTTAGGCAGGAAAGTGGAGTTAAGGCTACAATCAGATCAGCCATGTTCTTATTGAATGGTGGGTGAGGCTCGAGGGGCCAAATGGCCTACTCCTGCTCCTATTCTTATATTTTTATGTAACAGTGAAAACTATGGTCCTATCCCAATAAACCCATGAGGTGGGAATAATCAATGCTATGTCTTGATTACCCAATCACCCATGCCTTGATATGAGTGCAGCCCACAGGCATGTAAACTGAGCAAGGCTGCAGTGTTTCACAAGCCAATGCTGTGCTGCCACCTAGCCATTGACTGTTAGTCCAGCTCCTAGCTCTATGTTTGACATGAAATGTACGTTGTGAATATAACCTGTAATTGAGGTGCCTCACTACACTTGCAGAGTGCGACACACTGTAAGGAAAGAAATTGATCTGTACTGCACTTCATGTGTTGTCAAATTTGATCTGTTTTGTAATGTACTTTTATAAATTTTATAAATAAAGTATATTTTTTGAAAAAAATGTTAGCCGCACTCCTGGGGCAGACTTTCACAGGAGGAGCCGAGCACTCTCACAAAGCTGAGTGTACCCTGTACTGCAACCTTCCCGGGTGTCCCTGGAGAGGGAGCACGCAGTGTCTGCTGGTAGGTTTGAGGCTTTCTGTGACTGGTGGGCACTGGAGGGAATGGAGTGCAAGGTAGATATAAGGAACAATATTATAATTTGAATTTTTTATTAGAATTTTGAATTTATTGTTTGTGTCCCTTTAAAAAGAAATGATGTGATTTAAGAGTTTAAGTCCTTCTGTTTAAGAATTAATCATACTAATTAATTAACTAAAAGAGCTGCAGAGCAGCCTGACTCCAATGGCAATGACCTTCTCCAGCCCTACAACCCTCCCAGATCTCTGTGCTCCTTCAATTTTGGCCTCATGCACACCCCTAATTTCTATCATTCCACCATTGGTAGATATGCTTTAAGCTGCCAAGGCCCTAAACTCTGAAATTCCCTACCTAAGCCTCTCCACCCCTCTAACTCTCTCTCCTATAAGACACTCCTTAAAACCTACCTCTTTGATTAAGCTTTTGGTCATCAGTCCTATTATCTCTTTATGTGGCTTGGTGTCACATTTTGTTGGTTAGTGCTCCTATGAAGTGCCTTGTGGTTGGTTTACCATGCTAAAGGTACTATATAAATAAAAGTTGTTGTTGGTAGTACCTGGGTTATTACAGACAACTAAGGCAGAGGGAACAGTCCCATCTCCATCTGCTGGATCACACGCAGACTTTGAGCCCTGCAGTTCGTGCACAAGACTCCAGTATCGATAGCATGTTTGCCTTGAATTGTCTGAATTCTGGGGGCTTGAAACTGTTGGAAAGTTTGCCTCATTGGTGGATAAATCCTAAAATTAGAGCACCTACATCTGTTAGCTTGAGAGACAGATAGGAACACGGATTAAACTGGGCAGGAGGATTTTCTGATCATCTGCTTCCAAGATTACAAATCAGAAATTGTGGGCCAGGCATCCCTGAATTTCTGATGTGCATCCTTGATGGGTGAGACTCCCTCACAGAATCACAGACCAAGCTTGGAGCCTCCCGAGCTGAGGACCTCAGTGGTGCAGTGACAGAGGGTACGTGTTGTAAATCTGAGCCCTGCTTTGGGGCAGAGGGAGAGGAGAGACAGT
Organism: Heterodontus francisci; assembly: GCF_036365525.1. Taxonomy (NCBI): domain Eukaryota; kingdom Metazoa; phylum Chordata; class Chondrichthyes; order Heterodontiformes; family Heterodontidae; genus Heterodontus; species Heterodontus francisci. Next base: position 41,585,991 of record NC_090394.1, read on the forward strand.
GGGGATGCATGGGGCAGGAGGAATGTGCACATGGTGGTCCTGTGGTGTGGTCTGCCGGGGAACACTGAGAGTTGCTGCTAGGTCTGATCCAATTCTATTATCCTGGAAATCCCTCCCTAACAGCACTGTGGGAGCACCTTCATCACACAGACTGCAGTGGTGCAAGGAGAAGGCCCATCATCACCTTCAGCTGTTTGACATGAAAATTAACAAATATTCAATTTTTAGTAACCTCTCATCTGGATTAAAACACCAAATAGGAAGGAGATAGAGGAGTAAATCTGCAGGCAAATTATAGAACAGCAAAGGGTAACAAAACAGATAGTAAGAGCTACAAAAAGGGAGTATGAAAAGAAACTTGCAAGGGGTATCAAAATTAACACAATATTTTTTTACAATTAGGAAAAAAAGGGTGGTTAGGAGCAATGTGAGCCCCTTGAAAACTGAATGATGATGATATTGTCAATGAAAATAAGGAAATGTGGAAATATTAAATAATTATCTTGCATCAGTATTTACAGTAGAGGAAGGGGTCAGTATGCATGATATCCCAAGGAAACTAATAATGTATCAGGGACAAGGACTCACTAAAATTAACATAATGAGAATAACAATAATGAAGAAAATAATGGCACTAAAGAGTGTTAAATCCCCAGGACCAAATATTTTCCATCCCAGGGTTTTAAAGGAAGTAGGTGAGAACACTGCAGGTGCCCGTACTATAACCTTCCAAAGTTCTCTCGATTCGTGAACCATTCCTTTATATTGGAAAATTGCACATGCCACTTCACTATTTAATAAAGGTGAGAGAGGGAATTATAGACCAGTTAGTCTGTCGTCAGGAAATTACCAGAATCTACAATTAAGGATAGAATGACTGAACATCTTGAACATTTTCAGCTGATCAGAGAGCCAGCATGGATTTGTAAAGGGTAGGTCATGTCTGATGAACCTGACTGAATTTTTGAAGATGTGATTATATGGACTTCCAGAGGCATTTGATAAAGACCCCATGAGACAGACAAAAGTATAGCTCATAGAGTTGAAGGCAAATGATTGACCTGGTTAGGAAATTAGCTGAGGAGCAGGAGACAGAGAGAGAGAGTAGGGATAATGGATATGTACTCTAATTGGCAGAATGTGACTAGTGGTGTCTTGCAAAGATATGCATTGGGGCCTCAACTATTCACCATATTTATTAACAACTTAGATGATGGGACAGAGAACCATATATCCAAGTTTGTCAAATGACACAAAGATAGCCAGGATTGTAAGCAGTGTAGTTGAATAATTATGGGCAGGATTCTGCTTCTGGGGTTGGGAACTTGACCTTGGGACTATTTCAGGGTCACAATCTACCATTGGGGGTGGGGAAGTAGTCACAGCCCACAGTTTTGGCAGACCTGATCTGTTAATTGACTGGAGGGTGGGTTGGGCGGCCAATTCGAAGTGGTGGGTGCAGGATGGAGGCAGGACTTCCAAAGTTGGGCCTGATTTAAAGGCATCATGGCAGTCATTACTGAGACAGCCAGGAAGCAGCAGGTGTAGGGGCAGAGAGTTGGCAACCAGGGCAGAGCTGATGCTCGTTTCACAGATACAGACCTTGAGGTACTACTTCGAGGCATTTAGAAAAAGGAGGGAGGTGCTGTTTCCAGAGGGTGGCAGCCAGCCAAACAAAGCAGGCCTGGCTCAAGTTGGCTGAAACTGTAGGCAGCAGGAGTGTAGTGTGGAGCAAAAGTTGAACCTTTGCTCTGGCAAGTGAGTGCAACACGAGACCTTGCTGACAGGCCTCTGGGTTTTAAGCAGACACATCACCCGAGGAGGCTGTGGGTGCATGCCACTCCTGAATGTGGGAGCAGTGTGTGCCCAGGGAACTTTACTGACCCCTCAGCAATGCCCAGAGCCTTAGCACTGTTGAGGACCTGGCAGCATTGATGCATGCAGCTTCATATGTAAATGAGTCACTGGAATGGGTAAGAAAGGCCAGCAGTGCCTTATCTCTCTTTTGTCCTTGCAGGAGGAAAGTGGATATAATGTGGGGGAGAGACTCACACTGGAGGAGGACTGTAATGGAGAAGGCAGCAATGAAAATCGCCAGGGTGGCACCACAGGACCTAGTAGGGGCCGGAGAGATGGGCATGCCCGGAGGAGATGAAAAGATATTGCCATCTGTACATGAAGTGGGTGGAGTGCACTCCTCCCTGTCTGACAATATGCCATATACTCAGCTGCATTGGGAAGCCTCAGCAGTGCAGAGGCTTCTGCTGTCACAGGCAAGTTCTCATGATCTCCTTCTGTCTCTCCCACTGGTTCAGTCATCAAGGGCGAGTGCCTGAGTTCTGTTGCGTCACATGGGCCAACTCAAGGATCCGAGATAGCACAGCCTGCACCATCACATCTTACAAGCGCACCCGCCACCAGCACAGATACACTCACATCGGTTGGTCCTTGCGTGCAGTTAGAAAGGGTGACATTGGATGACGAGCACAGCACTAATGAGCAGGGGGAGGTGAGGAAGGCAGAGGAAGCTGTGGGCAGTCCCCCTTGGAGGACAGAGACAGCCATGCTCAGCTGGGCACGGATGCAGAGCCTCTGGTGTCACAAGAAAAGCGATTCTACTTTGACCAGCAGTGACAGATGTGTACCCACAGTTCCCTGAGGCAGTTTGGGGTAATGGGCTGAGAATGGAGGAGTCAATTCAGCTTCTTAGTGCCACTATGCCTCAGGGCTTTGAACGCATGAGCTCCTCCATTCAGAGAGTGGCCAACATCATGGTGAGCCACATGAGGCAGCACTCTGAGTGGATGCAAGAACAGTGCACTGACACGTGCAGAGTGTATGCAACACTCTGTAGCATGGACCGGTCAGCAGCACTGGTGCTGCAAAGATGTTTGGAGTAGATGCTAGTTGTGCCTCCAACTGGTAGTCCCCTTCAGTGATTCAGAACACCATCCAAGGGCTGAGGTAGTCACCGATGAGGATGAGGGAGCCTCTGCTCACGGGGCACCATCATCATCATTGGCATCCTTGGCCCCGGTGACTGAGGGAGCATTTATGTAGCAGGGCCCCATGATGGAGGCTGCCCCTGCATTGACACCGGGTCAACAGTCTCTGGAGGTGCCCCCACTGGCACCTCCACGACAAGGACTGTCACAGGCATCTCAGCTACAAGCAGACACATGTGCGAAGGCTGCCTTCACCTCATCCATGGCCACAAAAAGAGTAAAGCGGAGAAGTGGCTGAAAGCGGAGACCATCACTTTGGTCAGAACACTGAGCGGTTCAATGGGGTTTATGTGATTTGTTAATGTGCAATGTGTTACTTTCTGCTAACTGTAAATATTGACACTTGACTCCAGAGGTGTGAGCTTTCATTCTTTGAGAGGAACGCTCAAAGAGGGATGAAGTGAAGGGAAGAAAAAGGTATTTGAAGGAAGTCAGTGAGACCACTGGACAGATGAGCATCATTAATTGGCGGTAAGAGTGGATCTATTCAAGGCTCCGTCCTCAATGGAAGTGTTCTCACAGGCAGCTCAAAGTGAGTTTCAGAGCATGCAGTCCTGCGGGGTTAGAAGTGTTCAGGTGAAACTTAACTGGATCAGATGTTCCTGGCGTTGACATCATCCTGATGAGACCTTCGAGTCCTGCGCTGGCCCTGGCCACCTCCCTGCACAGCCTGGGCACCTCTGCTCTGCATCCTCCTCCTCCTCCTACCCCTCTTCCTCCAAAGAGCGGTGTCATTCCAAGGTTGACTTTATCCTCTTCAAGATCCTCATCTCTGTGGAGGACCATGATATGGAGAGCACAGCATACCACAACAATGTACAAGAGCCTTGCAGGAGTGTATTGCAGGGTGCCACTCAACCAGTTTAGGTACCAGAACCACATTTTCAGAAGTCCGATGGCCTGCTCAATGGTGGCTCTTGCAAGCAGATGGCTCATTGCACCTCTGTGGCTCTCGAAGCTGCATAAAGGGGTGAATAGCCATCCGTTCAATGGACATCCCTGGTCCTCTAGAATCTAACTACATAGTTTGTGGGCTAGAATGAAGAGCTGCGGCAGCCTGGACTGCTGGAGGATGAAGGAGTCATGGCAGCTGCCAGGAAAGAAGGCGCACACATGCGAGAAGCTCGAGTTGTGGTTGCAGACTGCCTGAATGTTGAGGGAGTGGAAGCCCTTCCTGCTGATGAATTGACGGGCTGATGTCATGCACACTGGAAGTGCAATGATACAACAATCATGGACTAACTCTGAAGAGTTATGAAAAAATGTACTTTGTCTTGAAAAATTGAACCTTTATTTTTAAAAGTGCACAATGGTCCAAAATGGCCACTGAAGAAAAAGGGATTGGCCTTTTGTGTATTCAAACTGTCTGACAAAGAAAAAGGTCAAATCTTCAAAGCTAAGAAGTGTCAACAGAACCCATCCTACACCTATCCTAAAACATTGCAGAATTGAATTCTTCTTCTGAAACAAAGAAGGTGTGAAGTAGCCACGCCATGGGCCATTGTGCGATCACCATGGGGAGAGACCAGAGCGTCACCTAATAGGAGGCGAAAGATAACAGCTTTACCTTAAAAAAAGTCAGTCAGAGAGAAAGAGAGAGAGAGAGGGTGAAGCAACATCCTAACGGATTGTGTTCCGGCCAAGTCAGAAAAACCATGTGCCCCACTGCAGAATCCAACACCTACATTATACAGCAGTGAGAGCTAGAAGTAACCCACCATCTTCAATTGAACCTTCAATCAAGAGAGAAATCTACACTCATTTCAGGCCTGCATCCATCGAGAACTTGATTTCAAAAAGAATTCAACAGGTTTATCGTAACCTTCCCACCCCCATCCCCACTAAAAGTCACCTGCCTTTTTCCCTTCTCTGTCTCTTGTGCATATGGGTGTGAGCGAATGTGTGAGTGGATGCGGTTGCGACAATTTTGGGATAAGGCATATTGATCAATAAACAATTGACTTTCTGGTTTTAAAACCTACAAGGAAACCTGTTTGTTTATTTGAAAAAAAGAACACAAAGGGGCTAAACTGTAATAAAATTAAACTTGCTGTGGTCAGATGGGGAGTTGAACAGTGGGATCCACCCACGTCACATCACGTGGTTGTAACACTGGTCACTCGGTGCCCTGATGGCCTCATGAGTGGAATCGATGACGCTGTGCACCTGGGGGAATCCAGAGATGGAAGCGAATTCCATTGCCCTTTGTGCCTGTGAAGCTCCATCTATTTGAAATTGCATGTACTGCCCAGCTCTCACAAACAGGGTATCAGTGACCTGCAAGATGCCACCAAAGTCCGCCCTGATCCTTGAAAGGAGCAAGAGGTGAATAAGTTCAAGGCCATAGTGACTTTGGTTGCAACTGGCAGGGCATGGTGAGCAATGCTGCGAAGTGTGAGGTCTTCCACAATGAGGGCACAAATTTCTGTGACTATCTGGCTAGATAGGTGGAGACAGCTGCGGCACTGGTTGTCTGACATGCCCAGGTAGCTTCTTCTTCGGTGGTACGCGCTATGCTGCGGATATGGCCTCTATTGCCTTCCTGCTCCTTGTTCCTTTTCTCTGCCCTCCTCATGCCTAGGGCTCTGCCTCTGCTGCTGAGGATGTTGATCCTCATCGGTACTCGACCCAATATTTTAATCCCATATCCAGCTGTTGCCTTGCTCTTGGTCATCTGCACTCACAATAATTTCTGGACACCCCTCCCCTTATGGCCCCATGATACCTGGAGGGTCAGGACCCCCTCCACTGTCCGAGCGCGTACAGACCACTCGCTCCGCAACCTCTGCTCACCCGTTGGCACCTGTGTATCAATGGCTGAGTGCCCTTCTCAGCTGTGCTCCCTTTTATGGGCCCACCTAATTTCTTGGCGTGGCCATGACTGGCTCCCAGCTGTGTTGCTGCCTGAATGCACCTGGAGCATTCTGGATCCATTGTGAAACTCATGAGCTGCCACCAAAATTCAAAACTGGCCCTTAATGAACTGACAATAAGCTCATTAAGAAGATTAATTTACCACTTAACCAAATCGGGCCGACTGCCAGGTCCCGCCTTCCACCATCCTGAGCAAAATCGCTGGTGGCAGGAACGACAACGTCAAACCGGCATGATGGCTGGCAGCGCTAATTTTTGCACCCACCCACCTCCGTGCCGCCCCCATTGGGGCCTAAAAATCCTGCCCTATAAAGAGATATTCATAGACTAAGTGAATGAGCAAAATTGTGGGAAATGGATTTCAATGTAGGCAAGTGTGAGGTCATCTACTTTGGACCAAAAAAAAGATAGATCAGAGTACTTTCTAAACGGTGAAAAGCTAGAAACAGTGGAGGTCTGGGGACTTGGGAGTCCAGGTACACAGATCATTAAAATGTCACAGTGAACATCATCAAAAAGGTTATTTATATCTGGAGAATTAGAATGCAATGGGGCAGAAGTTATGCTCAGATATACAAGGCCCTGGTTAGACCACACCTAGAGTACTGTGAGCAGATCTGAGCACCATACCTTAGGAAGGATATATTGACCTTAGAGGGAGTGCAGTGTAGATTTACTAGAATGATACCTTGATGCCAAGGGATGCCAATTACGAGAAGAGATTACACAAGCTAGTATTATATTACCTGGAATTTAGAAGGTTACAGGGCGATTTGATTGAAGTTTTCAAGATATTAAGGGGAACAGATAGGGTAGATAGAGAGAAACTATTTCCGTTGGTTGAGTAGTCTAGGACTAGGGGATGCAGCCTAAAAGTTAGAGCCAGGCCTTTCAGGAATGAAGTTAGGAAATACTTCTACATGTAAAGAATGGTAAAAGTTTGAAACTCTCTTCCACAAATGCCATTTGATGCTAGGTCAACTGTTAAATTTAAATTGGAAATTGATAAGATTGTTTGCTAACCAAATGTATTAATGGATTGAGGCAAAGGTGGAATATGGAGTTAGGTCACAGATCTGCAGTGATCTCACTGAAAGTCGGAACAGGCTCCAGGGGCTAAATGGCCTACTTCTGTTCCTATGTTCCTAGATGCAAGAACTGCAGAGTAGTGCTAACGAGGGACTTCAATTATCCTAATATAGATTGGGTTAGTAACAGTGTAAGGGTAAAGAGGGGGAAAAATTCCTGAAATGTGTACCAGAGAACTTTCATGATCATTGTGTTTCCAGCCCAATGAGGAAGGAAGCAGTGCCAGATCTATTTCTGGGCAATGAAGTGGGGCAAGTGGAGCATATTTCAATGGGGGAGAATTTGGGGGCAGTGATTATATTATCATCAGGTTTTGACGAGTTATGGAAAAGAACAAGGGACAATCAAGCATAAAAACACTTCACTGGAAGAAGGATAACTAGGGCTGAATTTAGCCAGTCCTCTAAAGACAGGTTAGGAGGTGGGAGGCCTTGTAAAATGACAGCGGAAGATGTCAGGAGGGGAGCCCGATGTCTTCCTGATGCCACAGTATATTCCCACCGGGCAGCCAATTAAGTACTACTTTGTGCCCCTGCCGACATTTTACTGCCATTAGGAGGTGCCACTCTGCATGGGGAGACCAACAGCTAAACCGTGGCAACCTCCCAGTGGGTTCCTGCGGGGTGTCCTCTTTTATGGCAGCTCCATGGCTCATGGAGGGGCATCCGGTGGCAATGGCTGCCTCTGTGGATATGGCACCACCGCTGGATGGTGCATCCCCCTTAACCGATCATCGGGTCCTGCCTGGTCCCATACATAAACAAACTTACCTTATCTTTGAGGGCACCTTAGCACGGAGGCACCCTCTCCTTCCTGTAGCCTCAGCCGTGGCTGCTAAACTGTTGACCTTCTGACTGGGCCGGCAGCTGTGGGAGGTGGCCCGCCATCCTCAATTGGATGGTGTTCCTTTTTTTTCCCTCAAAAATAGACTTTATTCATAAAAATCTGTAAAAAATACATTACAAACCAGTTCAAAATAGCACCAAGTTGACATTTCAGAAAGTGCAAAGGAAATCAGTTTTCTTCACTACAGGAGTGAGTTGCCTCACCACCCTTCCATTTCACTTTACATGCCATGTACATTTTACAGCAAAACCATATTTGGTGTGTACAGCCCGAGGGGTTTCCCAAGGGTCCAGACACTCAGTTCACTATGGCGGGAGGACCTTACACAGTGGTCTTTCCCCATTGAGCCTTTGCAGCAGCTGCCCCAAGCTTTAGTGCATCCCTCAGCACATAGTCCTGGACCTTGGAATGTGCCAGTCTGCAACACTCGGTCGTGGACAACTCTTTGCGCTGGAAGACCAGCAAGTTTTGGGAGACCAAAGAGTGTCTTTCACCGGACCCAACATCGCCCTCATCCTGATGACCATCTTCGTGTGCGGCTGTATCAAGCTGTGTGTAGAGCCCCAATACGCAAACACCAAGTGTCACCATGTGCTGAGGTTCTGTCTGTCCCTGGTGTTGTGAAGGATGGGTCTGGCCACATTGCCGCGGAATGCTGCACCTCCCACCTCCCAATCTGTCTTCAGAGGGCTGGTAAAATTCAGCCCTAGTTATCCTTCCTCCAGTAAAGTGTTTTTATGCTTGATTGTCCCTTGCCACGGTTTAGTTGGTGGCCTCCCCATGCAGAGTGGCACCTCCTAATGACAGTAAAATGTCAGCAGGGGCACAAAGTGGTACTTAATTGGCTGCCTGGTAGGAATATACTGTGGCATCAGGAAGACATCGGGCTCCCCTCCTGACATCTTCCGCTGCCATTTTACGAGGCCTTCCGACTCCCAACCTGTCTTTAGAAGGCTGGTAAAATTCAGCGCGAGTTATGGTCCTCCAGCAGCAGTTGATATTTATCTTGGTGTGCATCCCTGGGAACAGCCCGTACAGCACAAACTCCTGTGTTACAGAGCTGCTAGGGATGAACCTCGATAAAAACCAATGCCTCTCTTTCCACACCTGCTTTGCAAAGGCACATTCCAGAAGGAGGTGGGCAGCAGTCTCTTCCCCACCACAGCCACCGCGGGGGCAGCATACGGAGGCGGTGAGATTCCGGGCGTGCAGGAAGGATCTGACGGGGAGGGCCCTTCACACCACCAGCCAAGCTACGTCTTGGTGCTTGTTTGAAAGTTCTGGTGATAAGGCATTCTGTCAAATGACTTTGGCAGTCTGCTCGGGGAACCATCCAACAGGATCCACTATCTCCTTTTCCCGTAGGGCCTTGAGGACATTCCATGCAGACCACTGCCTGATGGATTGGTGGTCAAAGGTGTTTCTCTGCACAAACTTTTCCACGAAGGACAGGTGGGATGGCACGGTCCAACTGGATGCAGCATTCCGCGGCAATGTGGCCAGACCCATCCTTCACAACACCGGAGACAGACAGAACCTCAGCATGTAGTGGCACTTGGTGTTTGCGTATTAGGGCTCTACGCACAGCTTGATACAGCTGCACACGAAGATGGTCATCAGGATGAGGGCGATGTTGGGTATGTTTTTCCGCCTTTATCCAGAGGTTTGAACATCGTGTCCCTCCGGACCTGGTCCATTTTGCATCTCCAGATAAGGCAGAAAATGGCTCGGGTGACCGCCACGGCACAGGAGTGGGTATGGGCCAGACCTGCGCCACATTCAGCAACAACGTGATCACTTTGCACCTGATGTAGGTTCACACCCACAATAAAGAGAGAACGTGGCTCCCACATGCTCAGTTTATAATGTACCATGGCTACTTGCTCCTTCCATGTTTTGGCCCTTCCAATCCATATCCCTAGCACCCTCAGGTAGTCTGACCTGATGGTGAAGGGGACAAGGGATCGGTCGGCCCAGTTCCCAAAGAACATGGCTTCGCTCTTGCAGCAATTTACTATGGCTCCCGAGGCCAGTTCAAACTGGTCGCAGATGCTCATCAGTCTGCGAACAGACAGCAGATCCAAGCAGAAGACGACGAAATCATACATGTACAGGGAGGCTTTGACCTGAATGCCTGGGCTGCCTGGGATTGTCACTCCTCTTATGCCCGCATCCTTCCTAATGGACTCAGCAAAAGGTTCAATACAGCAGACAAACAAGGCAGGAGAGAGAGGACAGCCCTGTCTGACTGCAGGAGGACACCTCGGAGGGGTCATGCAGCGAGGCAATATGGGTGGAGCTCAGGAATAGGAAGGGTGCAGTCACGATGTTGGGGGTTTACTACAGGCCTCCCAACAGCCAGCGGGAGGTAGAGGAGCAGATATGTAGACAGATTTTGGAAAGATGTAAAGGTAACAGGGTTGTGGTGGTGGGTGATTTTAACTTCCCCTATATTGACTGGGACTCACTTAGTGCTAGGGGCTTGGATTTTGATTTTTAGATTTAGAGATACAGCACTGAAACAGGCCCTTCGGCCCACCGAGTCTGTGCCGACCATTAACCACCCATTTATACTAATCCTACACTAATCCCATATTCCTACCACATCCTCACCTGTCCCTATATTCCCCTACCACCGACCTATACAAGGGGCAATTTATACTGGCCAATTTACCTATCAACATGCAAGTCTTTTGGCTGTGGGAGGAAACCGGAGCACCCGGAGGAAACCCACGCAGACATAGGGAGAACTTGCAAACTCCACACAGGCAGTACCCAGAATTGAACCCGGGTCGCTGGAGCTGTGAGGCTGCGGTGCTAACCACTGCACCACTGTGCAGAATTTGTGAGGAGCATCCAGGAGGGCTTCTTGAAACAGTATGTAGATAGTCCAACTAGGGATGGGGCCATTCTGGACCTGGTATTGGGGAATGAGCCCGGCCAGGTGGTTGAGGTTTCAGTGGGGGAACATTTCGGGAGCAGTGACCATAATTCCATAAGTTTTAAGGTACTTGTGGATAAGGATAAGAGTAGTCCTCGGGTGAAGGTGCTAAATTGGGGGAAGGCTAATTATAACAATATTAGGCAGGAACTGAAGAATTTAGATTGGGGGCGGCTGTTTGAGGGTAAATCAACATCTGACATGTGGGAGTCTTTCAAACGTCAGCTGATTAGAATCCAGGACCAGCATGTTCCTGTGAGGAAGAAAGACAAGTTTGGCAAGTTTCGGGAAGCTTGGATAACGCGGGATATTGTGAGCCTAGTCAAAAAGAAAAAGGAAGCATTTGTAAGGGCTGGAAGGCTAGGAACAGATGAAGCACTTGAGGAATATAAAGACAGTAGGAAGGAACTTAAGCAAGGAGTTAGGAGGGCTAAAAGGGGTCATGAAAAGTCATTGGCAAACAGGATTAAGGAAAATCCCAAGGCTTTTTATACATATATAAAGAGCAAGAGGGTAACCAGGGAAAGGGTTAGCCCACTCAAGGACAGAGATGGGAATCTATGTGTGGAGCGAGAGGAAATGGGCAAGGTGAGTACTTTGCATCAGTATTCACCAAAGAGAAGGACTTGGTGGATGATGAGCCTAGGGAAGGGAGTGCAGATAGTCTCAGTCATCTCATTATCAAAAAGGAGGAGGTGTTGGGTGTCTTGCAAAGCATTAAGGTAGATAAGTCCCCAGGGCCTGATGGGATCTACCGTAGAATACTGAGGGAGGCAAGGGAGGAAATTGCTGGGGCCTTGACAGAAATCTTTGCATCCTCATTGGCTACAGGTGAGGTCCCAGAGGACTGGAGAACAGCCAATGTTGTTCCTTTGTTTAAGAAGGGTGGCAAGGATAATCCAGGAAATTATAGGCCGGTGAGCCTTACGTCAGTGGTAGGGAAACTATTAGAGAGGATTATTCGGGACAGGATTTACTCCCATTTGGAAACAAACGAACTTATTAGCGAGAGAAAGCATGGCTTTGTGAAGGGGAGGTCGTGTCTTACTAATTTGATTGAGTTTTTTGAGGAAGTGACGAAGATGATTGATGAAGGAAGGGCAGTGGATGTTATCTATATGGACTTTAGTAAAGCCGTTGACAAGGTCCCGCATGGCAGACTGGTACAAAAGGTGAAGTCACACGGGATCAGAGGTGAGCTGGCAAGATGGATACAGAACTGGCTCGGTCATAGAAGAAAGAGGGTATCAGTGGATGGGTGTTTTTCTGAATGGAGGGATGTGACTAGTGGTGTACTGCAGGGATCAGTGCTGCGACCTTTGCTGTTTGTAGTATATATAAATGATTTGGAGGAAAATGTAGCTGGTCTGATTAGTAAGTTTGCGGACGACACAAAGGTTGGTGGAGTTGCGGATAATGATGAGGATTGTCAGAGGATACAGCAGGATATAGATCGGTTGGAGACTTGGGCGGAGAAATGGCAGATGGAGTTTAATCCGGACAAATGTGAGGTAATGCATTTTGGAAGGTCTAATGCAGGTGGGAAGTATACAGTAAATGGCAGAACCCTTAGGAGTATTGACAGGCAGAGAGATCTGGGCGTACAGGTTCACAGGTCACTGAAAGTGGCAACACAGGTAGATAAGGTAGTCAAGAAGGCATATGGCATGCTTGCCTTCATCGGTCGGGGCATAGAGTATAAAAATTGGCAAGTCATGTTGCAGCTGTACAGAACCTTAGTTAGGCCACACTTAGAATATTGCGTGCAATTCTGGTCGCCACACTACCAGAAGGACGTGGAGGCTTTGGAGAGGGTACAGAGGAGTTTTACCAGGATGTTGCCTGGTCTGGAGGGCATTAGCTGAGGAGAGGTTGGAAAAACTCGGATTGTTTTCACTGGAACGACGGAGGTGGAGGGGCGACATGATGGAGGTTTACAAAGTTATGAGCGACATGGACAGAGTGAATAGTCAGTAGCTTTTTCCCAGGGTGGAAGAGTCAGTTACTAGGGGACATCGGTTTAAAGTGCGAGGGGCAAAGTTTAGAGGGGATGTGCGAGGCAAGTTTTTTTACACAGAGGGTGGCGAGTGCCTGGAACTTGCTGCCAGGGGAGGTGGTGGAAGCAGATACGATAGCGACGTTTAAGAGACATCTTGACAAATACATGAATAGGAAGGGAATAGAGGGATATGGGCCCCGGAAGTGCAGAAGGTGTTAGTTCAGGCAGGCATCAAGATCGGCGCAGGCTTGGAGGGCCGAATGGCCTGTTCCTGTGCTGTACTGTTCTTTGTTCTTTGTTCTTGACTCCAGATTGGATTGGGAAACTTTCTGATTCCCACCCATTGATTGAAACTGCGCTACTGATGTTTGTGTAGAGCAGTTTGATCCAATTGCGGATTCCCTCCCCAAACCCCATTTTGGAGAGCACATCCATCATGTATGTGTGCAATATCTTGTCAAAAGCCTTCTCCTTATCCAAGTTGATGAGGCAGGTGTCCACCCCCCTGTCCCGTATATCGTATCCCTGAGTAACGCGAGACTATCAGAGATCTTCCTGCCGGGTACAGTGCAGGTCTGGTCAGGGTGAATCACCAACTCCAGAGCAGACTTGATCCGACTGGCTATGACTTTGGACAGAATCTTGTAGTCTACATTAAGCAGTGAGATGGGCCGCCAATTTCTAATTTCCACCCTCACCCCCTTCTGCTTGTAGATGAGGGTGATGATGCCTTCCTCATGGATTTTGACATGCTGCCGGCCAGAAGCATACTCTCGTATACTTCCAGCAGGTCTGGGCCGATCCAGTCCCACAGAGCCGAATACAGCTCAATCGGTAAGCCATTGCTTCTGGAAGTTTTACTCGTCTCGAAGGAACTGACGGCCTTTGTCAGCTCGTCCAGAGTTAGCGGTTTGTCCAGACTGTCCCGCATGCTGTCATCTAGCACCTCCGTGACAGATGACAGGAAGGACTGGGAGGCAGTGCAGTCCGTTGGCTTCACGTCGTAAAGCCCGGCATAAAAGGATTTGCTAATCCTTAGTATGTCAGACTTAGTATGTAACACCGCACCAAACAGCACGACAAAAAAAGGAAAGAAGGTACCAGCCCTTCGTTTTGCAAGCTGGAACGTCAGAATTATGTGTCCTGGCCCGTTGGAAGACCTTACACAAATCAACAATTCTCGGAAGACCGCCATCATTAACAACGAGCTCAGTAGACTCAATGTGGACATTGCAGCACTTCAGGAGACACGCCTCCCTGTGAGCGGATCTCTAAGAGAGCAAGACTACACCTTCTACTGGCAGGGTAGGGATCCTGAAGAACCAAGACAGCATGGAGTGGGCTTCGCCATCAGAAACTCTTTGCTCAGCATGATAGAGCCATCTTCAAATTTCTTGGAACGCATACTGTCCATCTGACTGCTCACCGCTTCTGGTCCAGTACACCTACTCAGCATCTATGCTCCAACACTCTGCTCCCCACCTGAAGTTAAAGACAGTTCTACGAGGAACTCCATAATATCATTAGTAGCATCCCCAATACCGAACATTTGTTTCTGCTGGGGGACATTAACACCAGGGTTGGGGCCGACCATGGCTCATGGCCCTCCTGCCTTGGGCGCTATGGCATTGGAAGGATGAATGAGAATGGACAGAGACTGCTGGAGTTGTGTACCTATCACAACCTCTGCATCACTAACTCGTTCTTTCATACTAAACCCTGTCACCAGGTTTCATTAGAGGCACCCAAGATCAAGTCTTTGGCACCAGATGGACCTCATCGTCACAAGGCGAGCCTCTATAACCAATATACAAATCACACGCAGCTTCCACAGTGCAGACTGCGACACCGACCACTCCCTGGTGTGCAGCAAAGTTTGACTCAAACCAAAGAAGCTACATCACTCCAAGCAGAAGGGCCGCCCATGCATCAACAGAATTTTTTTATTTTTAAAAATTCATTCATGGGATGTGGGCGTTGCTGGCCAGGCCAGCATTTATTGCCCGTCCCTAATTGCCCTTGAGAAGGTGGTGGTGAGCTGCCTTCTTGAACCGCTGCAGTCCATGTGAGGTAGGTACACCCACAGTGCTATTAGGAAGGGAGTTCCAGGATTTTGACCCAGCGACAGTGAAGGAACGGCAATATAGTTCCAAGTCAGGATGGTGTGTGACTTGGACGGGAACGTGCAGGTGGTGGTGTTCCCATGCATCTGCTGCTCTTGTCCTTCGAGGTGGTAGAGGTTGCGGGTTTGGAAGGTGCTTTCGAAGGAGCCTTGGTGTGTTGCTGCAGTGCATCTTGTAGATGGTACACACTGCAGCCACTGTGCGTTGGTGGTGGAGGGAGTGAATGTTTGTGGATGGTGTGCCAATCAAGCGGGCTGCTTTGTTCTGGATGGTGTCGAGCTTCTTGAGTGTTGTTGGAGCTGCACCCATCCAGGCAAGTGGAGAGTATTCCATCACACTCCTGACTTGTGCCTTGTAGATGGTGGACAGGCTTTGGGGAGTCAGGAGGTGAGTTACTCGCTGCAGGATTCCTAGCCTCTCACCTGCTCTTGTAGCCACGGTATTTATATGGCTACTCCAGTTCAGTTTCTGTTCAGTTCAGTTTTTTATCCACAGCTGTTACATAAGTTTCTAAATTCACTTGAAAAAGCCCTTCAAAACACTCCTACAGGGGATGCAGAGACCAAATGAGCCGACATCAGAGACGCCATCTATGACTCAGCAATAACCACCTTTGGCAAACGTGAGAAGCAGAATGCAGACTGGTTTCCATCTCACTTTGAAGAGCTGGAACCTGTCATAGCCGCTAAGCGCATTGCACTGTTGAACTACAAGAAAGCCCCCAGCGAGTTAACATCTGTAACACTTAACATAGCCAGAAGCGCTGCACAAAGAACAGCCAGGCGCTGTGCAAATGACTACTGACAACACCTATGCAGTCGTATTCAGTTGGCCTCTGACACCGGAAACATCAGAGGAATGTATGACGGCATTAAGAGAGCTTTTGGGACAACCATCAAGAAGATCGCCCCCCTCAAGTCTAATCAGGGGACACGATCACTGACCAATGCAAGCAAATGGACCGCTGGGTGGAGCACTACCTAGAACTGTACTCCAGGGAAAATGTTGTCACTGATACCGCCCTCAATGCAGCCCAGTCTCTGCCAGTCATGGATGAGCTGGACGAACAGCCAACAAAATCGGAACTCAGTGATACCATTGATTCTCTAGCCAGTGGAAAAGCCCCTGGGAAGGACGGCATTACCTCTGAAATAATCAAGAGTGCCAAGCCTGCTATACTCTCAGCACTCCATGAACTGCTTTTCCTGTGCTGGGATGAGGGAGCAGTACCACAGGACATGCGCGATGCCAATATCATCACCCTCTATAAGAACATGCATGACTGCGGTGACTGCAACAACTACCGTGGAATCTCCCTGCTCAGCATAGTGGGGAAAGTCCTCGCTCGAGTCGTTTTAAACAGGCTCCAGAAGCTGGCTGAACGTGTCTACCCCGAGGCACAGTGTGGCTTTCGAGCACAGAGATCCACCATTGACATGCTGTTCTCCCTTCACCAGCTACAGGAGAAATACCACGAACAACAGATGCCGCTCTACGTTGCTTTCATAGATCTCACCAAAGCCTTTGACTTCGTCAGCAGACATGGTCTCTTCAGACTACTAGAAAAGAGCGGATGTCCACCAAAGCTACGAAGTATCATCACCTCATTCCATGACAATATGAAAGGCACAATTCAGCATAGCGGCGCCTCATCAGAACCCTTTCCTATCCTGAGTGGCCTGAAACAGGGCTGTGTTCTCGCACCTACACTGTTTGGGATCTTCTTCTCCCTGCTGCTCTCACATGTGTTCAAGTCGTCAGAAGAAGGAATTTTCCTCCATAAAGATCAGATGGCAGGTTGTTCAACCTTGCCCGTCTAACAGCGAAGACCAAAGTACGGAAAGTCCCCATCAGGGAACTCCTATTTGTTGACAATGCTGCATTAACATTCCACACAGAAGAGTGTCTGCAGAGACTCATCGACAGGATTGCGGCTACCTGCTACGAATTTGGCCTAACTGTCAGCCTCAAGAAAATGAACATCATGGTACAGGACGTCAGAAATGCTCCATCCATCAATATCGGCGACCACACTCTGGAAGTGGTTCAAGAGTTCACCTACCTAGGCTCAATTATCACCAAT
Organism: Heterodontus francisci; assembly: GCF_036365525.1. Classification (NCBI taxonomy): domain Eukaryota; kingdom Metazoa; phylum Chordata; class Chondrichthyes; order Heterodontiformes; family Heterodontidae; genus Heterodontus; species Heterodontus francisci. Next base: position 41,602,951 of record NC_090394.1, read on the forward strand.
AACCTGTCTCTCACAAGCGCATGGGAAAGGCGTCTGCTGCTATGTCCAGACTGGTCAAGAGAGTGTGGGAAAATGGCACACTGACACGGAACACAAAAGTCCGAGTGTACCAAGCCTGTGTCCTCAGTACCTTGCTCTACAGCAGCGAGGCCTGGACAATGTATGTCAGCCAAGAGTCTCAATTCATTCCATCTTCGCTGCCTCCGGAGAATCCTTGGCATCAGGTGGCAGGACCGTATCTCCAACGCTGAAGTCCTTGAGGCGGCCAACATCCCCAGCATATACACCCTACTGAGCCAGCGGCACTTGAGATGGCTTTGTGAGTCGCATGGAAGATGGCAGGATCCCCAAGGACACATTGTACAGCGAGCTCCGTCACTGGTATCAGACCCACCGGCTGTCCATGTCTCCGCTTTAAAGAAGTCTGCAAACGTGACATGAAGTCCTGTGACATTGACCACAAGTCGTGGGAGTCAGTTGCCAATGGCCAGAGCTGGCGGACAGCCATAAAGGCGGGGCTAAAGACTGGCGAGTCGAAGAGACTTAGCTGTTGGCAGGAAAAAGACAGTAGCGCAAGGAGAGAGCCAACTGTGTAACAGCCCCAACAACCAATTTTATCTGCAGTGCCTCTGGAAGAGTCTGTCACCCTAGAATTGGCCTTTATAGCCACTCCAGGTGCTGCTTCACAAGCCACTGACCACCTCCAGGCGCTTACCCATTTTCTCTCGAGACAAGGAGGTCAAAGAAGAGTATGTCAGACTGCAAAGACGTTACCGACCCATCCTCTTCCTTCAGGCTGCTGATCACAGAGCTCTCTGCGTACCTTTTGGAAGAAGAAACACTAGCACTCCTCATCCTGCTGAACTGAGTGGACTCTGGACTGGAAGATGATCTTGGAGGCCTCCGTGGCAAACAGCGCGGCCTGTTGGCTCTTCACATCTTGGAGAACCTCCTTGACCTCGACCCCCATTGACCGCAGCCGAAACAGATTTTGCATTCTTTTCTGGAGTCGGAACATTTCCCTCTGTCTCTCTCTTGCTCTCTCAGCACCTTTGCGGATAAAGAACCTCTTGATGTTTGCCTTGATCCACCAGTGCACCGGAGACTCAAAGAGGGGTTTCACGGGTTCTCCAACCTTTGTAATCTCTTTTGAGTTCCTCAGTGTTCGCTGAGGTTAGCAGTGTATCATTCAGCTTCCATGTCCTCCTGCCGACCTGCTAGTCGTCTTGTCAGTAGACAGTCAGCCAGTAGGAGGCAGTGGTCAGAGAAGAACACCGGCTTGACGTTGGTGGATCTGACCGTGAAAGCACGGGACACAAACAGGAAATCAATCCTGCATTGGGCAGACCCTTCCGGTCTTGACCAGGTGTATCTACGCTGTGCTCCGTCTGCAGGTTTGCTGAAGACATCGTGCAGCTTGGCATCTTTTACTGTTTCCATTAGGAATCTGCACGTAGTATCCAGTTTGCTGTCATCACTGCTGGACTGTCCAGCTGCATCAATGATGCAGTTAAAGTCACCGCCAAGAAAGACTGGCCTGGATGTCACCAGCATCTGTGGGAGCTGCTGGAGGACGGTCAGTTGGTCGCTGCATTGAACCGGGGCGTACACGTTGATTAACCGGAGTGGAGCATTGTTGCACATTACATCAGCTACGAGGAGGCAACCGTCCACCACCTCCTTAACTTCGGAGATGGTGAAGTTGCGCCTCCCCACAGCAGAATACCCAGGCAGGAGGAAAGTGAATAATTTCCACCGGACGAGATCGATGGCTTGTGGGACCACCATCGCGACCATTGACTGTAAGTGCTGAAGTGCGGGATTCCACACTCCTGTAGAAACAGCAGGTCGGCTTTGACCTTGGCAACGTAACCCAAGGTTGAAACACATCGCGTCATGGATTTAACGTTATGCATGTTAATCGAAGCAACCTTTATACCCATTTTAAAGTTGGGTGTTGCTTACCACACCAGGTGTCCTTGCTGGTCCCAGTCCTTGGGTATGTTCCTGCATACCCATAGTGTACACAAACTGTTTCACATTCGTTGGGCTCAGAAATCCCTCCTGGTTACTCATGGGGGTTTTGTTCCGCTGGGGTGACATCGGGGGGTCTTGTGGGCAGCAAGGCTTGGACTGTCCTCTGCAGGTGGTCTCTTTCCCCTCTGTCTCTCCTCGGAGACATTACTGCTCCCAGCTTCCCGGAGCTGGAATGCGCCAGATACTTCGCTGCTCTCGGTCTCCCGGAGCTGGGGTACGCTGGGCATCTTGCTGGTTTTGGCGCTTTGGGGTTGGGGTGCGCTGGGTCCGTCACAGCTTCCAGTGCCCTGGAGCTGGAGGCCTTGCTCTTCCAGCTTCTTTGAGTTCTGCTGCTTCTTTTGCAGGTGCCGTCTTTCCGGCCCTTCCTCGTCCAATGAGGAGGAACTGCTGTAGTCTGTCTCAGATGGTAGCCTCCCCTTGCCACTGGTTTGGGTGGCGACCTGTTCCTTTTTTGGAGGCAGCTTCTTTATGGTTTTCCTTTTAACCACTTGCCACTGACCAGTTTGTCCATCTGCTGCTTCCTCCTCCATTGATTCTGTCTGTCGAGGAGTTGTTTCCGGGCACGGGGTAGATGTTGGGTCACTGGGCGCAGCTGCCTCCCCTTTCTTCTCCTTCTCAGATAGACTTTCCTCGCTGTGGGGAGGATTGCTCGTCTCCCTCCCAGCACCAGACGCGCTCACCATTCCTTCTCCCGGCCTTTCCCTGGACCTTGCCACCTGTGCATAACTGAGGCAGTGTTTGGGACAGGTTTTCTAGAGGTGACCTGCCCCACCGCACAGGTTGCAGCACTTACTCTGTTTACAGTCCTTGGTCTGATGGCCTTCCTTCTTGCAGACTACTGTGCTGCAGTTGGCTGCCATATGACCAGATTTGCCAGAGGTCCGATAAACTCTGGGCTGCCCGGCATAGACAAAGAAGACTCGACTTCCCCCATTTGCGAAGCTGGAGGGAGGATGGATGATGGCTCTGTTGGCATCGACCTTCAAGTCACCTTGACCTGCCGCTTGCTGGTCCAAATCCCAAATGGGTCCTTGACATCAGTGCTGCTGCCGGCCCCCTCGACGTACCATCCACGACAGGAACATGGAGGTTGTAGAGGTGGATTGTCACCACCCGGTCGCGTTGCAACAACAGAGTGAAGAGTGTCTCCACTGTGAGGATCAACAGTGGTGCCTGGTTTCCCCTCTCCTTGAACACCTTCAGGAACTTGATGCATCCCGCCACATTCTTGAACGTCACATCGAAATATCAACTGCTGGGGAAGTCCTGCAGGCAGAAGATGTCCACAGCTTGGAATCCACAACCACCAATAAGGATTTTCTTAATGAAGAAGGTACGGTCAACAGAGGCACCTCCTTCATTATCCTTCACCACCACCTGAAAGGTGTTAAGCACTCTCTGACCTGAAGCTCTAGAATTGGTTACAGCCAATTTACTCAAAACCTACCTGGAACAGGATCAAAGGCCACTGATCATGGTCTCTCCCCTGCCAGATAAGTTCCTGTGGATCTGTGGATGGCATTCCTGGCATCAGCTTCTGAATTGGCCACTTCCAGTAAAATGCTGACCAGGGTCCCAAAGTCAGCCCATGCAGAGTTGGGTCCCACTTTTGGTCCTGGCGGCAGGGCTTCTCAACTCTTGAGAATATCCAGCCCCTTCAGTAAATTGAAAAGGGGACTGGATCAAAAATTGTTACGCAAAACAGTAATTGAATAATGGGAGACCTTCAAAGGGGAAATGGTTTGAGGACAGAGCAGTCATATTTCCATGAGGGGGAAAGGAAGGGCATCCAAAACTGGAGCTCCCTGAATTAGAGGCCTGCTCAGGTCGGGAAAAAGGAACCCGACCCAAAGAAAGAACAAAGAACAAAGATAATTACAGCACAGGAACAGGCCCTTCGGCCCTCCAAGCCTGCGCCGATCCAGATCCTCTCTCTAAACATGTCGCCTATTTTCTAAGGTTCTGTATCTCCACAGTGGACCCGTGCCCGACCCAGCCCGAGTCCCTCTGATTTAGCCCCGGGCCTGACCTGACACTGCCCTGACTCGACCTGACCTGAGCCCAACCCGACCATCCGTTTACTTACCTTCCTGACACCGAACCTGCAGCGCATGCGTGATGATGTCATAGTGATGTCACTCGCTCACTGCGCAGACTCAGTTTCGTTCCAGACTCCCAGCTCAGGTAAGTTTTTTAATTTCAATACTTACCGGCAGAGCACTTACCCTGTGTGTCCGGCCCGACCCGAACCGACTCGACCCAACCCAACCCAAACCCGAAAGCCGGACCCTGAAGATGGGCCCGACCCAACCTGAACCCGACACATGTCGTCGGGTCCCGTCGGGTTCAGGTTGGTTAGCAGGCCTCTACCCTGGATGATTAATGATATGGAGGTTAAAATGAGAGAGAAAAAGGAGGCTTATGATAAATGTAAGGTTCATAATAAAGAACCAAGTTGAATATAGAGAGTACAGAGGAGATTTAAAAGAGGGCAAAGGGAGAGTATGAGAACAGATTAGCAGCTAACGTAAAAGGGAATCAAAACGTCTTTCAGAAACATATAAATAGTAAAAGGGCTGTCAAAGGAAGGGTCGGGCCAATTAGGGACCAAAAAGGAGATAGTCTTGTGGGAGCAGAGGCTATGGCTGAGGTAATAAATGATTACTTTGCATATGACTTCACTGGAGAACAGGATGCTGCCGATGTAGCAGTAAAGGAGGCAGTAGCAATATTGGATAGGATAAAGAGGATGTATTTAAAAACATCTGCAGTCCTCAAGTAGAAATGTCACCTGATCCAGATGGGATGCATCTTAGGTTACGGAGGCAAGGGTAGAAATTGCAGTGGCTCTGGTCACGATCTTCCAATTCTCCTTGGATATGGGAGTGGTGCCAGAGGACTGGAAGATTGCAAATGTTACAACCCTGTTTAAAAACGGGAAGAGAGATAAACCTAGCAACAACTGGCGAGTCAGATTAACATCAGTGGTGGGGAAACTTCTAGAGACAATAATCGGGGTCAAAATTGGGACATTTGGAAAAGTATGGGCTAATAAATGAAAATCAGCATGGATTTGTTAAATCATGTTTGATGAACTTAATTGAGTTCTTTGATGAAGTAACAGAGAGGATTGATGAGGGTAGTGCAGTTGTTGTGTATATGAACTTTCAGAAAGCGTTTGACAAAGTAACAGACTTGTTAGCAAAATTAAAGCCCATGGGAATTAACAACAGTGGTGGCATGGATACAAAGTTAGCTAAGGAACAGAAAGCAGAGAGTAGTGGTAAACAGTTGCTTTTCAGACTACTAGAGGGAGGTATATACTGTTATTCCACAGGGATCGGTGTTAGGACCACTGCTCTTTTTGATATATATTAATGACCTGGACTTGGATATACAGGGCATAATTTCAAAGTTTGCAGACTACATGAAACTTGGAAATGCAGTAAACAATGAGGAGGGAAGAAACAGAATTCAGGAGGACACAGACTTGTGAAATGGGCATTTATGTGGAAGATGAAACTTCATGTAACGTAGAGAAGTACAAAATGATGCATTTTAGTAGGAAGAATGAGGAGACGCAACATGAACTATATGGTTCAATTTTAAAGGGGTTGCAGGAACAAAGAGACCTGGGGGTGTACCTACATAAATTTTTAAAGGAAGCAGGACATGTTGAGAATGCTGTTAAAACTTCATATGGGATCCTTGGCTTTATTAATAGAAGAATATAGTATAAAAGCAGGGAAGTTATGACAAATCTTTATAAAACATTGGTTTGGCCTTAGCTGGAGTATTGTGTTCAATACCGGGCACCACACTTTAGGAAGGATGTCAAGGCTGTTGAGGGTGCAGAAGAGATTTATCAGAATGGTACCAGATTTGAGGGACTTCAATTATCTGGAGAGACTGGAGAAGCTGGGATTGTTCTCCTTAGAGCAGAGAAGGTCAAGAGTCGATTTAATAGAGATGGTCAAAATCATTAACGGTTTTGGTAGAGTAAATGTTTCTAATGACAGAAGTGTCGATAACCACAGGACACAGATTTATGGTAATCAGCAAAAGAACCAGAAGCAACATGAGGAAACCTTTTTTTTTACACAGTGAGCTTCTAAAGGGGAAGAGCAGGGGAGTGGAACTAATTGGATAGCTCTGCCAAAGAGCCAGCACAGGCACAATAGGCTGAACGGCCTCCTTCCCTTCTGTATGATTCTACAATTCTATGATAAAAGGCTTTATAGACTACAATTTATATATTTATTTACAATTAAATAAGGCTATGAAGTCCAGTAGTCAAGTCTAATAGTTTGGCAAATACTATCATATATAACATGTGTACATCAAAAAGGTCCTTAATGGGTCAATTAGCCTTAATAATTATTCCTTCTGACGAAATGCAACAGTATTTTTCATTTTTAAAGACAAAGTTCTGTTAACCAGTAAGGTGAGTCCTGTAGGTTTTGACCCTCAATCCACTTTCAGCATCAGTGTAACATATTGTGCTGAATTATTAGGGGCGGCACAGTGGCGCAGTGGTTAGCACCGCAGCCTCACAGCTCCAGGGACCCGGGTTCGATTCCGGGCACTGCCTGTGTGGAGTTTGCAAGTTCTCCCTGTGTCTGCGTGGGTTTTCTCCGGGTGCTCCGGTTTCCTCCCACAAGCCAAAAGACTTGCAGGTTGATAGGTAAATTGGCCATTATAAATTGTCACTAGTATAGGTAGGTGGTAGGGAAATATAGGGACAGGTGGGGATGTTTGGTAGGAATATGGGATTAGTATAAAAATGGGTGGTTGATGTTCGGCACAGACCCGGTGGGCCGAAGGGCCTGTTTCAGTGCTGTATCTCTAATCTAATCTAATCTAATCTCCATTAATGAGGAGTTCAATATGTCTTCTGTCTGATCAATCACCAGAGGCAGAAATGATTCTGACACTGTTTCAGGGACTTTGTTGTAGTTTCCTTCTGGTCAGGTAATCAGACAAACTTAACATATCATAGAATCATACAGCATAGGCGAAGGCCATTTGGCCCATCATGTCTGTGCAGGCTTTTTGAAAGAGCTCTAAAACAAGAGAAAAATACTGTTGGTGCTTTAGGTCAATGACCTTTTGTCAGAACTGAAATGTTAACTCTGTTTCTTTCTCTACAGGTGCTGCCTGACTTGCTGAGTATTTCTAGCAATTTCTGTTTGTATCTGTGAAAGAACTACCCAATTAATCCCACTCTCCTGATCTTTCCCCATAGCCCTGCAAATTTCCCAACCACAACTGACATTGCAACATACAAAGGTATCTGTAAAATTATATTGATGCAATTATAGATTCATACTTCCAATCAGCGCTCATGTCTGCAAAGACTCATCACATTTTCAAGCTTCTGTTGGCTCAGGCACAACCAGGCATTCACAATGATGCACAGTGTGTTTCAATAGCAAGAGACCCTTGCTATTTAAACTAATATGGCCATTGGCAATTTAAATCAGTGAATCAATCTCATTTAGGATTAAAACATATCTGAAAATGAAACAAAGCAATTCATTACAACTTGTGCTATACTTGCCCTGTCTGAGCTTGATGCTGGCATTATATCTATATGTGCAAAGAATTCCTCCCCTCCCTCAAACTGACTTGTGTTTCAAGCCACAAACTCGACCCAAAACATACAATCACATAACATTTAAAAAGCTAGTGCACCACTTTACTCCTTACTGCTGAGTCTTCTACCTGTGGTTGTATAGTGTGGTTCTTGTGGTCAGATTTTATTGTAACATCGCTGATGCAATCATTGTATTGAATGAAATGTCTTAGTCACAGCTATGTATTGGGAGGTGCTCACTATCACTCTGGGGCAACATACATGAATGATGTGGCACCAATATTGGCTTGCTGTTTTGACCAATATTTTAATATTACATTTACATCAAACCATGACCCTGCTACTGGGTTAGCTTTCTTCTGATTATCTCTGAGGGGCATGTAACAACAGAAAAAAAGAAATTAGGTGCTTATTAGCAGATGTTTTAGTGACTGAAAGATTTACTTGTGGCTCTTCCAATAACCTTTGCTTTATAAACTTGTAGAACTTTTTTCCTGAGTCAGAACTTTGTGACTTCAAATCCTACTCCAGAATTCAGGTTTTTAATTTACCGTGACACTCAGCGCACGACTGAGGTAAAACTCTATCCTTCTCCAATTCTGGCTTCCTGAGGATCCCCAATTTTCTTTGCTCTAGCATCTTCGGCCGTGCCTTCAGCTGCCTAGGCCCAAAGCACTGGAATTTCCCCCCAATCCTCTCCTTACCTGTCTCTTCTTCAGGATGCTCCTTACAACTTGCCTATTTGGTCATATTTCATATTTCAACCGTCTTAAAATCTCATGTGACTCAATGTGGAATTTTTTTCTGATAACGGTGCTGTGACATTTTACTATTTTAAAGGTGCGGTATTTATACAAGTTATTATTGGGTAATGGGAGGTAAATAGAACCGGAAACTCAGGAGCAGATTGTGTTGCATTGCAACATAAACTGTATCAGGAGGGAACAGCAGGAAGAAAACAAAATTGTGAGACATTTTCCATAAAGTTCCCTCCCCTTTAAATTAATTTTACTCGCCCCCACTATTTTCCTCCCCTTTAAATGACTTCAACCAATGCCGCAGGGTGGGGCAGGTGATTGGCATCATTTGCACCCAATCAGAAGCAAGGCAATGTTCGAAGGCGCCAATGCAAGGCCAAACAGGCCAAGACGCGGCGGTTGCCATGGCAAAGAGGGAAGGATGCCGCCCACCCGAGCGAGCGAGCAGGCCCGCCTGCTCGCCGGAGCGATGGTTCATGAGAGCGGCGGGGCGGTGTGAGTGGGAAGGCTGAGCCGGTAGGAGCAGGAGCCCTCAGCACATGCCGGGTCTCCGGGAGAAGAATGAGCCGGACCCAGAGCACCGGCTCGGACAGCGGCCGCCAGCCCACAGGCTTCTGAGGCGATCGAATTAAATCCCGTGCCGCGCCGAGGGAAGGAGAGTCAGCAGGAAAAACAAACCCACGCACAGCCACAGCGACCCCGCCCGGCTGCAGGGGCGATGCCGATCCCGATCCCGGGCCGAGGGAGGGAACCGGACAGCGGAGCCGAGCGGCGCCTCATGGATCTGGCGCCTCACTGAAAACACGCACCCGGCCGAGGCGGACAGCAGCCCGGGGACAGGCCCGGGGGGACGGGGCGCAGGCACGCTCTTGACAACCAGCTACAAACCCAAACTTGCCCGGGACCCGGAGAGGGAGCGGCTGCAACCCACCACTAAAACTTCAACATCCAGCACTCTCCCGTGCTTTTAAAATATCGTCTTCAAATTCATCCCATCCCATTTTGAGTTATTACATTGCAATTCTTAACACTTTCCCATTGATTTTTTTTTTGCAACTTAAAAGCCGCCCTTCAAGTTTCTCTTTTGCATTCTACAAATTGTTACATTTCTGTTGCTGTTAAAATAAAAACAGTTGCAAATTTAAAACATTTCAAGTTGCAATTTGGAAATGTTTCAATTTAAGTTCCTAATAAGTGAAAGCGATCTGTTTTTGCCTCCTCAATTTTCTTTAATTTTACGATTTGTATCTTTTTTACATTTCTAAGCTTATTTTTGCAATTGCAGATTTTTTTTTTGGGAGGTGTTGCATTTTTAATATATTTTTTGCAGAAATTGTGTGTAGGGTGGGGAGATGTCGAAGTCGGCAGCGAAGGAGAAGAAGTCGTTCAGCAAGAAACTTTTCCGGCGGGGCTCGGCGCGCTCGGTCGGGAGTTTCATGAGCCGAGTGCTGAAGACTCTGTCCACCCTTTCAAACTTCGGCACCGAGGAGCCGGCCGAGGAGGAGAAGGACGACGGCGGCTTCAAGAACTTCCGAGCGGCCGAGGCCGGCGCGGCCATGGCCGGCGCGGCCATGGGAATGGGCATCGGACTGGGGGCCGGGGTTGGCGTGGTCTCCTCGGCCTCCTCCATCATTATGATGATGAGCGGTATCAACCCCGCTGCAGCCACCGGCCAGAGCTCTGCGGCCGGCCACAGTGACTCTTCCGACAGCTGCTTCTCGCCGGCCTCCGGGGATCGCTGGCAACCGCCCGGGGTGGCCGGCCTCAAGAACCACGGGAACACCTGCTTCATGAACGCCGTGCTTCAGTGCCTGAGCAACACCGAGCTCTTCGCCGAGTTCCTGGCCCTGGAGCAGTACTGGGAGCGGCCGGCTGCTGCACTGGAGCCTCCTGAGGGAGAAGAGGGCCAGGGCGAGGTGGAGCTGCCGGAGCAGGACAAGACTCCCAAATCCAATGGGGTTTTATTCCGACCCAAATGCCAGGCGGACACGCGAGGAGAGGTCACCGAGCAGCTCGCTTCTTTGGTCCGAGCCCTCTGGACGTCAGAATACACCCCGCAACTCAGCCGGGAGTTCAAGGTAGGACTGTCATTGCTGGAGAGGTCACAGCCTCCCATCTCGGGACTAGTGCCCCGTTCAATACAGGACTGAAAACTATCATCTGGGAAGAGAGGGGTTCTTTAAATTGTTTTGAAGATGCATCAAAATAAGTCGCAATTTTGAACTAAGGACAGCCAGCTTTTCCTCAGATTTAGTATTGACTGGTCACAAGTTTGCAGGGTTTCACGTTCACTTGATAGTTAAAATATAGTTCGAGTCTGGTAGGTCCTTATCGATGCTGCCTAATAATTGCAATTCTCCCAGCCAGGAGAGAGCTCTGCAGGTGATCAGCGTGACAAGATTGCACGGTACTTTGCACTATCTCCTGCAGAGCCTGACCTGAGGATTTTCTGTTTTTACTTTAGGACCTTCCCTCAGTAACCAGTGCTACCAAAACCAAAGGACATGTCCATTTGTCTCATTGCTGTTTGTGGGACCTTGCTATTTTCAAATTGGCTGTAACATTTGCCTAAGTTATAACAGTAATTCTTACTCAGAAGTAACCCATTGGCTGTTGAGCGCTTTTTGGGACATCTTGAGGTTTTGATAGACTTTATATAAATGCAAGTACTTTCTTTCACATTAATAGACAATGTTAGACAAGTAGCGTGACAAATCAGAGACAATTGGGTCAAGAAAGGTGGAGCTGACCCTTCCCTCCCCCTTATTAACTGGTCCAGATGGAATAGGCTTATTTGTTGATTACAAAACACTGCCTCTTCCTGTGAGTTTTGCGCTCCAGGTGGAGTCAATGTGTTGGGGGATGAAAGACCTCCCCCATTTTCTTCTCTACCTAGAGCTACATGAAGCTTCCTAGATAAGGAAGATTTGCAATCTTTTGTAGTGTAAGTGGGCATCAGGCAGCTTTGGCATATCACAATAACTATCTTGTAATCTTGATATTTATGTTTGGAGGTTAAGTATGGCAGAATATTTTATGTGATCTATGGCATTGACTTATTTTTTGAAAATTCTTTGAACACATTGGTGTCTCTCAAATCCTTGCCCATCTTTCCCAGAGCTTGACGTTTGAATCCCTCCAATCAAGTTTCTGTCCTTGCCACAGTAGAGAAACAGACATTCACAAATGTCATCCTTTGTGACTGTGAGCATGGTAAACTTTCCCTCCTCAAACTTCTCGACCATTCTGTAGCCTTTGACATGATTGACCACATCATATTCCTCCAATGCCTCTCCTTTGTCGTCCAGCTGGGTGAGACTGCCCCTTTTTGCTTCCAGCCAGAAAACCACCTGTAATGGCTTCTCTTTTCACTCCTGCACTGTTGTCTCTGGAAACTCCCTAGGTTCTATCTTTGGCCCCTTCCTATTTCTCATCGGCATGTTGCCCCTCAACAACATTGTCAGAAAACGCATCATGTTCCACATGAATACTGACAACATCCAGCTCTACCTCACCGCCACCTCTCTTGATCCCACAATTGTCTCTGATTTGTCACGCTACTTGTCTAACATCGAGTACTGGTTAAGCAGAAATTTGCTTCAACTAAACATTGGGAAGACTGAAGCCATTGTCTTTGGTTCTTGCTGCAAACTCTGTTCCCTAGCTATCAACTCCATCTCTCTCCCTGGCAACTGAACCAGTTTTTTTGCAACCTTGTCCCAAGATGAGCTTCTGCTCACGTGTCAGTGTCATCACCAAAACTGCCCATTTCCACCTGTATAACATTGTCTGACTCCACTCCTGTCTCAACTCCTCTGTTGCTGAAACCCTCATCTGTGCCTTTGCTACCTCCTAGACTTGACTATTGCATTGCTCTCCTGGCCACCTTCCCATCTTCCACCCTCCATAAACTTGAACTGATTGAAAACTCTGCTGCCTGTATTGCAACTTGGATCAAATCCAATTTAGTCATGCCTCCTATGCTTGCTGACGTCCACTTGTCTGGCAACGCCTCAGTGTTAAAATTCTCATTCTTGTTTTAAAGTCCCTCCATGGCCTTGCCCCCTCCCTATGTTTATAGCCTCCTACAGCTCTATGACCCTCTGAGATATCTGCACTCCTCCAATTCTCTTGTGTATTCCCTGTTTTAATTGCTTCACCATTGGCTACTGTGCCTTCAGCTGCCGAGGTCCTAAGCTTTGGAATTCTCTCCTCAAACCTCTCCTCCTCTCTACCTCTCTCCTCCTTTAAGACATTGTCTTTGACCAAGAATCTGGCCACCTGACTTAATATCTCCTCCTGTATCTTGATGTCAAGATTTTGTTTGATAACACTTTTGTGAAGTGCTTTGGGATGTTTTACTATGTTAAAGGTGCTATATAAATGCAAAATACACTAGTCTCTTTGCCTTTTGTCTTCCCATTGGGTTGTAAAATAATCTCCTTGGGAATTGTGAAATTATACCATAAAGTTGCTGTCTTAATCAGTTATTTGAAGACACCTTCCATAGCATAATGATTGCAGAATGTTATTCTCAGCATCTTCCTGTCACTGCAGCTTGGTGAAGAATTCCTGGTTGGGACTCAAATAGCAGCTATTTCACAAAAGAGCAGGCAGTCTCTGTGCCCAAATCACACCTATAATCTGCTTGCTATGTAGTGTTGGACAGATCATTTATTTAAGGTTATTCTTGCTATATTTTACTGCCATGTGGTATGAGGTTGGCTCGCATGTCTGAAAGTCAGGCCTGCAGTTTGAATGCAGTGCACTTAATCTCGTCAGGATACAGTGTGCTGTCATAAATATTTTTGTCCTAGATAGGGGACAGCGTTGAGCAACTAAGATGCATCCACCTAAAGTGAATTTACATTGAAGAAATGTTAAAAGGGAAATAAAATTACACCCAACACTGTACGGTGCAGGATGGGGGAATGTTCAGATACTGTCCAACCCAGGGGTTAGCTTTTGGCTGTGTACCCTGCATCAGCAACCTGCTGTTGTAAAGATTCCAGCTCCTTTTCTTGGGAGTTTGCTCCACAAATCATCCAATACAGTATGTGGCTTCAGGGGTGAAAGGGAGGAGGGGAATTTTCATCTGATCTCCCCTCTCTTCCTTTGTACTTGTTCTCCAGTGCTGCAGACAGCTTGTTAAATAACCTGTTTGAAATGCTGCACTATGTAGATAATGTGGGTGTACAGAAGCAATTGTCATCTTCTCTGCCTTCTGGTCTCCAGTGAGATTATTTTCAGTTCTGCCAGGCTCTCCTTTCTGGGTGTTGCTGGGAAATGCTTAATAATTAGGAAAATGATTTGCTGCATTAAATATATCCATCAACAGATTTATTACTGGTCTGATATGAAATCCACTGGAAATGTCTTTAACACTGTTGAGACGCAATGTGCTTCTTTTTAAAGTTGCTTGCATAATTACAGTTTTACCAATCTACTATTGCTAACTAACTGGCAGAGCAATCCATGGTTCTGATCTGTGGGATGTTTACATTGGCCCAGCAAATTCATAAAGTAAGAAGGGTCACTGACCCGAAACGTTAACTCTGCTCAGTTCCGGTGAAGGGTCACTGACCCGAAACGTTAACTCTGCTTCTCTTTCCACACATGCTGCCAGACCTGCTGAGTGGTTCCAGCATTTCTTGTTTTTATTGTTTGTTCACTGTTTTGTTTAGTTCTTAGAATGGTTACAGCACAGAAGGAGGCCATTCAGCTGGTCGCATCCATGCCCGCTCCCTGCAAGAGCAGCACAGGTAGTCCCACTTCCCGCCCTTTCCCTGCAGACTGCAAATGTTTTCTCTTCAATTGCTTATCTAATTCCATTTTGAAAACTACACTTGAATCTGCCTCCACAACACTCTCGGGCAATGCATTCCAGATCCTCACCACTTGCTGCCGAAAGAAGTTTTTCCTCCTCTTGCTGTTTGTTCTGTTGCCATTTCTTTATTTCAGTGTCCTCTGGTCTCAATTCTTCCACCAATGAGATCGGTTTCTCCCTGTCTACTCTGTCGATTCCCCTCATGATATTGAACACCTCTGTCAGTAATGTCCTCTAAGGAGAACAATCCCAGCTTCTTCGATTTATCCACTTAACTGAAGTCCTTCATCCGTGGAACCATTCTCGTAAATCTTTTCTGCACTCTCTGAGTGCCTTCATGCCAGTCCTAAAGTGCACTGCTGGGAATTGTACACAGTGCTCCAGTTGAAGCCAAACCAGTGTTTTATAAATATTCATCAGAACTTCCTTGCTTTTGTACTCGATGCCTCTATTTATAAAGCCCAGGATACCGTATGCCTTTTTAACCAGTTTCTCAAGCTGCTCTATCACCTACCCCCATTAAAATTGCACTCTTTATCATTGCCTCGCCTCGTTCTTCCTACCAAAATATATCACTTCGCACTTCTGTGCGTTAAATTTCATCTGCCATGTGTCCACCCATTCCTCCAATCTGTCAATGTGCTCACAAAGTCTATCACTATCCTCCTTACAGTTCACAATAGTTCTAAGTTTTGTATCATCTGCAAATTCTGAAGTTGTGTCCTGCACACCGAAGTACCAACTGGATTGCTGCGCAGAGAGCTGGCATGGACTTGATGGGCTGAATGGCCTCCTTCTATGCCGTAAATGACACTCTGACTCTGTGTAATATATATTAAGAAAAAAAAACAGTCACTTGGATAAGTGTGGATTAATTAAGGAAAGCGAGCACAGATTTGTGAAAGGTAAATCATGTTTTAACTAATTTGATCGGGTTATTTGAGGGCCATGCAGTTGATGTGGTGTGCATGGACTTTGAAAAGGCATTTGATAAAGGGCCACATAATAGGCTTGTCGGCAAAACTGACGCCCATGGAATAAAAGTAACTGCGGCAGCATGGGCATGAAGTTGCTGAGTGACAGGAAACAGAATAGTGGTGAACGGTTGTCTTTTGGAATGGAGAAAGGTGTGCAATGGGGTTCCCCAGGGGTCAGGACGAGGACCATCGAGTCCATGCTGGCTCTCCGTAGAGCAATCCAGATGGTGGAATGGGTGGACACATAGCAGATGACATTTAATGCAGAGAAGTGTGAAGTGATGCATTTTGATAGCAAGAATGTGGTGAGGCAATGGTAGAGTGCAATTTTAATGGGGGTGTAGGAACAGAGAGACCTGGGGTATATGTGCACAAATCGTTGAAGGTGACAGGGCAGGTTGAGAAAGTGGTTCAAAAGGCATAAGGTATCCTGGGCTTTATAAGCAGAGGCATAAAGTACAAAAGCAAGGAAGTTCCGATAAACATTTACAAAACACTGGTTTGGCCTTAACTGGAGTACTGTGTACAATTCTCAGCAGTGCACTTTAGGACGGACGTGAAGGCACTGAGAGGGTGCCGAAAAGATTTCCTAAAATGGTTCCAGGGATGAGGGACTTCAGTTATGTGGATAAATGGAAGAAGCTGGGATTGTTCTCCTTAGAGGACATTACTGATAGAGATGTTCAATATCATGAGGGGAGTGGACAGAGTAGATAGGCAACGAGTGGTTAGGATCTGGAGTGCATTGTTCGGGAGTTTGTCCAGGCATATCATTTCTGAAAACTTTCCCAACACCGAGGTTAAATTGACTGGCCTGTAGTTGCTGGGTTTATCCTTTTTGAACAGGGGTGTAACATTTGCAGTTCTCCAGTCCACTAGCACCACCCCCATATCTAAGGAGGATTAGAAGATTATGGCCAGTGCCTCTGCAATTTCCACCCTTACTTCCTTCGGTATTCTTGGATGCATTCCATCTGATCCGGATGACTTACCAACTTTAAAGTACAGCCAGCCTTTCTGACACCTCTTTATTAATATTTAGCCCATCCACTGTCTCAACTCAGTGAAAAAGGAGGTAGTTTCTTCAGCATCTTTTTCCTAAAGTACTCATTTAGTACCACAGTTGGGTACTTCTATTAGCACCTTTTTACTATTTATATGCCTATAGAAGACTTTGGATTTTCTTATTAGAGCTGCCAGTCTCTTCTCATGCTCTCTTTGCCGCCCTTCGTTCCTTCTTCACTTCCCCTCTCAACTTTCTATATTCAGCCTGTTTCTCACTTGTGTTATCACTGACATCTGTCATATGCACCCTTTTTCTGTTTTGGCTTTCTGCTTTACCTTTCCCCCTCATGAGAATGTACCTGGACTGTACTCGAACTATCTCCTCTCTAAAGGCAGCTTATTGTTCTGTTACAGTTTTTCTTGCCAATCTTTCATTCCAGTTTACCTGGACCAGATCTGTGTTCACCCCCATTGAAATTAGCTCTCCTGCAGTTAAGTATTTTTACTCTAGATTGATCCTTGACTTTTTCCATAGCTAACCTAAACCTTATGATATGATCACTGTTCCCCAAAATGGTCCCCTTCTGACACTTGATACACTCGACTGACCTCATTCTCCAGAACCAAATCCATCAATGCCTCCTTCCTTGTTAGACTGGAAACGTAGTGATCTGGACAATTCTCTTGAACACACTTCATAAACTCTTTCCCTTCTCTGTCCTTTACAGTATTTCTAGCCAAGTTTATATTAGGATAGTTAAAGTCCCACATTATCACTACGCTATAGTTTTTGCACCTCTCTGTATTTTCCCTGCAAATTTGTTTCTCTGTCTTTCCCACTAATTGGTGGTCAGTTGTGTGAAATGCTGTTTCAACATCCTTCTCGAGTTGTACAAATCTCAAATGTTTGTTAGAGAACAGCATTGGGGCTTGTCAGATAGCTCAGATGGTGAAGGCAATGTGTCCATCAGCCGCATAGATCTGGAAGGTTACAGCTTTGATTGCGTTAGACTGGTCTTGGCTCAGTTGGTAGAGGCACTAATGTTCACAGTTGACCCCGAGTTGCCTTGTTTGCTGCTTCTGATCAATGCCCAGTTACCCCTGCTGGAAGTGCACATATCTAGGCATCAGGTGGGGGACAGGAATGGGTTTGAGTATAATGTCCCTTGTGGTCAATTATTCTGTCAGTGCTCGCCACCTGCCCTCACACATGAAGATTGATGAGATACTGGAGAGTGCCCAGGAGGCTGTATTTCAGCAAGGAGTTGGCTCCATTGGGAGAGGGCAGTAAACAAATGGAAAAAGGAGGATAAAACAACTGTTCCTTCCTCCTCCTCCAAGCAGCAATAGTCTCTGGTGTTTGTTGCATTCAAACTACAAAGCAAAGCTTGATTAAACTTAAGTTTACAGTTAGCTGTGTTTTGTTTGTAATGTACATGGAGCTGCTCATAGTACATTGGCAAGCTTGACTGTTGAAATGGGAAAGGTAGTGATGCAGAGCCTAAATGCACTTGGTATAGGAGAGTGCCCTCTGATGCCATCAGTGATGTTCCTCAATGGCAGATCACTAGCTATAGATTATTCAGTGAAAACTACGACTGATTTTTTTTTGGTCACCCATGGAACAGCACGACTGCTGGTACTAACGCCAATGTCAAAAATACTGGCTAAAGATGTATGGAAAGCATACATTCTCTTAAACTGTAAAGCGATTATATTCTTTGGTGAATGAAGACACTGTATTTTTCTCCTAAAGTTGCTGGCTCGTGTTGGGGTCTGGTGCCACTGGTAGTGCGCATTCCACCAAACCTCACCCAGTTATCCTGTGTGAGCCTGGACTCTAAACATTGTTCGGCTGACTGGTCCTAGACTTGTAGCAAAAGCTGACCCTGTCCTTACCTGCTTAAATATCAGTTACTACATTTTTAAAAATGTGTATTTAAAAGACACAATATGCAAAGTGGAAAGAATATTCATACCGTTAAAGGATTGGTTGAAAAGCTTTGTGATGCAAATTTTCTTCTTCTTTGGCCTCCTTATCTTGAGAGACAATGGGTAAGCGCCTGGAGGTGGTCAGTGGTGTGTGGAGCAGCGCCTGGAGTGGCTATAAAGGCCAATTCTGGAGTGACAGGCTCTTCCACAGGTGCTGCAGAAAAATTTGTTTGTCGGGATTGTTACACAGTTGGCTCTCCCCTTGCGCTTCTATCTTTTTTCCTGCCAACAGCTAAGTCTCTTCGACTCGCAACACTTTAGCCCCGCCTTTATGGCTGCCCGCCAGCTCTGGCGAACGCTGGCAACTGACTCCCACGACTTGTGATCAGTGTCTCAGGACTTCATGTTGCGTTTGCAGATGTCTTTAAAGCGGAGACATGGACGGCCAGTGGGTCTGATACCAGTGGCGAGCTCGCTGTACAATGTGTCTTTGGGGATCCTGCCATCTTCCTTGCGGCTCACATGGCCGGCCAAGCCATCTCAAGCGCCGCTGACTCAGTAGTGTGTATAAGCTGGGGATGTTGGCCGCCTCGAGGACTTCTGTGTTGGAGATACGGTCCTGCCACCTGATGCCAAGTATTCTCCGGAGGCAGCGAAGATGGAATGAATTGAGATGTCGCTCTTGGCTGACATACGTTGTCCAGGCCTCGCTGCCACAGAGCAAAGTACTGAGGACACAGGCTTGATACACTTGGACTTTTGTGTTCCGTGTCAGTGCGCCATTTTCCCACACTCTCTTGGCCAGTGTGGACATAGCAGTGGAAGCCTTTCCCATGCGCTTGTTGATTTCTGCATCGAGAGACAGGTTACTGGTGATAGTTGAGCCTAGGTAGGTGAACTCTTGAACCACTTCCAGAGCGCGGTCGCCAATATTGATGGATGGAGCATTTCTGACATCCTGTCCCATGATCGTTTTCTTGAGGCAGTCTCAAATCTTACTCTAAGCATTTTAAGAGTGTGCAGCTTGGATCCGATGAATCTGTACTCAGCAAGGCTGGCTCTAAATTTGCAGGTTGTATGTTGAGATTCTGGAAATTATTTGGATTTGCTCAATCTCCTCTTCAAACCTTAACTGAAATAAATAAAAAAAAATAGATTTTCAGTTCTGTGCTCCATGCAGAATTGGCAGCACAAGGGAGGCTGACAGCTGATTGCTTTGTGCTGAGAAATAATGCTCTCACTGGATAAATGCTTCTGCTAATGGCTTCTAGCTGAGGAACTCTGCAAGCCGACCTCAGTTCCTGGCATCATAGATATTACCGAATATTCTTAGCTGTAAAGGTATGGGTGCATTTCCAACATTATCACAGTGATTGCACTTTAAAAGTACATCATTGGCTGTAAAGCACATTTGGAACATTCTGAAGTCATGAAAGGTGCTATAGAAATGCAAACTTTTTACAGATCCCCCCCCGCCCCACCCCTTAGTGATACAAAGCTGACTCTACACTATCCTCTCACTTTCACAAGCTTTTCTGAGTCACTGGTCTCCTTTGGGTCTATTGGTGACTGTACAGAAGTCTGAGACCAGTCTTTATTATGTGCAAGCAGGCAGGGCAGATCTCCATTTGGAGGCACAGGATAGAACTGTAGTAAATTTAAAATAAAACATTCTTTAAAAAAAAATATAATTGCAGCTGGTGACGCCTCCAAGAAGATACTGAGTTGATTTGGAGAGGGTACAGAAGAGGTTTACCAGGATGTTGCCTGGTCTGGAGGGCATTAGCTATGAGGAGAGGTTGGATAAGCTCGGATTGTTTTCACTGGAACAACGGAGGTGGAGGGGCGACATGATAGAGGTTTACAAAGTTATAAGCGGCATGGATAGAGTGGATAGTAAGAAGCTTTTTCCCAGGGTGGAAGAGTCAGTTACTAGGGGACATAGATTTAAGGAGAGAGGGGCAAAGTCTAGAGAGGATGTGCGAGGCAAGTTCTTTACAGAGAGGGTGGTGAGTGCCTGGAACTTGTTGCCGGGGAAGGTGGTGGAAGCAGGTACCATAGAGACGTTTAAGAGGCATCTTGACAAATACATGAATAGGATGGGAATGGAGCGATATGGACCCTGGAGGTGCAGAAGGTTTTAGTTTAGGCAGGCATGAAGAGGCTTGGAGGGCCGGATGGCCTGTTCCTGTGCTGTACTGTTCTTCTTTTGTTCTTTGATGCTGCATGAGGTGTGCTTGCACCATAATGCAAGTTTGAGTGGTGACACAAAAATGCTGTGTGAAACTGGCTCAGTATCTTTACTAGGCTACTGGGAGCTTGCGCTACTGGCAATAGTTTAACGGTCCCAGCAGAAATGGGCTGTGTGCTGTTAGCTAAATGGCAGCGGGCACATTTACAGTGGGTAATGCTGCAGGCTATGGGTGGGACTGCCATGTCTGGATTTGGCAACAATGCAATGTAAAGGCATTGGACATGGAGCATATTGATTGTATTAGCACCCTCTGCTGGTATCAAAGCCTGGTAAACAACAGATTCGAAGTCTGCTTACAAGTTAATGATGCAATAGAGCATGTCAGATGACTGGCGATAGACGACTTGACATCATTTGATTGGGTTTTTTGTAATTGCAAATCATTAGGCTTTCATGATCATATTGTCCTTTTTTGTCCTGAATTATCTGTAAAAAAAGAAAATCCATGAGCATAACCATGACTGTCATAGTGTGATGACTGCTATTGATTCTCAAACTCTACGCAGCTTCCTCACAAATGACTTTCAGACTGCAAAATTGTCAACTCTATTCCTTTTTTTTTTACATTGTGCCATCCTTTGAGTTTTAAGGCCATGTTACGAGACAATAACTGGATTATATTCTCAACAAATCCTGTGAAGTGATGATGAAAGTGCTTTTTAAAATTTATTTTTGAGGACGTATTTTAGAATTATGGACATTGGTTCATTTGGAAAGCTGAAAAGATGCCACGGATGTGTTTTTTACAAGGGTCACCGAGAGTTCTTGTTTGAAAACAAACATTTACTGGATGTCATATGCCTTAAGCTCAATAAACAACAGAAACCTTGGTGACTTGGGGAGATGTTTCCAGAGAAATAACATGTTAAGATTTATGGTGGTCAGGAGGTTTCACTTTTGGGATATTGTTTTGGTTCAGTTGGGGTGTGGATTGTATTGAAAGCAGTTGAGTTTGTAGCCTGCTGAAAAATACCCAGCTCCTCTTTCAGTACCTGTTTGAAAAAACCCTGCGAATCCAGTGTGTGAGAGCTAAAACCCCTGATACTGCATTTCTCCCGAGAAGCACATGGAAAGCCTGCCAGATTACTTTTCAACACCGCCTGAAAAGAACTGCTCCAGAGAAGATCCCAGTGACCCGTCTACGTGTACTCGGACGCCAGACTGTATGCCGTTTTTGGGACACAACATATCGCATCCTTTTTCTTCAAGAATTAACAAGTATTTGGCCAAAGAATTCCTTTGTCTTTTTTTGTAAAAAACCTCTGCAGAGAAAATTTCTTAATTTTTTTTTTCTTTAACCTGTTTGTGCGTGTGTGTGTGTGTGTTGGGTATTTAAAAAGGGAACTTCCATATTTCAGTCTGTGTTAATGTCTTCGTTACTGGATAAGTCTTGTTTTATAATAAACTGATTATTTTGTTGTTTATTAAAGAAAACTGGTTGGTGTATTTTATTCTGAAATAAAAAGTAGAGTATATAATTGGCTGTAGTGGTAACTGGGTAAATGTTTAAATATATGTTGTGACCCATGGAGAAGTGCGACTAGAGAAAACCGTGCACACCTCCTTTCTTGGTCGTAACAGTGAAGACTTGTTGAGTGATGGTTGTATGTCATGGAAGGAGGGAGCCATTTTTTTTAGGAATGGCATTTGCTCTGAAACTTGCACGTTGGGACATTTCACTATATTAAAGGTGCTATATAAAAGCAAGTTGTTGAAATGTTAAACTTTTGAAAACTGCAAATGGTCTTTGGTGTGAACAATTGTTCAGATGTTCTGGGCTGAAGTTTCAGATTTCTGTTTGGAGTCCTGATTGCTGTGTGGTAATGCTGTAGCATCTTGCATTTAATGTCAGCAGTGTATTATGATGTTGCAGTATGATTTGAGTTGGCGTTTGGAGGAGGGGGTATTATGAGGGTTGGCTCTAACAACCATTAATTTCAGGATCTGGTATAATTCTCTAATTCCATTGGCATTATGTCCCAGAACATCCATTAGTTTCTATTTTAGCTTCAGTTGCAGTAGTTAACTCATTAGTGGTGCAGCCCAGAGCATATTATATGGGAGCTGCCTCTGAGCCTGTTGTGGCATTGGGACACAATTGAGGGAAGGTATTCTTTTAGATTTCGCATGTTGAGAGACAGCAGTAAGCTGTTGCAACCCATAGCGTTCTTTGTTCTAGAGTACTGTGGATGTGTGTAATATTTAAGATGCAGTGAGCTTGCTGATTTTGTCCTTTGACCCATACTCCTGCAATTTGATACTTTGCCTGCTTTGGAGAGGAGGTGATGCAAGCATTGTGATTTTTCAGACGCAGCTTAGAACTATAATTTTCAAGCTGTACTTATCCTCTCCTGCTCCCGAGACAAGTTGGATTATTTAATTGTCAATCACCATGTTGCTGCATTGAAAGTGTATCATTAACTGAAACTGAAATCAGGCCCAGAAAGTGGTTTCCAAAAAAAGAAAAGTGGAATATTTAAAGATTGTTGATGAACTATTATCTGTGACACAGCCTGAGATCTGGGCCACTGCTCCGATATAGGGATACAGCAACACTTAACGTTCCCTTTTAGTGATGATACTGTGAATTCTGCAGAATTTTTTGGTGAGGTTATTTACCTTTTTCAAAAGCTGGGTGTCTCACTTCCTCCAGCCAGGTTATGCATTTGCTGCCACACCTCTGCTGTGCCTTTTTTGTCTAGCTGCAGAGAGGCACGAAAGTGAAATAGTGGTCATGACATCGTGATGCTCCCCTGCTCAATCTTTTGTGCCCACTTCAGTGTGCAGACTGGGCCTTGCTTTAATATCTCGTCGGAAACACGACCCCTCCGGCAGTGCGGTGCTTGCTCGGCACAAGAGTGTCAGCCTGGATTGTGAAGTCCTGAGGAAGGACTCAAACCCACATCCTTCTTACGCAGAGACTAATGTGCTGCAAAGCGATTATGTGTTGTCTTGTGGTTGCATTAAGTGTATGGACACAGAACAAATGGTGATTGGGCCATAACCATTGAGACTACAGCATACTGGAGTGCGAGCAGGCGTGGATCAATGTATTGGCAATGAAGCAAACTGTAATCCACAAAAAATGTGGTTTTAATTACATTCTGAAATTGTCAACAGAGTGCCAATTTCCTGGGTGCTTCATTTCATATGAAAAACACAATGGAGCATATTTTTAAAATCCTAAAATACTGTGGGAAGGTCAAAACCGATCGCATGGGAACAAATGAAAGCCTACAGCCTGAGACATGTGACAGGGGATTGAAAAAGTTTTGTTTTCATACAGTGCCTGCTCACGTGTCTCCAATATCTCTGTGCTTCACATACAATGGCATACAGTATTTTTCTGAAGGCTGTTTTCCTGTACAGCAAGATCCCACACAAATAGTGAGCTGATTGATTAGTTAGGCTGTTTTTGCTTGTATCTACAAACAAGAGAATCAGCCCCTCCCCATGTTGATGTGGTGCCGTAGGGTTTCTAGTGACCACCTGAGCAGGTTATTGAATATCCATCCTATGTAAACATGAGCACATTCAAATCTTTGCTGCCCATATCCTCACTCGCACCAAGTCCTGTTCACCCATCACCCGTATACTGGCTGACTTACAGTAGCTCCTGTTCTGAGAGAATAGATTTGATTTTTTTTATTTAATTGGGATGTGAGCATCACTGGCATGGCCAGCATTTATTGCCCATCCCTAATTGCCTTTGAGAAGGTGGTGGCGAGCTGCCTTCTGGAACCACTATAGTCCATGTGGTGTAGGGATACCCATGGGGCTGTTGGAGAGGGAGTTCTAGGATTTTGACCCAGCAACAGTGAAGGAATGGCGATATAGTTCTAAGTCAGGATGGTGAGTGAATTGGAGGGGAACCTACAGGTGGTGGTGTCCCATGTGTCTACTGCCCTTGTCCTTCTAGGTGGTAGAGGCTATTGGTTTGGAAGGTGCTGTCGAAGGAGCGTTGGCGAGTTGCTGCAGTGTATCTTGTAGATGGTACCCGATACTACGTGTGTGCTGGTGGTGGAGGGAGTGAATGTCTCCGATGCTGGATGGGATGCCGATGAAGCGGGCTGCTTTGTCCTCGATGGTGTCAAGCTTCTTGTCTTGTTGGAGTTGCACTCATCCAGGCAAGTGGAGAGATGGTGGACAGGCTTTGGGCAGTCAGGAGGTGAGTTACTCGCTGCAGATTTCCCAGCCTCTGATCTTACCTTGTAGCCACAGTATTCATATGGCTGGTGCAACTAAGTTTCTGATTTATGGTAACCTCCAGGATGTTAATGGTGGGGTATTCAGTGATACTATTGTGGGTGAATGTCAAGGGAGCTGGTTAGATTCTGTCTTGTTGGAAATGGTCATTGTCTGGCACTTATGTAGCACAAAGTCACTTGCCATTTATCAGCCTAAGCCTGAATGTTGTTTAGGCCTTGCTGCATGTGGGCATGGACTGCTTCAGTATCTGAGGAGTTGCGAGTGGTACTGGACACTGTGCAATCATCAGCAAACATCCCCACTTCTGACATTATGATGGAGGGAAGGTCATTGAGCAGCTGAAGATGGTTGGGCCTAGGACACTACCCTGAGGAACTCCTGCAGCCAGTGACCTGGGGCTGAGATGATCGGCCTCCAACAAACACAAGCATCTTTCTTCGTGCTAGGTATGACTCCAACCATTGGAGAGTTTTCCCCCCGATTCCCGTAGACTTCAATTTTGCTAGGGCCCCTTGATGCTGCACCTTGGTTTAATAATCTGGAATCTCCTTAGTATAGAGACAGTTAAGGGAAGATTTAATAGAGATGTTCAAAATTATGGAGTGTTTTGATCAGTGCAGATAGGAAGAAACTGTTTCCACTGGTGGGAGGGTAGGTCACGAGAAGGGACAGGTTTCAGGAAATTGGTAAAAGAGCCAGAGGTATGGTGAGAAATGTTTTTATGCAGCAAGTTGAGGTGATCTGGAATACATTGCCTGAATGGGTGGTGGAAGCGGTAACTTTCAAAAGGAAATTGGATGAATACTCGAAGGAGGAAAATATTACAGGGCTATGAGGAAAGAGCAGGAGAGTGGGATTAATTGGATAGCTCTTTCAAAGAGTCAACACAGGCACGATGGATCAGATGGCTTCCTTCTGTGCTGTATCAATCTATGATTCTCTGCTTATTTGTTTTGTGAAAGGAAAACTAGGGGTTTGCAAGGCTTTCCTGCCTTGCATTGTCCGAACAGAGGTTTCCAAAGTTGTGTGGAGGAGCCAATAATAATGAATTTTGCAAAATTGGAGCCCCCAATTTTTTTAATACTGCAATTGCATTCTTAGGTGCAGTTCATTGTGGCCTCTGAGTCATAAGAATAGGTTATCATAGTGTGATGGAAACCCCACATCCCAAATGGAAATATTAATTTTGTCGTCTGGAACTTTGCCTGAGACTTTTTACTGAGACTGTTACAAATAACTTTTAAAAAGCAGAACAGAGCAGCTCAGATGGCCACGCACAATTTGCATATGAGAAGCCAAAGGCTGGCCAGAACAATGGGGGTGCTCTCTGACAAAATCATTCTAGATAATTAGACCAATGTTGATCGTCAAAAGCCATCGATGCCCATTGACTTTGAAAGAACCAACCCCCTCCACACCCCCACCAAGGATGTTTGAACAGCTTGAGAGAAGAACCTTGAATTTCAAAGACCTTTTTCCCGGAAGCTTCTGTTTCAAACAAAGAGGTGGTCACATCACATGACTGCTTGTGTAACTCTGGATGTTTGTGAATTGTGCCTTAGAAGGCAGACAGTAACTGAAATCCAGGGAAGGAACATCTCTTTTTTTTTTTCTCTTACTCTCAGCAGAGTCTCGGATCTAGAGATCCTCTCAGTCAACAACAAAGAGGACACGGATAAAGCGCCTCTTATACCTTCCAGGACCAGTGAAGCAAGCTCAAATTGTGCATGTGGCCCAGCGAGGACTTCAGGACTTTAATTTCAACTAAAGACACTGAGACTCCGTATTTAAATTCCATTTACTCCGGACTTTACTTCAACTTCCCAACTCTGTTCTTTCCTCTGTCATCTATTTGTGTATGTGCGTGTGGCTCACGTGAATGTGAGCAAGGATGCGTTGTGTATTTTGGTAATTTTAATCGTTTTAGATGTTGAGGTTAATAAACTTACTACTTTCTTGTTTAAACGCAAGAAAACCTGTCTGGTTCATTTGCAATTATATTAAAAGGAGCAAAAGCTCACCTGAGGTGATAAGTTAAATCACTATGTTAAAAAGATAAATCCTATTGCGGTCAAACCAGAGATGGGGCAAAAGGGGAGCCTGAGACCCCTCCCTCACCTGGTCATAAAAATAGCCAAAGGAAGCAATGGAAACTTTGCATCAAAATATAGTGCGTGACCACCATAATAATTGGTGCCAAGTAGGACCATTTACTCTTGCCTTCTAGATGTACATGAAAGCCATGAGGGGTCAGTTGTGTGGCCTGTTAAGTACACAGGTTGCCTTCCTAACTCAGCAAACAGCTTAAGGCTGAATAGGCTGACCACTGCTGGAGGATGAAGCTTTGGAAATTTGGAAGAATATATCCAGAAAGGATTATCGAGATGGAGCTGAACTGATATTGGTGATCGTCATCTGTGAGAAAGGCACTCGGATGTTGTGTATTCTTTAATTGAGATAAGTGTTTGTCTGTGTATATTGTATGCTGACCAGGGATATCAAATACATAAAAATACAGTGATCTGTAACTTGGTATTCCTTTTAGGGCTTCCTGCTTTGGTTAGTAACTGTTGATGATCTGTCAGTGAATTAGCAGATGAAGCCCAGCTGTGAGTGATGGCAAAGGTTTATAGAGGAATTAAGGAGTGCCTGTATTCCCAGTGAGCAGAATGCCCTATTGTTGTCACAGCTTGGTTTGAAGTAAGGTTAATGATACATTTCCATAGTGGTTGAATTGAAGGCAAAAACAGGTGTAAATATTTCCTCTTTTGCTTCCCCAGAAAAGCTGCTGCTTTTGACTGGGGTGGTTGACTGCTGTCACTAGTAATCTGCCCTTGGGAGAGGTTGTAGTCATCAAGGTGTTTGCTCCTTCCAGCAGGCCACTAACAAAATGAGAACCCCACCTCCACCGTTGCACTGATTCCTTCTGTCCTGGGGAGGGAGCAAATAAAAAAAATTAAATATTTTAGAAGAATTTCCTCCTGCCCAATGGAGGATTGCTCAGATGACATTCTCATGGTCCTTACAAGGTTAGGACCGCAGTGTTCTGCACTGTCTGATAATCTGTTCTTATTCCTGCACTCTTCAGTTGTTTTCCTAATTTAGATTTTTAGTTCTTTTAAAAGGTAACAAAGACTTGCAGGTTGATAGGTAAATTGGCCATTATAAATTGCCCCGAGTATAGGTAGGTGGTAGGGGAAGGTGGGGATGTGGTAGGAATATGGGATTAGTGTAGGATTAGTATAAATGGGTGGTTGATGGTCAGCACAGACTCGGTTGGCCGAAGGGCCTGTTTCAGTGCTGTATCTCTAAATAAAAATAAAAAGATAAATAGTGGTGATTGTGAGAAAATTTCTCTTTTATCTCTGTTCTTGTTCGCCAGTTTTATACTTTTGGCATTTAGTTATATTCATTTAATTAACTTGATTCTGTCCATTTCTTCTGGCATATTAAAGACTTGAATTAGCTTTTCCCCCCACCTCCCCTCCAACCGATATCTATTTTCCAACGAGAAATCGTTTTTTCAGCCTAATTTTGAGTTTTTGAATTCTCAGGTCACTTTTCTCTGAAACCTCTCTCTCTTGTCTGGGCTTTTTAAAGGCCATGTGTCCAAGATTCACCGCACTATTCTAAAGTGTCTTCTGGGGCTTGGGAAATTCTGCATGCAGAACTTGTTGCATTTTTTTGGAGGGTAGAGGAGGAGATTAGGGCAAGTAATTTAGTATGACGTGCGGCTGTTCCTGCATGTAGGGCGATTCACTGTCCAAGTATTGCAATTTTGCGTGAAATATCCTAGAAGGAGTGAATGTGCCAATTTGAGTAGTTGAATCAATAACCAGTCAATTACCCCGGTTGAGTATTTCTTTGACCCCACTTCCTCCTAAGATGGAACAATTTGCTGACCGATCCAGCTCTGCAGAATGTGGGAGTTGTGTCACTGCCTTGATGACCATGTCAAGTCCCTTTTTGAAGGATATTGAGGTTCTGTCATGCAATCAGAGTCATTAGGGCACAGAAGGAGGCCACTCAGCCCATCGGGTCCATGCTGGCTCTCTGTAGAGCAATCCAGTCAGTGCCATTCCCCCGCTTTATCCCCTGTCCGTTCCTGTTGAAGCAGAAGATTCTACTGGAGTTGGACTGACTGCTGCATCTGAAGAAAAGACAACATTGTCAGGACAAGCTCTGCTGGTGCCCTTTCTCCCTGTAAGGTGGTTATACCCACGAACCATTTTAAGGGATGGGTTTCGAGAGTTTGAAAGAATGGTCGCCAGTGGTGAAGAGACAGCGAAGAAGCTGAAGTGGGCCATATGGGCTAAGGTAAGATATTTAACACAGAAATTAAAAATGCGAGCTTATTGACACACTAATTCATTCCCTACAAGTTATAATTAATGAACACTGATTTTTTTAAAATCATTCTTTTGCCTCTAATCTATGAACTCTCAATATGCAAAATTCCTTCCTTGGATGGTAGGTTTCCAAACTGGTGCCTTTGAGAGGGAAATCAGAACTTCAGTAGCCATTAATTGTTTGGCTGCCTGGACTAAGGTATATCATGTGGCATGTGTCATGTATTCCGTACATGTTGGTTCACACATTATTTCTGTTGCTGTGCACTAATATATGTGAAATGTCCACCAACAAAACTGTCTTTTGGAAGTTGGGACAGAGACTCCCCATTGATGTGTGGATATTTTGAGGGGTTCCCTAGAGGGTGTCAGTATCTGCAGTGAGTTCCCACAAAATATTTGAAAAGTGTTTGTGCAGATGAGGGGTGGATTGGAGATGCTGTACTATAATCATTGAGAGGTGACATCAAGTGTCCGAGCGGTGGCTCGCCTTGTTCCTCCCCTCCTTCCTTTTCTTTTAACACCCCCCCGCTCCAGCTTCTGTCTTTGAGGGGGAAAACGAGGCCTTTTGCTCAGCAGGTCTGCAGGATGTGAGAATTTGATTTTTAGGAATTTGGACATGAACTAGCATCCAACTGCTCAAGTGCTATGCACCTTTTTAACAAATGAGCATCATTATTGGTCCTTGTTTAATTCTGCTCTTCTATTGAAATGTTTTTGTTTAAACTCTTGAGTACTGATGACCTCATCGGAGAAGTAGTGGATTGAAAGAGTACCTCAGGCTGATTTTAACTTGCTTGGTTGAAACTGAAACGCCCTTGGGTAATGATTTATATCATCGGTGTTAGTTTAGCTTTCTGGCACAGTTACCAACCAGGTCTCTGAATGATGTCATCATTAAAATGAACATTACATACAAATAGGAGGATGAGTTCATTCTTCTATATCTTGCATAAAAATGAACTGTTGATGGCAGTAATGTGAAATGCAAATTAGAGTGTGCTGCATTTTTGGAGGTTGTGTTAGATCTGAAATTACCTACAACCCAACCTGTGGAAAGCAGTGCTAACTAGACATGATTTGGGAATTGAAGCACAAGTGTCTTTTTAAAAATATGTCATTGGCACCCAGTGCTGCTTCAGAACAAACAATATCTTTTCTCTGTCACTGTCCGATTTTCTCCCTCTTCCTCCACCTCTGCCAACTCACTAAACTCATTGCATCCTCCCTTTGTGTTTATTATTGCATCATTTCAACTTGAATATATTAATTGG
Source organism: Heterodontus francisci (assembly GCF_036365525.1). Classification (NCBI taxonomy): domain Eukaryota; kingdom Metazoa; phylum Chordata; class Chondrichthyes; order Heterodontiformes; family Heterodontidae; genus Heterodontus; species Heterodontus francisci. Next base: position 41,633,169 of record NC_090394.1, read on the forward strand.
TGGATTTGGACACATGAGTTCACAGATTCTTTTCAATTTTATAAATGTGTGCCTGGTGGGTGCCAACAATATCATACAGGCCATTTAATTAAATATGGCCTCCTGAATTGTAAAGTACTGAACCTGGATATTGATGTGGTTGTGGGATGGGGTGAGTGGGGGAGGTTGGTACTGCAGTGCAAGGGTTTGTGTTTGTGTGCTTGGGGTGGGGGGGTGGGGGGTGGGTGGTGGAGGTGGGGGCAAGGGTTTATGGATGGGGGTTAACTGATGCAAGTGTGCGGTGAGGGGTAAGGATAACTGGTGCAAGGGTGTGCTAGGAGTCGGGTGAGGGTAACTGTGGTGCAAGTGCTAAGCACTTCATTGTCAAATGGCGAGCACCTGACCTTGGACATGGAAGAGGTGACAAGCTGACTTTTCTCCAGAAGCAGAGGATCAAATGGAGAAAGCCAGGTGATCCTTCTGTCGTTCACGCCCCTTGGGGGTTTCCTTACAGTCACTTGTTTTGATTTTTCTGAGCACAGGTGCTGCTTTAACATCTCACACTGAAGAATGCCTGCAGAGTCTCATCGACAGGTTTGCGTCTGCCTGCAATGAATTTGGCCTAACCATCAGCCTCAAGAAAACGAACATCATGGGGCAGGATGTCAGAAATGCTCCATCCATCAATATTGGCGACCACGCTCTGGAAGTGGTTCAAGAGTTCACCTACCTAGGCTCAACTATCACCAGTAACCTGTCTCTAGATGCAGAAATCAACAAGCGCATGGGTAAGGCTTCCACTGCTATGTCCAGACTGGCCAAGAGAGTGTGGGAAAATGGCGCACTGACACGGAACACAAAAGTCCGAGTGTATCAGGCCTGTGTCCTCAGTACCTTGCTCTACGGCAGCGAGGCCTGGACAACGTATGCCAGCCAAGAGCGACGTCTCAATTCATTCCATCTTCGCTGCCTTCGGAGAATACTTGGCATCAGGTGGCAGGACTATATCTCCAACACAGAAGTCCTTGAAGCGGCCAACACCCCCAGCTTATACACACTACTGAGTCAGCGGCGCTTGAGATGGCTTGGCCATGTGAGCCGCATGGAAGATGGCAGGATCCCCAAAGACACATTGTACAGCGAGCTCGCCACTGGTATCAGACCCACCGGCCGTCCATGTCTCCGCTATAAAGACGTCTGCAAACGCGACATGAAATCGTGTGACATTGATCACAAGTCGTGGGAGTCAGTTGCCAGCATTCGCCAGAGCTGGCGGGCAGCCATAAAGGCGGGGCTAAATTGTGGCGAGTCGAAGAGACTTAGTAGTTGGCAGGAAAAAAGACAGAGGCGCAAGGGGAGAGCCAACTGTGCAACAGCCCCAACAAACAAATTTCTCTGCAGCACCTGTGGAAGAGCCTGTCACTCCAGAATTGGCCTTTATAGCCACTCCAGGCGCTGCTTCACAAACCACTGACCACCTCCAGGCGCGTATCCATTGTCTCTCGAGATAAGGAGGCCCAAAAGAGCTGGTACTAGCAGAGACCCATTCTTTAATTACAGATTCCTATATGCAGAAAGGTGCATTAGGGAGAATGTGTGTCCCCTTGTGCAAATATATGTTACAGTATTCGATTCTGAGTACAGTTTTACTGTATGGCTAGTATAGAGGCCTCTTCTGTCGAAGGTTGTTGTGATTGTCCTTGAATTTTCAGCTGATCAGCATTCTTGCTGCTGTCCTACAATTCCAAAGGTATTCTAGTGGCTTTTGCAGCATGAAACACTTGGAAATTGCAAGCTGATACAAAAAGAAGCAGTCGTTAATTGCAGCCTGTACTCAAATGTAAAATGCTTGTGGTTTTGTCCAACCTATGATAGAATTCAGTTCACTACCCCATGGTGTTCCAGTTGTGTCTCTGCGGGATCATGGTTACAAACCTGGGAAGTTGCTTCCCAGCTTGTATCCCCAGCAAATATATAAAGCTTTCATAGCCTGTTTGTTCCGACTCCAAAACTCCTAGCTTTTCTTTCAAATTGGAAAGGGGGGGAAAATTCTCTTCAAGCAATTCAGTGACTGCCGTGAAAATGGTCTTTCTCTCAATCTTAGTATTTTTTTTCGACGGAATGGTACTTGAGTGTTTGGGATGGTCCGTAGCATTGTGGAGAAACTCTGAATCGGTTTGCACCTGAGATAAGTTGAATGCTGAAGTAAAGTCTTTTGCTCCAAGTTGGAGCTGCAAATTAAATGGGCATCAGTGATCCCCAGGAGAACCATCTTGATGGGTTACCTCTCCCTGCTACAAAATGGCTACTGTACTTTTCAGCTGATTGAACATTTTTCCCCATTCCATTGCATCCTGTAACAGCCTATATTTTGTAACTATACAAGTGGAGCCCTTGATTGGGGAATTGTTGCCTCTGGAAGGGTGAGTAAAAACAATTTGTATTTATATTTAAAAAAAAAAACTCCCCATCTCTCTCCCTTCCTGCACAATACAAATTGTAATGTCGGAATAAATATGCAGCTATTTGGGGAAAGATCTCCTCGTTTAACCATTGCAGCCCAATGGGAATTCACATGCCTACTGTAAGCTTGAACCTCTGCTTAAAATCTTTTCTCCATCTATTTGGTGTTGATCTGTGCTGCACTATGTCATGGGCTGCATGAATCCCTGCTGCTGTGCTACTTAAGATAGCACTCTGCCTGCTTTTCCTCAGTGCTTCTTGGGCAGTGCCTCTGTACATTGTGGCATGTTGAGCACTCACTGTCTGAGCAGCATGGCACTTGCCTCTCCTATTCTAACACGGGTCCACATTCTTTATTGGGGCAGGCGGAGGGTGGGAAAAGGAGTATGTGGAGCTTCATCAGTGAAATAAATTGGTTTTGTGGTGGTCAGCATTCTGACTTTTAAAAGTTCATTCTTGTGATGTGGATGTCTCTGGCAAGACAGGTATTTATTGCGCATGCTTACTTGCCTTGAGGTAGTGATAAGCCTCACCTTCTTGAAGAAGCCTTCTAGGCGACTTCAGTGGGCAGTTATTCAATCATATTGGTGTGGGATTGGAGCCACATATAGGTCAGACTGGGTAAGGACAGCAGGTTTTCTTCCCTCAAGGATATTGGCAAACCAGTTGTGTTTTTACGACAATCCGACATGTTAGGGTTAGGGTCCCTGTTTTTTTTTAAAGTCAAACTGCCATGGCGGGATTTGAAGTTCACATCTCGATTATTAATCCAGTAACAACTACGACACTGCAATATCCCGATGAGGGAAAACAGTGTGCAAGGAGTACTTCCCAGCAGTTTTCTGTTCCCAACCTCTCATGAAGCTGCTGACACCTGTGTGGGTTGTGAGTGCCTTCTGCTGCATCATCTAAGTGTCCATTCCTCATCTGTGAGGCTGGGCGAGTGTTCTCAGATTTTTTTGACTGCCGGTATCGGAAGTAATTCTAATCCTGATCTGAAGGTTTCATCAGAAGCAGAAACTGACCTTTTTAAACCTTGCTAACCAGTTGCATTCCCCTCCCCTCTCCCCGCACTATGATGGCACTAAGGCTAATTATAATGATCAACTTGGGCTGGGGATCCAATCTGAGAGCTTCCTAGTCTTCATGACTCCAACTCAAATTCTTTGAGGCAACTGAGGGAGTGGTAAAGCATTATATAAAAATGTACTGTAATGAACTGTAACCATCCAGAAAACAACTGTTGCCTTCAAACAACATAAAGTTGCAACTGAACTTTGAAAGAATGACCCTTTGATTCTGGAGTTTTGAGCTTGGACAGATTTTTTTTTTGAAAAAGCCTACAAATTCTGATGCTGATCCCTTTTGTGGGATTAATGCGGTTGTACTTGCTCTTGTATTGTAGACTTAGGAGCAAAGACATGAATGAAGTGCATCTTATTTGACGGGGCACTTGTTATAGAAAAATTTTGTAGAGCATTCTCTAGATTTGCAATTTTGTATTCTCTGGAAAGGAAGCTGCACCGACAGCAATCTTGAAAAATGTAACTTTTTGTAAATCCACACTTAGCTGAATTTGAAGACTGTGATTTTAAACCTTAGTCCATGATTTGAGCGTATAAAATTAAAAACAAAATGCTGGAAACCCTCAGCAGGTCAGGCAGCATCTGCGGAGAAAAGAAGGTAGGGTCAATGGTTCATGTCGATGATCTTTCCTCAGAAGTAGAGAGGTTCATTGATCTGTGAAGTTAATCCTACTTTCACTGTCTTCACAGATGCTGCCTGACCTGGTAAGGGTTTCCAGCAGTGTCTGCTTTTATTTCAGATTTCCTGCAACCCCCACCAGTGCAGTATTGAGGGAGTGCTGCATGGTTGGTGGTGCTGTTCTTGAGCAGTTACATGAAAGTGAGGCCCAATCTACCTGTTGGAGTATTTTGGGTGGTTGATGAAGATTCCAAGGCACTATTTGAAGGGCCAGGGAGTAATCCAATATTGCACTCTCAACTGATTTTTTTTTTGTTTCTGAAAAAGAGCAGCTATCTATTTATCGAATTGTAATTGGTGGAATCTCGCTGCATGCACAATGGCTGATTGCATTTGTCTACATATGTGCCGATGCTTCAAAGTAATTTACTATGAATGGCATACTTTGGGATGATGGAGAAATGTGATGAGACCTTTCAAAAAATGCAAGTGTTTCTAAATGTTCATGGGGATCTATTTTTCTATGAATTGTCATGAATTATTTTGGTATTGTAATACAGGAGGTGACTCCTGGGACTTGGATTGAAAGGCAGCAGGGCGAGGTTTCGTCTTTATTTTCAACTGCACAGTGTCTGCTTCCCACATTTTACCGAGAATGATGGCTGTGAGCACCTGCAGCAGTCGTGGAACCATGCATGTTTTCTCAAAAACTCTTACTTTGTGATTTGAGACTCGGAACACAATCTAGATTGGAATTCCAGAAGAAATTTTGATTGATAATGGCATCTCTTCCCAGGCTTCACTGTCATTTAAAATAGTTGAATGTTTTTGGAGCGAGGTTTGTTTTTGCTATTAATTGGACATCTCTGCAAACTCAGTGCCTTTGACACTGATTGTATCACTTGGTGAAGCCACTCCCGAATTGAACCAGACTTGCCTGCCCCTCTCCACATCCCTTCAGTGAGCCAGGCTATGGGATCAACATGAGCAGTGCTCTGATTCCTGCAGACCTGCCTAGTGGAGGTAGTCTGTTACTGAATCTGCCACCCAGGATTGATCTGGTTCCAGTCTCCCATCATCAGATGTCATCTTGTAACCATTTCAGTTTCAAACAGATGCTGTTATCTCCATCTCTTCCCCTCTTCAGAAGAATTGTTAATAGTAATGGAGGGAATCAGAAAAAGCTGCTGATTGGCCTGGATTCTGTTTTAAAAGTTGTCATTGCAAGTGATACGATGGTTAGTTTATTTAGGAATAGATTGTGCTTGATCTGGTTGGTTGATCACTAGAAAACTTTCTATATCTGTAATCATGATTCTTTAACTGAAAAGCTGATTTTTGGAGGGGCTGAATTGTGTTCCGTATGATAGGATATTGCCTATAAGTATGACAGGTAAGGCAGATGAACTTAGAGCTTGGATTAGTACTTGGAAATGTGATGTTGTTGCTATTACAGAGACTTGGTTGAGGGAAGGGCAGGATTGGCAGCTAAATGCTTCAGGCGGGATAGAGGGGGATGTAAAAGGGGTGGGGGAGTTGCATTACTGGTTAAGGAGAATATCACAGCTGTACTGTGGGAGGTCACCTCAGAGGGGTCATGCAGTGAGGCAATATGGGTGGAGCTCAGGAATAGGAAGGGTGCAGTCACGATGTTGGGGGTTTACTACAGGCTTCCCAACAGCCAGCGGGAGGTAGAGGAGCAGATATGTAGACAGATTTTGGAAAGATGTAAAGGTAACAGGGTTGTAGTGGTGGGTGATTTTAACTTCCCCATTATTGACTGGGACTCACTTAGTCCTAGGGGCTTGGATGGGGCAGAATTTGTGAGGAGCATCCAGGAGGGCTTCTTGAAACAATATGTAGATAGTCCAACTAGGGATGGGGCCATTCTGGACCTGGTATTGGGGAATGAGCCCGGCCAGGTGGTCGAAGTTTCAGTGGGGGAGCATTTCGGGAGCAGTGACCATAATTCCATAAGTTTTAAGGTACTTGTGGATAAGGATAAGAGTAGTCCTCGGGTGAAGGTGCTAAATTGGGGGAAGGCTAATTATAACAATATTAGGCAGGAGCTGAAGAATTTAGATTGGGGGCGGCTGTTTGAGGGTAAATCAACATCTGACATGTGGAAGTCTTTCAAACGTCAGCTGATTAGAATCCAGGACCAGCATGTTCCTGTGAGGAAGAAAGACAAGTTTGGCAAGCTTCAGGAAGCTTGGATAACACGGGATATTGTGAGCCTCGTCGAAAAGAAAAAAGAAGCATTTGTAAGGGCTGGAAGGCTAGGAACAGATGAAGCACTTGAGGAATATAAAGACAGTAGGAAGGAACTTAAGCAAGGAGTTAGGAGGGCTAAAAGTGGTCATGAAAAGTCATTGGCAAACAGGATTAAGGAAACTCCCAAGGCTTTTTATACATATATAAAGAGCAAGAGGGTAACCAGGGAAAGGGTTGGCCCACTCAAGGACAGAGATGGGAATCTATGTGTGGAGCCAGAGGAAATGGGCGAGGTGCTGAATGAGTACTTTGCATCAGTATTCACCAAAGAGAAGGACTTGGTGGATGATGAACCTAGGGAAGGGAGTGCAGATAGTCTCAGTCATCTCGTTATCAAAAAGGAGGAGGTGTTAGGTGTCTTGCAAAGCATTAAGGTAGATAAGTCCCCAGGGCCTGATGGGATCTACCCTAGAATACTGAGGGAGGCAAGGGAAGAAATTGCTGGGGCCTTGACAGAAATCTTTGCATCCTCACTGGCTACAGGTGAGGTCCCAGAAGACTGGAGAATAGCCAATATTGTGCCTTTGTTTAAGAAGGGTGGCAAGGATAATCCAGGAAATTATATGCCGGTGAGCCTTACGTCAGTGGTAGGGAAACTATTAGAGAGGATTATTCGGGGCAGGATTTACTCCCATTTGGAAACAAACGAACTTATTAGCGAGAGACAGCATGGTTTTGTGAAGGGGAGGTCGTGTCTTACTCATTTGATTGAGTTTTTTGAGGAAGTGATGAAGATGATTGATGAAGGAAGGGCAGTGGATGTTATCTATATGGACTTTAGTAAAGCCTTTGACAAGGTCCCGCATGGCAGACTGGTACAAAAAGTGAAGTCACACGGGATCAGAGGTGAGCTGGCAAGATGGAATCAGAACTGGCTCTGTCATAGAAGACAGAGGGTATCAGTGGATGGGTGTTTTTCTGAATGGAGGGATGTGACTAGTGGTGTTCCGCAGGGATCAGTGCTGGGACTTTTGCTGTTTGTAGTATATATAAATGATTTGGAGGAAAATGTAGCTGGTCTGATTAGTAAGTTTGCGGACGACACTAAGGTTGGTGGAGTTGCGGATAATGATGAGGATTGTCAGAGGATACAGCAGGATATAGATCGGTTGGAGACTTGGGCGGAGAAATGGCAAATGGAATTTAATCCGGACAAATGTGAGGTAATGCATTTTGGAAGGTCTAATGCAGGTGGGAGGTATACAGTAAATGGCAGAACCCTTAGGAGTATTGACAGGCAGAGAGATCTGGGCGTACAGGTCCACAGGTCACTGAAAGTGGCAACGCAGGTAGATAAGGTAGTCAAGAAGGCATATGGCATGCTTGCCTTCATCGGTCGGGGCATAGAGTATAAAAATTGGCCAGTCATGTTGCAGCTGTACAGAGCCTTAGTTAGGCCACACTTAGAATATTGCGTGCAATTCTGGTCGCCACACTACCAGAAGGACGTGGAGGCTTTGGAGAGGGTACAGAGGAGGTTTACCAGGATGTTGCCTGGTCTGGAGAGCATTAGCTATGAGGAGAGGTTGGATAAACTCGGATTGTTTTCACTGGAAGGACGGAGATGGAGGGGCGACATGATGGAGGTTTACAAAGTTATGAGCGCCATGGACAGAGTGGATAGTCAGAAGCTTTTTCCCAGGGTGGAAGAGTCAGTTACTAGGGGGCATAGGTTTAAGGTGCGAGGGGCAAAGTTTAGAGGGAATGTGCGAGGCAAGTTTTTTACACAGAGGGTGGTGAGTGCCTGGAACTTGCTGCCAGGGGAGGTGGTGGAAGCAGATACGATAGCGCCGTTTAAGAGACATCTTGACAAGTATATGAATAGGAAGGGAATAGAGGGATATGGGCCCTGGAAGTGCAGAAGGTGTTCGTTTAGGCAGGCATCAAGATCAACGCAGGCTTGGAGGGCCGAATGGCCTGTTCCTGTGCTGTACTGTTCTTTGTACATTTTTCTCTCCCCTAGTTGATTTTTATCAGATCAAAAATGAAACCTGTGGGCACAACTTGCAATGTGAACACAGGGAAGGAAAGTGAATTTAAGGGAAACTCAGCCCACTGTTTCTATGTTTGTTTGAAAAACTGTCACAAACATCTGCAGATTCAGGAAGCACCTCGTTGACAATTTCTCATTTCAGAAAAACAATTCATGGAAACTTTAAAGAGGGAGCCTTTCCATTTGAATTTTTTTTTAAAGAGACATTGGATGACAACAAAGAATGAACAGCTTAACATCCGGTCATTTGGTTGAGATGGATATGCAGTGACTTCACACAAACCAGCAACAGCTGTGTAATGTTTCACCAATACCTCAGTGCAAATTTGATTCATAAAACTGCTTTCAGCAGTTAGTTTAAGCAAAGCTAAAAGGGGAGCTTGCCTTAAATTTGTGACTGTGTACTTTTTTTTTTCTCCTCCGGGGAAAAAATAATGCACTGTAGTATGTTAGACATCCCAAGTCCTGGAATATGGCCAGTGAATAGCAATAGTTATTGGTGCTGTGCCTCGTGCTGTGTGATACTTGGGGTGGGGTGGAAGCCCAGGGTGCTTCACAGAGCCCAGCATGTGTGGCCATGATGTTAATCGGATTACTGACTTAACGTCGTGCAAAAACAAATAATACCACAACCTGTCTCTTCTGTTCGCGTGTTGATGGGCCTACAATATAATTTCAGCATTTTCTGTTCAATTTTATTACCATCATTTGCAGTGTTCCTTTTTTTTCCCTACTTTAAAATATCATGTGTTGCACCTAGGTATGTGGTTTAATTCGAATCAGTTGGATGATTGTTTCAGGTGGATTGAATTGAACGGTGCTTTACTGCAGTAAAACAGCTTGTGACACACACAATATGGTGTATTCACTCTGCACATGGGAACCTACATAGCTCATTTGGAGAGGGCTGAGAGTTTTTTTTAGGGTGTGTTTCAGAGATGTCCTAAAATGCTCTCAATGTGATAGAGGGCAGGAAGTCCCAGTTTCCCTATCTGGACCATGCTGAGTTAGCTGATACTTGCGAAGGGAGCATTTGGAGGCTACAGTTGAGCTTTGGTGCTTGGGGCTAGGGATAGAGGAGGCATTAATCTACTAGGGATCCCCCTCCTGGTTGCTGATCTAATCCTGTCCTTGCCTGATGACCATGGAGGGTGCCTGGACATTGCAGTGCTGCACCCTAGCACATGAGAGGAAGTTGCATTCCCTTTGACTATTGGAATGATTTTTATATAATAGATGGATCTGACCAGACCTGCCCAGGAGTGGAAGCGGAAAATATGATGGTACTTTTATTTAATCTCTCCTAGTTGACAAAAGCTGGTAATTTTCTGATGTGACGTAATTTATTTTCACAGGAAGGCTGTGGCTGAACATCTTGTAGCTCTCTGTGCATACAGTTGCTATCCTGGTTTGGCTTGGTGCTGCTAGTTATCTGAAGATTGAAACTTATTCTAAAATTTCAACTTCCCTGGGATTTTATTTGTAATCTTTCTGCATTTGGTTTAACATTTCAAATTAAAAATCGTATTTTATTGAGAGATACAGCACTGAAACAGGCCCTTCGGCCCACCGTGTCTGTGCCGACCATCAACCACCCATTTATACTAATTTGACACTAATCCCATATTCCTACCACATCCCCACCTGTCCCTATATTCCCCTACCACCTACCTATACTAGGGACAATTTATAATGGCCAATTTACCTATCAACCTGCAAGTCATTGGCTGTGGGGGGAAACCAGAGCACCCGGCGAAAACCCACGCAGACACAGGGAGAACTTGCAAACCCCACACAGGCAGTACCCAGAATCGAACCCGGGTCGCTGGAGCTGTGAGGCTGCGGTGCTAACCACTGCGCCGCCCTGTAGAGAGTTATTTTTTGAGTTGTAATTTTTTTTTTGTCAGAACTGAAAAAGGATTACATCTAAAACATTATGTATCTTTTGTTTCCAGAGATGCTGTTGGACTTGTTCATGTATTTAATTGCTATAAGGTTGTGTGTAACTTTGAGCCAACTGGATAGCTGTGTGAGATCTGTAGGTTTAAGGTGGAATTTATGTTTGGTATAATTCAGTAATGTCATATATCTGCTAAATAAATCCAATGTATTAATTATTTTTCTCTGCTGTACTTGAAACAGTAACAGCTGTGATAGAGTTGTTCAGTTCCTGTCTTGGTACCAGCTGCACCCACAGTTCAACCCCTCACTCACCAATGTCTTCAGACATACTCTTGGAAAGAAAAAATGGGAGAAGATCCTAAGTTGAAGAGTTTAGTCCAGGAATTGAATCGGTTCATCACAGTTAGCACAGACCTCTGTAAATGCACTCATTTTAGAGTTTAAAGAATAAAGAGTAAATAGCCAAATCTCTCCCGCTGCAGTGATGCTAACATTTTTCTTAAAATGTTCTACTTGAATGCCAGTAGGCCAAATTGAAGTTAGCGAAAGATAAATTTAAGGCTTGGTCAGTGATATGTGCAGCAATCTTCAGGGTAGGTCCATTGATGCAAAATCCCTGGTCTCAGTTTAAAAAAATCATTGACTGCTGTACCAGGAGATACTGGGTTCTTTGAGCGGTTGAACTCTGAGAGACCAAGTAGTTTTCCCAACCAAATCTCTTTTGTGAGATTGATAACTGAAGCATCTGAATTGCAGTATTTTAAGCCATTTCTTTCACACCTACTGGGAGGATAATTGTAGAGAATTTCAGTCTGAAGTTTAAGCTACACCGATTGATATGTAATTGTAAGGTCAGAAAACTGTATACTCACTCTGATTTAAGGTTTTGATCTCTGCTGTAAGACTGACAGTTACTCTTGCCATAATCTCTCCAAAAAAAAAGTCAACAATTCAGTTTTTACATGGCAGTAAAATTCTTAATGCCAGATTTTGTACCTTTTGCACTGAGATTCATGCAATAGGTCAGAGCTAATTCTAAGACCGGTACCGTTGGGTTGAGTGACTGTTGTATTTATCAGTTGAATCTAGCTGATTGACATGGATTCTTATGTTGTGCCTCTTCGACCTAAACAGCATTACTGTGGATGTTTTCATTTTTGTCCTTTTTTCCTCTCCTGCTGCCGTTACCTGTGTGCCACAAATTCTTGTTGCATGATTAAAGATTGAATATGTATGTCTCATTTCAAATTTCAAAATATATTTTTCTCCATCTTCTATCATTGCTCTCTGTACCACACATATTCCTTGGTTATAGACCACTTACTTCAGGCATCTTTATATATGTGTTTTGGACAGAGGTGTGGTTAGCTGTTACAGCAGAATTGTTACAGTGCAGAAGGAGGCCATTTGGTCTATCGTGTCTGCACCCCCTCTCCGAATGAGCAGTTCACCTAGTGCCACTCTCGTGCCTTCTCCCCGTAACTCTGCACATTCTTCCTTTTCATATAACAGTCTAATTCCTTTTTGAATGCTTCAGTTGAACCAGCCTCCATCACATTCTCAGGCAGTGCACTCCAGACCACTCACTGCGTGAAAAAGTTTTTCCTCATGTCGCTTTTGCTTCTCTTAACAATTACTTTAAATCTGCGCCCTCTTGTTCTCAATCCTTTCGGGATTGGGAACAGTTTCTCCCTATCTACTCTGCAGCCCCCTCGTGATTTTGAATACCTCTATCAAATCTTTTCTCGGCCTCTCTTCAAGGAAATGTCCTAACTTCTCCAATCTATCTTCATATCTGAAGTTCCTCATCGCTGGAATCATTCTCGTGAATCTATTCTGCACCCTCTCTAATGCCTTCACATCTTTCCTAAAGTGCGGTGCCCGGAACTGGGCGCAGTACTCCAGCTGAGGCTGAACTAGTGTCTTATACAATTTCAACATTACCTCCTGCTCTTGTACTGTATGCCCCTATTAATAAGGCCCAGGATACTGTCTGCTTTATTAACCGCTCTCTCAACCTGTCCTGCCACCTTCAATGACTTATGCACAAATAAACCCAGGACTCTCTGCTCCTGCATGCCATTTAGAATTGTGCCCTTTATTTTATATTATCTCTCCATGTTCTTCCTACCAAGATGAATCACTTCACATTTCTCAGCATTGAACTTCATCTGCACCTGTTTAACCATTCCACCAACCTGTCTATGCCCTTTTGCAGTTCTATACTATCTTCCTCATAGTTCGCAATGATTCCAAGGTTTGCATCATCTGCAAACTTTGAAGTTGTGCCCTGTACATCAAGGTCTGGGTCATTAATATATATCAGGAAAAGCAAGGGTCCAACGCTGACCTCTGGGGAACTCCTTCCTCCAGCCCGAGAAACGTCCATTAACCAATACTCTGTTTTCCGTTACTCAGCCAATTTCGTATCCATGTTGCTACTGTTCAGTTTATTCCATGAGATATAATTTTGCTCACAAGACTGTTGTGTGGCACTGCATCAAATGCTTTTTGGAAGCCCATGTACACCACATCAACTGCATTGCCCTCATCAACCCTTTCAGTTACCTCTTCAAAAAAAACTCCAAGCTAGTTAAACATGATTTTCCCCTAAGGAATCTGTGCTGCCTTTTTAAAATTAACCTGCTTTCGTTCATGTGACAATTAATCTTTCTAGAAGCTTCCCCACCACTGAAGTTAAACTGACTGGCCTATAGTTGCTGGGCTTATCTTTACACCCTCTTTTGAACAATTTTGCAATTCTCCAGTCCTCTGGCACCACCCCCGAGTCTAAGGAAGACTGAAAAATTATGGCCAGTGCTTCTGCAATTTCCACTCTTCACTCAGTATCCTTGGCTGCATCTCATCTGATCCTGGTGCCTTATCCACTTTAAGTACAGACACTTCCTCCTTATCAATTTTAAACCCTTCTAGTGTCTGAATTGCCTCCTTTTTCACCTCGTTGGGCAAGCAGGAAACCTGTATGGAGCCACTTGGTGGAAGTGCACCAGTTCTGATCCATTTTTTGGTATTAGAGGAGGGTTGGTAACCAGAGGACACAGATTTAAGGTATTTAGCAAAAGAGCCACGGGGTAATGAGAATTTTTTTTATTACTCAGCAAATTGTTATAATTTGGAATGCATTGCCTGAAGGGGTAGTTAAAGCAAATTCAGTAATAACTTTCAAAAAGGAATTGGAGATATACTTGAAAAAGAAAAAATTGCAGGGCTATGGGGGAAGAGCAGGGAGTGGGACTAATTGGTAGCTCTTTCAAAGAACTGACACAGGCACAGTGGACCGAATGGCCACTTGCTGTGCTTTGTGATTCTCAATGGTTAGTGAACCAATGGTGTTGAAAATGTCCCCAACAGATTAAAACTTGCGCTGAAGAGAGAACAACACTAGGGAAATGGTATAAAAACAAGAAATGCTGGAACCACTCAGCAGGTCTGGCAGCATCTGTGGAAAGAGAAGCAGAGTTAACATTTCGGGTCAGTGACCCTTCATCGGAACTGAGGGAAATGGTATTGCTCACTGATTCTGAATGAAGATTTGGTACTCTATGCAACTAATGAGATCTGGAAAGATTTAAATATGTTGCGTTTTTGAATGGGGCCTTCGACTGACTATCTGCCTCTGGGTTTGTTTAAGTTGAATAAGATGTATTTTAAATTGATGCTGAATATTTTTGGCCTTTGTCTCTACTCATTTTTATGAATATATTTGCTCTCTTTTCCCATTCCTGAGGGAGTGTAGTTGCAGAGAAGACTCAATAGTCTTGCCTGAATGTTGCAAAGCTTTGAAAAAGGGTCCTCCCTCTTCAGAAGGGCTTTTAAAATATAGTTTCACTTGGATCTGATGGAGCTACCATTGTGTCTCTGAGCAGATTGTAAATTTTAAGCACTTTTAGTGAGTGGAAGTGTCTTAAGGTGCTTCCCAATGAATTTCATTTTCGAAATGCAGCAATTGTTCATGGACAGATAAAGTAGTAATTCTATGCCAGCGCGATCCCACAGGATGAAACATACTTGATGTCCAAAGGGCATTAGAGAGGCAAACAATGAGTGAAACCAGTGGAAATGGAGGTGAACGAAATGAAGTGCGAGTGGAAGAAACTTGAGAGATAAATGGGAGACGGCTAAGGTCTGGCATTGCTGAAGAAGATGTTCAGTCTTGAGACCTGCAGAAAGACAATGAGAAAGATGAGTTGCTGGGAGTGTCTGCTCTGCTGGAGGCGCTGAGTCGTGGTGAAATATTATCATTCGGCTGCTTTCCTGATGCCAGTCCACCGTAGGAGAGCCAATGTGTTTTGGTAACCCACGCCATCTTGACTGTGTAAGCGGGCCTCCTAGGGTGACTGCTGGCCTGGTTAAGGGTTGTTCATTTTGATGGTCCCTGTAGGTATCACCTTAGTTCAGTGATTCACCTGTAGCATATGGAATGGAGGGTGATTTTTAAAAAAAAATGTTTGCCATTTGTTGTACACTTGGGTCATTTTCTGTGGTGCTTGCAGTGCATGGTTTCATCCTTCTCCTGGGCATTTGGTAATAAAGGTGTCTACTACCCTATTCACATCAATCGATACTTGTTTGGTTTCAGTTCTGTTTGCACTGTTCTGCTTTTTTCAGTTTATTTCCCATCATCCAATCTCTAATGATTGGATATTTCTCTGAACAATGTTTGCTATATGTTCATCATTCAGTTTTAGCCCGGTGACTATCGGATTGTAGCTATTCTCATTAAGCTGGAAGATACGAACATACGAATTAGGAGCAGAAGTAGGCCATTCGGCCCCACGAGCCTGCTCCACCATTCAATAAGATCATGGCTGATCTGATTGTGTCTCGAATTCCACACTCCCATCTATCCCGGATAACCTTTGATTCCCTTGCCTATAAAAAAATTTAATTTATTAATTAATTGAATTTAAATTATTCCAGCTGCCGTGGTGGGATTTGAACCTATGTCCACAGGGCATTGGCCTTTATATTACTGGTTCAATGACATTACCACTACACCACCATCTGCCCCAATGATCAGAGCCTAACCTTTGAGGCAAATCTCTACATTTGTCGTCTTCCCTACTCCTGGCACCAACCGTAACATCCAACTGGCTCTTAAATGATACAAGAGGGTTTTACCATCATCGGCTTATCAGGAAATCTATTGCGCTTTCTGACATGCCCTCCTGCACTCTTCATTGAACCAGGGTTGGTCTTCTGGCTTGATGGTAATGGTAGAGTGGGGGATATGCCGGGCCATGAGATTGCAGATTATGGTTGAGTACAATTCTGCTGCTCCTGATGGCCCACAGTGCCTCATGGATGCCCAGTTTTGCATTGCTAGATCTGTTCGAAATCTATCCCATTTAGCACGGTGGTAGTGCCACACAACACGATGGGGACTTCGTCTCCGCAAGGACTGTGCGGTGGTCACTCCTGCCAATGCTGTCATGGACAGATGCAACTGCGGCAGGCAGATTGGTGAGGACGAGGTCAAGTATATTTTTCCCTCTTGGTTCCCTCACCACCTGCTGGATACCTAGTCTAGCAGCTATGTCCTTGAGGACTCGGTCAGTAGTGGTGCTACCAAGCCAGTCTTATTGATGGACATTAAAGTCCCCCACCCACAGTACATGCCCTTGCCACCCTCAGTGCTTCCTCCAAGTGCAGTTCGACATGGAAGAGTACTGAGGGCGGTAGGTGGTAATCAGCAGGAGATTTCCTTGTCCTTGTTTGACCTGATGCCATGAGACTTCATGGGGTCAAGGTGAAAGAACATCTTGGGAATGTGCTCTCCTTTTCTGTTAACATGTTGGAATCTTGGAATTTGACAAGATATAGTGCAATGCTAAAATGGGTAACTTTTATTTTCTCAGAGTTGGGAATGTGTGGATTAGTTTCTCAAAAAGTTCGATTGTTGTGCTCCATTTGACTGAATGGAACCGCTCTAGCATATAGGAGCTCTCTATGTGTCCAGTGACCGGGCACAGTACTGGAGAGGACAAATGGAGTGAGCCACGAGGGTTTTATTGAATTTTAGGGGTTAGGACAACATTCTGGCTTTGCTTGGGTCTTTTATTTCATGATCTGTGGACCCCATCTTTTTCACCTTGATTTAAGACTGTACAAATTGCTTCTGTTTTTGTAACTTGTTACTCTCCCTCTGAGCTCCCCATCCACTGGGATTTGCTATTGTACGTAATATGAATTTCTGGAGCCAGGCGCTATCATAACTGCATATGGTTTGAGACCACTGAATTCATGGAATGTTTGTGTAGTGGATTTAAATATCTGCAGACGCAGCAGAGTGGCTAACCAGGGTGGGGCCTCTTAAATACCTTTTGTGTGGAGTTAATTGATGACTCTGCCTCTCATGTACATAATTTTGAAACATCCAGTCAATGGAAAACTAAATCCATGAGTCTTTGGTTATGGAGCCAGCTGGTTTAGAATATGGCACAGGATTATAAATGCACATTCCATCCACTTAGCTCAATTGAATTTAGTTTATATTGGACTGCAGGACAATCCCAGAAAGAATGTTTAACGTTTTGATTTTATTAACAGGTAATTGATAAAACCTGTGCATATTGAATGGGAGAAGGAAAAGGAAACTGTATGCTGTGCTTCATTTAGCATATTGCTGCATCTTGCTTTTCACGCAATGTAAGCACACCCCTAAAAGGCTGATCCTAAGCTCCCTTTCATAATTTGTTTGCTGCTGCGGTCACCAAAACCAGACAGTCGACTTTAGCGGATGCCTCGAGGCATAGCCATTGAGGAAAGCAGTGGGAGTTGGGAGGACCAAGTCTTTGAACGACTGGGAAGCTCAGCTGCTTAACCCAGACATGGAACCCAGTGAAGTAGTTTTGCACTTGTTCTGTATGATTTTAGAAATGCATTAAACCTTTGGACAAGGTTCTTTCTTTTTCTTTTTCTTTCTTTTGGGCCTCCTTATCTCGAGAGACAATGGATACGCGCCTGGAGGTGGTCAGTGGTTTGTGAAGCAGCGCCTGGAGTGGCTATAAAGGCCAATTCTGGAGTGACAGGCTCTTCCACAGGTGCTGCAGAGAAATTTGTTTGTCGGGGCTGTTGCACAGTTGGCTCTCCCCTTGCGCCTCTGTCTTTTTTCCTGCCAACTACTAAGTCTCTTCGACTCGCCACAATTTAGCCCTGTCTTTATGGCTGCCCGCCAGCTCTGGCGAATGCTGGCAACTGACTCCCACGACTTGTGATCAATGTCACACGATTTCATGACGCGTTTGCAGACGTCTTTATAACGGAGACATGGACGGCCGGTGGGTCTGATACCAGTGGCGAGCTCGCTGTACAATGTGTCTTTGGGGATCCTGCCATCTTCCATGCGGCTCACATGGCCAAGCCATCTCAAGGTACATCTACAGGATGCACTGCAGCAACTTGGCAACGCTTTTTGGTAGCACCTCCAAAACCCACGACCTCTGCCACATAGAAGGTCAAGGCAGCTGGTGCATGGGAACATTACCTCAAAGTGCCTTCTGCCATCACCGAGGAGACTCTCCATCCAGATTTGGACATGCATCAGCAATTCCTTGATTGCCACTAGGTTAAAATCCTGGAGATCCCTATCTAAAAGTAATGTGGGAGTACCTTCATGTGGACTGTAGCAGTTCAAGAAGAGTGCCCACCGCCACCTTCTCGAGCAGCTAGGGATGCTAACTATACCCGTATCCCCGGAATGAATATTCAAAGTGCATGCTCGCAGATTACAAGTTGAACTGAGTAGATGCAAACTTAAGCATGTGCAATTTAATGGGCTGGCTGTTGTATAGATATAAATGGCATGGTTTCTGGTCACCCAGGATCTGGAGCTGACACTGCAGAATCACTTGTTAAAGCAGATTGTGTTAGATTTAGCTTTTTAAACCATGCTCTGCACTCAGCAGGACTGTAGAAATTGAGTAACAACTGAAAATGCAATGAGACCTATCAGCCCAGAATGAACCCGTAACTGTTGTTGAAATGCCTCTGCACAGTGACTCAGTTTAGTTCAATCTGGGACAAATGGGACAACAGGTGGTGAAAACAGACACTTCACTTCAGCCTATTTGTATCTCAGTTCCATTTCATTGCCACAAGAATTGAACTTGCTTTAAACAAGGCCATTTCCTGTGGGGTTATCCTTCTGTCCCATGTGCAGTCAGTTTGAATCTTGGTGAGTCCACTGTTGAGCAATGATTAAAATCATAGAATTTTGTAGTGCAGAAGGAGGCCATTCGCCACATCATGTCTGTGCTGAGCTATCCAATTAGTCCCTCTCCCCTGCTCTTTTCTACAGCTCTGCAAATGATTAGTTTTCAAGTATTTATCCAATTTCCCTTTTTAAAAGTACTGTTGAATCTGCTTACACCACCTATTCGGGCAGTGTATTCCAATTCACAACCCACTGCATAAAAAATAATTCTCCTCATCTCTTGCCCCACCCCAGTCCCTTTTGCCAGTGATGATGCCCATCAATCACATTGCCTGCACAGATCAAATACTGATCTGTTCATAATGTTTTGCGAAACGTGCAAATTCTGTCTGTGAATTGGTCCCTCTCGCTGTGTGTCATAGAATAGAATCAAAGAAAGTTTGCAGCACAGAAAGAGGCCACTTGGCCCATTGTGTCTGTGCCAGCTGAAAAACGTTCCACCCATTCTAATCCCACCTTCCAGCATTTGGTCCGTAGCCCTGCAGAATATGGCATTTGACGTGCATATCCAGACTTCTTTTGAATGAATTGAGGGTTTCTGTTTCAACTACTCTTCCAGGCAGTGAGTTCCAGACCTCTGCCACCCTCTGGGTGAAAAAAACTTTTCCTCATCTCCCCTCTAATCTTTCCATCAATCACTTTAAATCTATGCCCCCTAGTCACTGACCTCTCTACTAAGGTAAATTGGCCCTTCACCTCCACTCAGTTTGGAAGCATGGCCAGATGCATGCCACACTTGAATTGTACCTGTCCCCAAAAAACAACTGCCATTGTTTTCCCCATTCTTGCAATGGTTTTCTTATACCTATGTTAGCTGCTGTGGGGGTCATTTAACAATGCAGGCATTGTGATCTTCATTTTCACTGTCTAATCTTTCAGTTGTGACCTAAATCCCTTAAATAAAAACTCTGTCTAACTCATTGCACTATCCAATCCTCTTCAGATCTGAATCTTGATGCCAAAATACACCTCTCTTGCCGCTGGCTGTTAAGGGTTTGGGGGTGCCTCAAGTGGCAAATGGAATGCAATGCAGACCAGTGTGAGGTGATGCATTTTGGCAGAAGGGGTAGGGAGAGGCACAGTGGCGCAGTGGTTAGCACCGCAGCCTCACAGCTCCAGCGACCCGGGTTCAATTCTGGGTACTGCCTGTGTGGAGTTTGCAAGTTCTCCCTGTGTCTGTGTGGGTTTCCTCCGGGTGCTCCGGTTTCCTCCCACATGCCAAAGACTTGCAGGTTGATGGGTTAATTGGCCATTATAAATTGCCCCTAGTATAGGGATGTGGTAGGAATATGGGATTAGTGTAGGATTAGTATAAATGGGTGGTTGATGGTCGGCACAGACTCGGTGGGCCGAAGGGCCTGTTTCAGTGCTGTATCTCTTATATAAAAAAAAATATATACTTAATGGCACAGTTCTAAAGCGTGTATAGGGACAGTGGGACCTGGGGGTTCATGTGCATGGATCTTTGAAAGTGGCAGGACATATTGAGAGAATAGTTGCAAAGCATATGAGATCTTGGGTTTCCTGAATAGAGGTATTGAGTATAAAAATAGGAAAGTTATGCTGAACCTGTATAAAGCTCTGGTTAGGCCACGACTAGAGTATTGTGTCCAGTTCTGGTTAGGAAGGGTGCAGAGGAGAGTTACCAGAGTGGTTGCAGAGATGAGAGAATTTAGCTACAAGATTAGATTGGAGAAGTTGGGGTTGCTCTCTTTGGAGCAAAGGAGATTGAAGAGAGATCGGAGAGAGGTATACAAGATTATGACAGGTTTAGATAAGGTAGACAAAGAAAAGCTATTCCCATTAGTTGGTACAAGGACTCGGGGGCATAGGTTTATGATTTTGGGCAAGAGATGCAGGGGGAATGTGTGGAAGAACATTTTTACACACTGAGTGGTATGAGCTGGAGCTCGCTGCCTATGAGGGTGGTGGCAGTTAGAGCATGGCTACCTGACCCGAACCCGATGGGACCTGACAACATGTCGGGTTCGGGTTGAGTCGCTCTTCTGGGTCTGGCATTCAGGCTCAGGTTGGGTCGGACACGCTCCATCACCACCTCCGGTACACGGCTCCAATGTTGATGTACTTTTTGGACTTGAAAGGTTGTTTAGTTACAGTTTTTATAGGTTTGTGCAGATAAGCAACAAAGTGAAAAACGGAAGCTAGGTTAACTGATGGTCGGGTCAGGTCGTGCATGGGAAAAAATTAAAGGACTCTGGCTGGGTCAGATGTGGTGCTGTCGGGCTTGGGTCAGGTTTCATTTGCAGACCCGAGCCGGCCTTTAGTGGCAGTGGGGGGGGCGATGAATGATTTCAGAAATAAATTGGATAGACGCTTGAGGGAAATAAACTTGCAGGGCTACAGGGATAGAGCAGGGCAACAGAACTGATTGGATTGCTCTACAAAGAGCTGCCTTGGACTCAATGGACCAATGACCACCTCCTGTGCCGTAATGACTCTTTGACTCTAATCTACTCCTTCGATGGGTATAAATCCATCAGAACTAGCTGTAAATTGTCACTTAACTGCAGGAGACAAATGTGCTGCGGTTGGGGATGCTTTATATATACATGTTGAAGGAACAGATTTATCCTTTGGGTAACTGGCACTGTCTGGTCAAGAAGGGAGAGATAAGAAGAGCAAGGAGAGGACACGAGAAGTCATTGGCGGATAGGATCAAAGAAAACCCTAAGGCTTTCTATAGGTATATCAGGAATAAAAGAATGACTAGAGATAGGTTAGGGCCAATCAAGGATAGTAGTGGGAAGTTGTGTGTGGAATCGGAGGAGATAGGGGAAGTGTTAAATTAATA
Source organism: Heterodontus francisci (assembly GCF_036365525.1). Classification (NCBI taxonomy): domain Eukaryota; kingdom Metazoa; phylum Chordata; class Chondrichthyes; order Heterodontiformes; family Heterodontidae; genus Heterodontus; species Heterodontus francisci. The sequence goes on from NC_090394.1 coordinate 41,654,532, forward strand.
TTTTTCGTCAGTATTTACAGTGGAGAAAGAAAATGTTGTAGAGGAGAATACTGAGATACAGACTACTAGGCTAGATGGGATTGAGGTTCACAAGGAGGAGGTGTTAGCAATTTTGGAAAGTGTGAAAATAGATAAGTCCCCTGGGCCAGATGGGATTTATCCTAGGATTCTCTGGGAAGCCAGGGAGGAGATTGCAGAGCCTTTGTCCTTGATTTTTACGTCGTCATTGTCGACAGGAATAGTGCCGGAAGACTGGAGGATAGCAAATGTTGTCCCCTTGTTCAAGAAGGCGAGTAGAGACAGCCCTGGTAATTATAGACCTGTGAGCCTTACTTCGGTTGTGGGTAAAATGTTGGAAAAGGTTATAAGAGATAGGATTTATAATCATCTTGAAAAGAATAAGTTCATTAGAGATAGTCAGCACGGTTTTGTGAAGGGTAGGTTGTGCCTCACAAACCTTATTGAGTTTTTTGACAAGGTGACCAAACAGGAGGATGAGGGTAAAGCCGTGGATGTGGTCTATATGGATTTCAGTAAGGCGTTTGATAAAGTTCCCCACGGTAGGCTATTGCAGAAAATACAGAAGTATGGGATTGAAGGTGAATTAGTGCTTTGGATCAGAAATTGGCTAGCTGAAAGAAGACAGAGGGTGGTGGTTGATGGTAAATGTTCATCCTGGAGTATAGTTTCTAGTGGTGTACCGCAAGGATCTGTTTTGGGGCCACTGCTGTTTGTCATTTTTATAAATGACCTGGATGAGGGTGTAGAAGGGTGGGTTAGTAAATTTGCGGATGACACGAAGGTCGGTGGAGTTGTGGATAGTGCCGAAGGATGTTGTAGGTTACAGAGGGACATAGATAGGCTGCAGAGCTGGGCTGAGAGATGGCAAATGGAGTTTAATGCGGAAAAGTGTGAGGTGATTCACTTCGGAAGGAGTAACAGGATTGCAGAATACTGGGCTAATGGGAAGATTCTTGGTAGTGTAGATGAGCAGAGAGATCTTGGTGTCCAGGTACATAAATCCCTGAAAGTTGCCACCCAGGTTAATAGAGCTGTTAAGAAGGCATATGGTGTGTTAGCTTTTATTAGTAGGGGGATCGAGTTTAGGAGCCACGAGGTCATGCTGCAGCTGTACAGAACTCTGGTGCGGCCGCACCTGGAGTATTGCGTGCAGTTCTGGTCACCGCATTACAGGAAGGATGTGGAAGCTTTGGAAAAGGTGCAGAGGAGATTTACTAGGATGTTGCCTGGTATGGAGGGAAGGTCTTACGAGGAAAGGCTGAGGGACGAGGTTGTTTTTGTTATAGAGAAGGAGGAGAAGAGGTGACTTAATAGAGACATATAAGATAATCAGAGGGTTGGACAGGGTGGATAGTGAGAGCCTTTTTCCTCGGATGGTGATGGCAAACACGAGGGGACATAGCTTTAAGTTGAGGGGTGATAGATATAGGACAGATGTCAGAGGTAGTTTCTTTACACAGAGAGTAGTAGGAGCGTGGAACGCCCTGCCTGCAACAGTAGTAGACTCGCCAACTTTAAGGGCATTTAAGTGGTCATTGGATAGACATATGGATGAAAATGGAATAGTGTAGGTCAGATGGTTTCACAGGTCGGCGCAACATCGAGGGCTGAAGGGCCTGTACTGCGCTGTTATGTTCTAAGGGCTCATTATTGATGCAGGATGATGAATGGTGAAATTGGTGATATTTTGGAGTTACTGTGATGTAGTTGACCTGTTACAAGCACTTTTGTTGAGCGCAGAAATGGGACACCACCTCTCTCTGACGAGCAAAATGATGACGGATTCTGAAATGAAAACAGGTAATATTGGAAATACTCGGGTCAGTCAGCATCTGTACAGAGAGAAATGGAGTTAATGTTTTGTAAATTCTGGGGTTTGCTTTAATTTAGTTGTAAGTCTTGGGTCAGTTACAATTACAGTCTTAAGTTAGGAGAGCAGATCTAAAAGGGATTTGCAGTTCAGACTAGCTACAAAACCACACGGGTACGAGGGTGCTTTCACAAGCTTACTTTTATTAAGTTTTCCACAATAAGCACAAAATTGTGATACTTTGCAAAGGGCAGTGGTCAGCAGTTGCATTCATGATGGAACTCTGGTTAACTGCAGCGCCTTGTCTCTTGATTGTCTCTGTCTGCTGTCTTCTTCTGGATGATGATGCGCGCTTTTGGGGCCTTAAAAGTTCTTTCTTTATACACCTTTTCCAGCTTGGTTCTGTGCCCTATTAGGTAAAACCTCACTTCTGTTCGTCTGATTTGTCAGTTATTACCTAACTGCCCTTCCATGATGGTACTACGAGCCTGGTTTGAGTCATTGTCATTCAGTGGTGGGGGTGGCCTCCAGATTCAAGCTTATTTGATTGTATGAATTCCTTCACAAGAGTTCATATCTTGATCTGGTGCCACACTGCTGTGGCTATTCAACTACAGTGACCACTTAATGGGATTGATGTACGCTTATCTCGTTTCACAGCTTTGTGACCAGACAGGGATTTTTTTTTTTAAAGTCTTTACTGGTTAAAAAGCTAACTGTCTCCCTGGGGTTATCCGCACTCAAACAACTTTCAAACAAATAATCTTTACACGGTCTTAATTGGTCCTTTTCATCGCTTCATGACATGTAAAGAACTCTAGCTAACATTCAACTGAGCTTATCCATGTGGTTATGTTACAATTTAACCGATATACTTAAGGATATGACAACCAAGTTCTAACAGTACTTAATAAAATAAACGCAATCCTACACTTTCAGGTTGATGACCTTTCATCAGATTGGCTTTGATGAAAGGGCGTCGACCTTAAATGTTAACTCTGTTTCTCTCTCTGCAGATGCTGCCTGACCTGCTGAGTATTTCCAGCATTTTCTATTTCTATTTTCTCCTGGGATCTGGATTGAAATGTAGCCCAAAGTGATGGCTGCTGAGGGCCCGCTGGAAATTAATTTGGGGGTCGCACAAACTGATTTGCCCTCACCCCAAATGGTTCCTAATTCGGCATAGTCTCTCTGAGGCTATAGGAAATTGGAAGGTGTTGTACTGGTGCAGGAGTGACCTTGTTGCAATTCAAAACTACCACAATGTAAAATGTGCCTATTTGCTTATAAAACAGGCTGCAATTCAGAGTAATTCATTGTCCATGAAATAATTTGGCATTTGAAAAGTGATTCGATACTAAATAAATGCAAGCCTTTCTCTCTTTGTTCTGTTGGTTAGGACTGGATCTTAACTGTCTGGTGCCATCTGAATGTAGCTGTGCATATGTGGGGAGGGGAGGAAGAGGTTCGGTATATCGCACTCAAAGATCAACATGATGGATTAGGTAAAGAATGTATGTGGAAGGATGGTGGTGGTTCAGTTTGTCTGTTTTTCCAACTTCACCCTTTGATAGGAAGCTAGTATCTGTTGGGTCGATTGAGTGTTTTAATATTTTCACTACTGATTGAATGAATTTGTTTGTACCCTCATTTTTAATTGTTCATCCAGTCGCCCTGGCAGGTAGTAATTGGGTAGTCATTATGTTCCCAACTAATGTTACTATGATCCTGCCCTTGGGGAATGCAGGACTTAAAAAGGAGTAGTGGCAGGGAGCTTGATGCACAGGGACAACTCTGCAGCCTACACTCCGTTCATTCTCTTGTTGACTTGTCATGAATTGGGAATCCCCATTGTGGAATTTCCCATGGATATGTGCTGTGTCTTTGCTGTATTTACTGATTCCTAGTTTTCTTGCATTCCAATCTGTATTTGACCTGTGAATAGTCCACTGTCACATAGGTTTAGAGCATCACTTTAAACCCAAATGACAAAACTCAGGACAATCAGGCACAGACTGATGTGGGGCTCAGTTTGTTCAAAACCAAATATAGATTTTTGTGGCAGGATAAGGGATGAGCAGCTGTTCATCACTGACCAGCAGTGGGATATTGCAGCTGGGTTCAGCAGATTGCCAGTGCTGTTATGCAGCCCCAAACAGAAAAGCCCATTTGGGAGTTTATGAACTCAGTCCAGTGAATCATCTTTGTTCAGTAGCTCGACTTCAGGCCATCAAAATAGCAGCAAATCTGTTCTCTGACTGCAGGCTAGCATTTAAAGCTGTCTGTGTTACACATCACTCTTAGAGCTGTTCTTTCATTGGGGTGAGGAGAGGGGTTACTCTGTGTATATTCCCTGTGCTGTACTTGGAATGTGACCGTAAGCTGATAATTTATACATATGAAAATCCTTAGCTTGTGGCAGCTGTTCAATATTAATTTCATGTTAATCTGTAGACACTGTCTGATCGCTTAAGCATATCAATAATTCTTTGTTTGTAGTTGTGTGATATATGGGACTATGAGTCTCTTTAGACACAATTAATGCACCTGGTTAACTGTTTATAGATCTCTATCCTCGTGTTTTTATTGCAGATTTATCTGAAGATCTGTTATGGGCCAAGCTGGTGTTGGTTGGGTTCCACAGCATGAAGCAGTAAGCTTGTGGGTATCCATGTGTTTTGGAAGTTGTAGTTTGCTGAGGTTTTTGGTGCCTGACCCTCCCAGAAAGGCTGGCGAAGGTGTGTGCCCAGTCTGTATTCTGGGTGGTAAAGATTCTGTGACTGTACCGGAGGAAGAGTGGAGAGTAACCCATGGTATCCTGGCCAACATTCTTCTCTCCAACAATGCCACCAGTAGCATGTTAACTGCTCATTCATTTCATTGTATTTGCTTCCATAAAACAAGTGATAATATAAATATGTCTTATCAGTGGGCAGGAAGGTTGCAGCACTGACCTGTGCAGAGAGGCTGAGTTTTTTGGTCATCAGAACAGGCGGCTGCTTGTACTGAGGCTTGTGTAGATGGAAAACACCATTTGATGAATATCAGCTCTGTGGAGGTACCTCATTTATTACACAGTGCAGGTGGTGACATCAGGGCAGTGGTCGGTAGCAGTACTTGCAAAGTTCTTCTTTCTCTCTTTCTTTTTTTTTAGAAAGCAGTACTTGCAAAGTACATGCAATAGAAAGGGGCTACTATCCTCTGCTCACAATTCATTGATTGTAATCACCTCTTTCTCTAGGAATGGGGAAGAAAGGTGTGAAAGTGACCAATATATTCAACATTGGCTACTGATCAGCGATGTAATGGTCGGGGTTTGAGATTAATGCTGCTTCAAAGGATGGGGAATGAATAAAGCTGCTTAGGCCCCACTGGATCATTCTGCCTTTCAGAATTGGTTTTGGCAATTTTTCAGCAGTATTGTCTATACTTGTGTGCTCAATATTCAGAATTTTTTAAAAATTGTTTTGATTTCCCAGAGAGTTCGGGATAGTTTAGTATATTTAGAAAATTCCAAGCGAATCCAAGTGTAAAAACGTGGCAAAAATTGCATGATTGAAGTGAGTCCCAAGTAGTAATTTTTCCTGCTCCAAGCACACTGCCCTGACCCTGCTACCAAACCAGGAATTGGGCCAGCGCTCTCTTGAATACTTGAACTGATTCAGTGTTTCACCCTGTGGTAATCTGTTGAAAACTGGGTGTGTGGGTGTTGAGCATATGTGTACTTAATGTTGGGGTTGGGGGTACTGACTTAACATAGGTGTTGTGCAGCCTTAGTATTGTCTTGAGCCAGTATAGTAGTTTAATTGGTCACTGTACATAAAATTAAAATAATTTGACCCCGTCAGCAATTGTTCTGAATTGCTGATGTGTAGCAGGTGACTGATCCTTATTCCAAAGCATTGCTAAATAGCATTTTTGATTGTTTTCCTATAGGTTTTCTGGATTGCTGTTTCAGTATTTCCACCCCCCCCTCTTCTGTTATGACATGTCACCGTGCTTTCTTTTTTGTTTTTTTTTCCTGCATTTAACTTTGTACGTTTTTAAATCTTGGTTTAAAAATACAATAATCTCTCGAGCAGTTTCAATTTCACAAGAAGTCCAACCTTTTCTGTTTCATGGCTAAGGATAGACAGGGGTTTTGACTCCTTGTTCTTTAGGGATGTCTCAAATGTCAAATAGCCTGCCTATGGAATCAATGTTCCCTCTAATTTTTCTTTGTGTGTGACCTGTTGCACTGTGCTGTCCCTTTAAGATGGCTGCGTGTGCACGCATCTTAAAAGGGAACTTTGGTTCGGCGAGGCCTGTTTGTTCCCTATGCGATACATTCCGATAGCTGTGCAGTTTAGAGGGAACATTGTATGGAATGTTAACCTCACAATGCTTGAAATTAACAAAGCCTTTGGCCTGTCAAACTGGCTTCTTCCACAGACTGTGTAATCACCTACCCCTAACCCATTTACTTTCCTGCAGAAAGATTATGCAAACTCTCTCCCTGTTTACAGAATCCAGCCAAATTCCAGCATGCCAATCTAATCTTGCATCCTGCATTACATGTCCTTGACCAGCTGTCTTCCCTGTCAACATTCCCTTGGCCCCAAGAGCTCAGGAAGTATCTAGTTTCATGCAACATTTTATTATCCCTATCTGTACTTGCCCTATAACCCTCAGTTTTATTGCTAGCCAGTCTTTTATTCAGCTGTTTCTTTGCCTGCAAAGGTATTAATTGATGAAGCCTTTAATTGGAGTGCTGTTATTAGAAGTGTTTAAGATTATGAAAGGATAGGACAGCATAACTAGAAGTAGACTGTTACCGGTAGTTGAGCGGTCAAGAATTTTTTTTTCATTCATGGGATGTGGGCGTTGCTGGCCAGGCCAGCATTTATTGCCCATCCCTACTTGCCCTTGAGAAGGTGGTGGTGAGCTGCCTTCTTGAACCGCTGTAGTCCATGTGGGGTAGGTACACCCACAGTGCTGTTAGGGAGGGATTTCCAGGGTTTTGACCCAACAACAGTGAAGGAATGGCGATATAGTTGCAAGTCAGGATGGTGTGTGACTTGGAGGGGAACTTGCAGGTGGTGGTGTTCCCATGCATTTGCTGCCCTTGTCCTTCTAGTTGGTAGAGGTCGCAGGTTTGGAAGGTACTGTCAAAGGAGCCTTGGTGCGTTGCTACAGTGCATCTTGTAGATGGTACACACTGCTGCCACTGTGCGTCGGTGGTGGAGGGAGTGAATGTTTGTAGATGGGGTGCCAAACAGTGGGCTGCTTTGTCCTGGATGGTGTCGAGCTTCTTGAGTGTTGTTGGAGCTGCACCCATCCAGGCAAGTGGAGAGTATTCCATCACACTCCTGACTTGTGCCTTTGTAGATGGTGGATAGGCTTTGGGGAGTCAGGAGGTGAGTTACTCGCCGCAGGATTCCTAGCCTCTGACCTGCTCTTGTAGCCATGGTATTTATATGGCTACTCCAGTTCAGTTTCAGGTCAATGGTGGCCCCTAGGGTGTTAGTGGGGGATTCAGTGATGGTAATGCCATTGAATGTCAAGGGGAGATGGTTAGATTCTCTCTTGTTGGAGATGGTCATTGCCCGGCACTTGTGTGGCGCGAACGTTACTTGCCACTTATCAGCCCAAGCCTGGATATTGTCCAAGTCTTGCTGCATTTTTACACGGACTGCTTCAGTATCTAAGGAGTCATGAATGGTGCTGAACATTGTGCAATCATCAGTGAACGTCCCCACTTCTGACCTTATGATTGAAGGAAGGTCATTGATGAAGCAGCTGAAGATGGTTGGACCTAGGTTGCTACCCTAAGGAACTCCTGCAGTGATGTCCTGGAGCTCAGATGATTGACCTCCAACAACCACAGCCATCTTCCTTTTGCTCTAGATATGACTCCAACCAGCGGAGGGTTTTCCCCCTAATTCCCATTGACCTCAGTTTTGCTAGTGCTCCTTGATGCCATACTCTGTCAAATGCTGTCTTGATGTCAAGGGCAGTCGCTCTCACCTTAGGGCAGGCAGTGGCGTAGTGGTATTGTCACTGGACTAGTAACCCAGAGACTCGGGGTATTGCTCTGGGAACATGGTTTCAAATCCATGGAATTTGAGTTCAATTAATAAATCTGGAATTAAAAAGCTAGTCTAATGATGGCCACGAAACAATTGTCGGTTGTTGTAAAAACCCATCTGGTTCACTAATGTCCTTTAGGGAAGGAAATCTGTTGTCCTTACCTGGTCTGGCCTACATGTGACTCCAGACCCATAGCAATGTGGTTGACTCTTGCATACCCTCTGAAATGGCCGAGCAAGCCACTCAGTTGTATCTAACCGCTACAAAGTCAATAAAAAGGAATGAAACCGGACGGACCACCCGGCATCAACCTAGGCACCAGAAACGACAACGCAAACCCAGCCCTGTCGACCCTGCAAAGTCCTCCTTACTAACATCTGGGGGCTTGTGCCAAAATTGGCAGAGCTGTCCCACAGACTAGTCAAGCAACAGCCTGACATAGTTTATACTCATGGTATCATACCTGACAGACAATGTCCCAGGCTCTGCCATCACCATTCCCGGGTATGTCCTGTCCCACCGGCAGGACAGACCCAGCAGAGGTGGCGGCACAGTGGTATATAGTAGGGAGGGAGTTGCCCTGGGAGTCCTCAACATCGACGCTGGACCCCATGAAGTCTCATGGCATCAGGTCAAACATGGACAAGGAAACCTCCTGCTGATTACCACCTACCGCCCTCCCTCAGCTGGTGAGTTAGTACTGCTCCATGTTGAACAGCACTTGGAGGAAGCACTGAGGGTGGCAAGGGCACAGAATGTACTCTGGGTGGGGGACTTTAATGTCCATCACCAAGAGTGGCTTGGTAGCACCACTACTGACTGAGCTGGCTGAGTCCTAAAGGACATAGCTGCTAGACTGGGTATGCGGCAGGTGGTGAGGGAACCAACAAGAGAGGAAAACGTACTTGACCTCCTCCTCACCAATTTGCCTGCCGCAGATGCATCTGTCCATGACAGTATTGGTAGGAGTGACCACCGCACAGTCATTGTGGAGACGAAGTCCCGCCTTCACATTGAGGATACCCTCCTTCGTGTTGTGTGGCACTACCACCGTGCTAAATGGGATAGATTTCGAACAGATCTCGCGATGAAAAACTGGGCATCCATGAGGCGCTGTGGGCCGTCAGCAGCAGCTGAATTGTACTCAACCACAATCTGTAGCCTCATGGCCCGGCATATCCCCCACTCTACCATTACCGTCAAGCCAGGAGACCAACCCTGGTTCAATGAAGAGTGCAGGAGGGCATGCCAGGAGCAGCACCAGGCATACTTCAAAATGAGGTGTCAGTGGTGAAGCTACAACACAGGACTATCTGCGTGCCAAACTGCGTAAGCAGCATGCGATAGACGGAGCGAAGCGATCCCATAACCAATGGATCAGATGTAAGCTCTGCAGTCCTGCCACATCCAGTCATGAATGGTGGTGGACAATTAAACAATTAACTGGAGGAGGTGGCTCCACAAATATCCCCATCCTCAATGATGGGGAAGCCCAGCACATCAGTGCAAAAGATAAGGCTGAAGCATTTGCAACAATCTTCAGCCAGAAGTGCCGAGTTGATGATCCGTCTCGGCCTCCTCTTGAAGTCCCCAGCATCACAGATGCCAGACGTCAGCCAATTCGATTCACTCCGCATGATATCAAGAAACAACTGAAGGCACTGGATACTGCAAAGGCTATGGGCCCTGACAATATTCTGGCAATAGTACTGAAGACTAGTGCTCCAGAACTTGCCATGCCCCTAGCCAAGCTGTTCCAGTACAGCTACAACACTGGCATTTACCCTGCAATGTAGAAAATTGCCCAGGTATGTCCTGTGCACAAAAAGAAGGACAAGTCCAACCCGGCCAATTACCGCCCCATCAGCCTGCTCTCAATCATCAGTAAAGTGATGGAACGTGTCATCACAGTGCCATCAAGCGGCACTTGCTTAACAATAACCTGCTCAGTGACACTCAGTTTGGGTTCCGCATGAGGGCCCCTGAGGGGCCTTCGATACAAGATTAAATGCAAGAGATTTGGAACAGAGGTCTGTAGAACCACCTTCACACCCAGCGACTTGAGGCTGTGGTATTCACTTCCAGGGCTAGTGGTTGAGGCAGAAATAGTATCAACATTCCAGATTAGATTTAATAGGTGGATGAAAAGGAGATGAAGGGATATGGGAACAGGGTGGCTAGGTAGGATTAGAATTCTGCATGTGTGGAGGCTAAACACAGACAGACATTTTGAGTCAAATGGCTTGTCTCTGTGTTATAACTTCCATGAATTTCTGTGTATACTTTAGCTGAGAGAATCAAGAAATATATCCAGGTTTGCTGATAATACAAAGCTAGGTGGGAAAAGTAAACTGTGGAGAATGTAACGTGGCTGCAAAAGGATATAGACAGGTTAAGTGATTGGACAAGAAGGTGGCAGGGGGAGCATAATGTGGGGAAGTGTGAAATTATCCAGTTTGGTAGGACGAATGGAAAAGCAGAAGTAAGGCGTTTACCAAAACTCATTTTCACCATGCCTTTGTCCCATGACAGCTTTGTTATTTAATCACTCCTGATTCCTGCCCTATCACACACCTTTCCTTTTGTTCTCTTTCCCACCAAACCCCCCCCCCCCCCCCCACTTGCTTAAAACCTAATTCTTTTCCAACCAGTTTCTTTGCCAGTTCTGCTGAAAGATCACAGACCTGAATCGTTAACTCTGCTTCTCTCTTCACATATGCTGCCTGACCTGCTGAGTATTTCCAGCACTTTGTTTTTATTTCACTAAATTGATTGCCGTGATGAGAGGGCCGTCATATGAGAAAAGATTGAGTGTAATGGGCCTATATTCTGTGGCGTTGAGAAGAATGAGAGGTGATCTCATTGAAGCATATAAAATTCTTAGGGGGCTTTACAGAGTCGGTGCTGAGAGGCTGTTTCCCTTGGCTAGAGATTCTAGAACATGGAGTCACAGTTTCAATAAGGTGTCAGCCATTAAGGACTGAGATGAGGAATTTTTTCACCCGAGGGTTGTGAATCTTTGGCATTCTCTATCCCAGAGAGCTGTGGATATTCAAGACCAAGATCGGTTACATTTTTGAACTCAAAGGAAACCAGGGGACATGGGGAAAGGATGGAAAGGTGGAGTTGAGGCAGAAGATCAGTCATTATCTTATTGAATGGCGGAGCAGGCCCGAGGGGCCATATGACCTACTCCTTTTTTTTTTGTTCAGTTTTGCATATCCACTGGAAACCAGAATGCTGCCCCTTGCAATTCAGATGTCGAGCTAACTATCACCAGGTAATCAGGGCTGTTGGAATGCATTGGGCCATGGGTGGCGGTAGGCTTGCATTCTCCATCGTCATTCAGGTCAAATTTGTTAGATAGATGTTGCCAAGAGGTACATCCTAAAATTATTTTTTCCTGGGATGTGGGTGATGCTGGCAAAGGCTTCATTTATGAACCAACTGTAGTTGCCCTAAAGTTTTGTCCCAGATGCACAGCAGGATTCCACAAATCGTAAATGAGATAAATGGCCTGTTTTTGGTGGTGGTATTTGCAGGAACAATGTTGGCCAAGACAGCAGGAGAGTACTTGCTGTTTAAATAATGGCATGTTTATTAGTGTTGGTATGCTCCCCATATGTTCATGTACTTAATCCACTTCCTGCTCTGTCGATGTATGTACCTGAACCTTTGTCTGCTCTCTGCCATAGCACCTAGTATTCCATCCTTTACCACGAGGGCAAGGAAGATGCTGTCCCCACTGCCATCATTCTCCAGTTGATCTCCTCGCTTTGTTCTCCCTCTGCCTTACTTGCTCCTTTTGCCTTATTTGTTTAAATCCTCTCCCACTTACTCTCTGTAATCATCACCTTCGCTTTCTCCTTCATTCTTGTATACGTCTTTCGCATGAGGTGTTAAACCAGGCTTCATCTTCGTGCTCGGAAAGATGCAAGAGATCCTCTGGGACTTTTTTGAAGAGCAACGTTCTGGACAACGTTTGCCTCTCCATCACCAAAAACACATGAACTGCTCCATTTTGTGGGGCCTTACCACGTGCACATTGCCTATAAAACTGTGACTGCACTTCAGAAGTAAATAATTGGCTGTAAAGTGCTAGGGATGCCCCATAGAACGTGAAAGATGTGATTTAAATGCAAGTTCGTTCTTTAAATTGGATACCGAGGAGTAAACTTGTATTTTTAAATTTTCTTTCAGAATGTCGTATCCAAGAATGCTTTCCAGTATCGTGGCAACTCACAGCACGATGCCCAGGAGTTTCTGCTGTGGCTTCTCGACAGGGTGCATGAGGACCTGCACAATATTGTTTTAACAAACGGGAGGCCTGCTGCTAAGGTATGATTGCTTATATTTAATTAAAAAATGGAACAGAAAAATTAAATAAATTTGATATTTAGGCTGCTCATTTTAAGTGTTATTCATAGAATCATATAACACCGAAGAAGACAATTTGGCCCTTCATATTTATCTTGTATGCAAGAAATACATGGGTCTAATATTTATACAGTTTTTCCTCTAATTCTCTCAGGACTTGCTGCCTGATTGGGTATTCAAGTGTCTTTATTTTAGGCCAAAATTGCATACTAGCTGCTAGAACCTGGGAAAAGTGTTTCAATGTAATGCATTATCTATCTCCTTTCCTCCCCCTTCAGCTGTTTTATTTGAGGTTAATGGCTGCTTCGTCCATCTCTGACAACACAGTTGAGAACAAGACCTCCTAGTTGCAACTGCCTTTGCTCACAGTCAAGGCTGTTGCCACATGCAGGGAAAGCTCAGTTGTAAGGATACACAGTGCTGTGATTTCCACTGCATCAATTCTTATTTCAAATGTGAGAGAGTCAGAACTATTTCTGTTTGAAAGGAACTTGGAAGAGTCTCTGGTTTTTGAAGATGATAGATAAAAATGAAGATATTTTCATGCTCTGAACCATTACTGTAAGTTGCTCCCCAGGAGTGAGAGTGAGACTTTGTATGCACAATATCTGGCAATCTGGCAGATTTCCTTCACAAAGCCTAGAGTATGAACTGCTGTCATGAAGCTCACTGAATTGACATTCTGGCTCTCCTATTCTTTGGCTAGCAGTTGGATAATTGCACTTACCAGATCGTATGACATGGACAATCAACAAATATTTAGCAGTGTAGAGTGCATTCCATCAGGGACTGGTGACTGACCCGCTTCAATGCTGCTGTATTTTTTTCGGAATCAATTGTTTTTCTACAGTTCTCAAAATTGCTCCATGTTCACTTTTAGTACATCTATGTTCTGATTTCCACCATACTTTGTAAAGATTGATGCAAAATATGTATTTATTACCTGTGCCATCTCTTTATCCTCTATAACTAGGCTTGAGTGCTTTTACTTTATGTGCATTTCTTGGCCTTTTTGTTTTTAATAAGGCTGGGCAGTCTTAATAGCATCTTTAGCTGCATGAGCTATCAAACCCTTTCCCCCAAAAAACAATTTCTAGTTGCACATAATGAATATGAATTCTACCCTGATCCAGAGGTGCTAAATCTGCAGTAAAACACACTTAAATTGACCTGCCACATCTCTCATTCTTTCCCTATTGATTGCAGACACATTGATAATATGTGCAATGTATGGGGCGCTTTGTATGATGAGTTTTATTTTGCTTTTATATAGCCTCCAAAAAATGAAGACGGGCTGTGTGAAGGACCATCTCTTCCAGTGAGAAGCAGCTTTGTGCAGGAGCTCTTTCAGGCACAGTATAGGTGAGAGTTTCTTTGAGTTTAAAGTGAACAGTAAATAGTGGTGGAGGAGTTATTTTATAAAAAGAATTGTGACATTGTAGAGGTGTTGGACTATTGGATTACTATGCCCCCTCATCAGGAACAACTTCCCTGGTGGGGAGATAACCTGCTGTCATCACACAGGCTGTTATACTCTGTAATTGACTATTTCAGGAGGTTAGAGTGTTCCCTGGGTTACAAACTTTGCAGTTTAGTTGGTGAAATACCAAGTGTGGTGCACTATTCTGACTAGCTATCTATCAATTGGTGCAAACCCCTGCTCTAATAATGCCTCATATGCATTGATGTACTGTATACAAGATTTTAGCTGTGGCTCAGTGGGAGCACATTTGCCTCGGAGTCAGAGGTCATAGGTTCAGTGGTAGAGAAATTATTGGTGAGGATTCTTCGGGACAGGATTTACTCCCATTTGGAAACAAATGAACTTATTTGCGAGAGGCAGAATGGTTTTGTGAAGGGGAGGTCGTTGAATTTTTTGAGGAGGTGACGAAGGTGATTGATGAAGGAAGGGCAGTGGATGTTGTCTATATGGACTTCATTAAAGCCTTTGACAAGGTCCCTCATGGCAGACTGGTACAAAAGGTGAAGTCACATGGGACCAGAAGTGAGCTGGCAAGATGGATACAGAACTGGCTCGGTCATAGAAGACAGAGGGTAGCAGTGGAAGGGTGCTTTTCTGAATGGAGGGCTGTGACTAGTGGTGTTCCACAGGGATCCGTGCTGGGACCTTTGCTGTTTGTAGTATACATAAATGATTTGGAGGAAAATGTAGCTGGTCTGATTAGTAAGTTTGCTGACGACACAAAGGTTGGTGGAGTTGCGGATAGTGATGAGGATTGTCAGAGGATACAGCAGGATATAGATCGGTTGGAGACTTGGGCGGAGAAATGGCAGATGGAGCTTAATCCGGACAAATGTGAGGTAATGCATTTTGGAAGGTCTAATGCAGGTGGGAGGTATACAGTAAATGGCAGAACCCTTAGGAATATTGACAGGCAGAGAGATCTGGGCGTACAGTTCCACAGATCACTGAAAGTGGCAACGCAGGTGGATAAGGTAGTCAAGAAGGCATACGGCATGCTTGCCTTCCTCGGTCGGGGCATAGAGTTTAAAAATTGGCAAGTCATGCTGCAGCTGTACAAAACCTTAGTTAGGCCACACTTGGAATATTTGCGTACAATTCTTGTCGCCACACTACCAGAAGGATGTGGAGGTTTTGGAGAGGATAAAGAAGAGGTTGACCAGGATGTTGCCTGGTCTGGAGGGTATTAACTATGAGGAGAGGTTGGATAAACTCGGATTGTTTTCACTGGAACGACGGAGGTGGAGGGGGCGGCCTGATAGAGGTTTACAAAGTTATGAGCGGCATGGACAGAGTGGATAGTCAGGAGCTTTTTCCCAGGATGGAAGAGTCCGTTACTAGGGGACATAGGTTTAAGGTGCGAGGGGCAAAGTTTAGAGGGGATGTGCGAGGCAAGTTTTTTTTACACAGAGGGTGGTGAGTGCCTGGAACTTGCTGCTGGGGGAGGTGGTGGAAGCAGGTACGATAGCGACGTTTAAGAGGTCTCTTGACAAATACATGAATAGGATGGGAATAGAGGGATACGGACCCCGGAAGTGCAGAAGGTTTTAGTTTAGACAGGCATCATGATCGGAGCAGACTTGGAGGGCTGAATGGCCTGTTCCTGTGCTGTACTGTTCTTTGTTCTTTGTTCAAGCCCTACTCCGGTGACTTGAGCACATAGTCCAGGCTGACATTTCAGTGCAGGATTGAAAGAGTGCTGCACTGTTGGAGGTGCCATCTTTTAAGTGAGACATTAAATTGAGATCCCGCCTACACCCTCAGGTGGATGTAAAGAATCCATGGAACTATTTGAAAAAGAGCAGCGGAGTTCTCAATGTCCTGGCCTGTGCTTATCCCTCAATCAACATCTTTAATTTAAAAAAAAAATGATC
Organism: Heterodontus francisci; assembly: GCF_036365525.1. Taxonomy (NCBI): domain Eukaryota; kingdom Metazoa; phylum Chordata; class Chondrichthyes; order Heterodontiformes; family Heterodontidae; genus Heterodontus; species Heterodontus francisci. The sequence continues at coordinate 41,670,166 of NC_090394.1, forward strand.
TGGTCATAAAGCCCCCAAAGACCCTTTATTTTTATTGGGCTTTCTTTTCTTCATTCACTGGAGTCAGCATTTATTGCTATCCCTAATTGCCCTTGCTTGAGTGGCTTGCTCGGCCATTTCAGAGGGCAGTTAACAGTCAACCACATTGAAGCTGTAGGTCTGGAGTCACTTATTGGCCAGACTGGGTCAGGATGGTAGTAAGCATGCAGGTCCGACAGGCAGTAAAAAATGCAAATGGTATGTTGGCCTTCATAGCGAGAGGATTCGCGTACAGGAGCAGGGATGTCTTGCTGCAATTATACAGGGCCTTGGTGAGGCCACACCTGGAATATTGTGTGCAGTTTTGGTCTCCTTATCTGAGGAAGGATGCTCTTGCTATAGAGGGAGCGCAGCGAAGGTTTACTAGACTGATTCCTCGGATGGCGGGACTGACGTAGGAGGAGAGATTGAGTTGGTTAGGATTATATTCGCTGGAGTTCAGAAGAGTGAGGGGGGATCTCATAGAAAACTATAAAATTCTAACAGGACTTGACTGGGTAGATGCAGGAAGGATGTTCCCGATGGTGGGGGAGTCCAGAACCAGGGGTCATAGTCTAAGGATACGGGGTGAACCTTTCAGGACTGAGATGAGGAGAAATTTCTTCACCCAGAGAGTGGTGAACCTGTGGAATTCGCTACCACAGAAATGGGTTGAGGCCAAAACATTATATATTTTCAGGAAGGAGTTAGATATAGCTCTTGGGTTTAAAGGGATCAAAGGATATGGGGCGAAAGCAGGAACAGGTTACTGAGTTGGATGATCAGCCATGATCATAATGAATGGCGGAGCAGGCTCGAAGGGCTGAATGGCCTATTCCTGCTCCTATTTTCTATGTTACTATGTTCCCAAAGGAAGTTAATGAACTAGGTGGGTTTTTGTAACAATCTGGTAATTTAATGGTCACCATTCCTGATGCTAGCTTTTTGTTTCAGCTTTTATTTATTAATTGAATTTAAATTTCCCAGCTGCTGTGGTGGGATTTGAGCTCATGCTGCTGGATCATTAATCCAGGCCTTTGGGTGACTCGTTCAGTAATATAACCACTATGTACAGTACCTTGAATTTAAAGGGCCAGCAACTACATATCTCTGGTCGTTGCAGGATGGGACCCCTTATAAGCCATTGTATCTTCAAGCCATTTGGAAAGAAGTCTTGAATTTCTGTCTGGTTGTGGCTGTCCTTGGTAGGTTGGAAATAAAATGACTTTGTTACTCTTTTATTTTCCTTTGTAGGTCTTCATTGACATGTCCTCATTGCCAAAAACAGAGCAACACCTTTGACCCATTCCTCTGCATCTCCCTACCCATCCCTCCGCTTCAGACCCGGTAAGTGTTTGAGTTACAGCTACTAATGTTATAATTCCTGGCTATTATTAATCCCCCAGCTCTGCTACAGTCAGGTGATTATTCTAAACACTGCAAATATTGGAAATTCCAGAGGGGAGTTAATTTTGTGCCACAAAATTATCAGTAGCTAGTTCAGAATCATGCAGCACAGGAGGCGGCCATTCGGACCATTGTGCCTGTGCTGGCTCTTTGAAAGAGCAATCCAATTAGTTCCACTCCCCCACTCTTTCCCCATTGCCCTGAAAACTCTCCTTTAAGTATTTATCTAAATCCCTTTTGAAAGTTACTATTGAATCTCCTTCCACCACCCTATCAGGTATTCCAGATCATCATAACTCATGTAAAGAAATAAAGATTTGCATTTATATAGTGCTTTTCACAACCACAGGGCATCCCAAAGCACTTTACAGCCAATTACATTTTTTTTAAGTGCAGTGCACAGCAAGATCCCACAAACAGTGATGTAATAATGGCCGGATAATTGATTGAGGGATAAATATTATCCAGGAGAAAACTCTCGCTGTTCTTCAGAATAGTGCTATGGGATCTTTTATGTCTGCTGCAGATGGGACCTCTGTTTAACCTCCAGCCCGCAGACGACACCTCCGACAGTGCAGCACTCCCTCAGTACTGCACTGGAGTGTCAGCCTTTGTTTTTGTGCTCAAGTCCTGGAGTGGAACTTGAACGTGCAAGTTTCTGATTGAAGTGAGGTTGCTACCAACTGTGCCTGGTTGACATTTCTCCTCATCTGCTTCCTCGTGTTACTGAGTCTCCTACCAGTAGAAACCATTTCTTCCTATCTACTTCTATCCAAACTCATGATTTTGAACACCTCTCTTAAATCGCCCCTTAATCGTCTCTGTTCCAAGGAGATTCAGAGGATTAAAAATCCATCACTCTTGTTTTGGGCCCGGCTGCCTTCCTCTTCAAGGAGCAGAGTTTTTAAAGTAGTCCAGTGGGATAAATAAAAGCAAAATACTGCGGATGCTGGAAATCTGAAACAAAAACAAGAAATGCTGGAATCAGTCAGCAGGTCTGGCAGCATCTGTGGAAAGAGAAACAGAGTTAACGTTTCGGGTCAGTGACCCAAGTACACAGTGGGATAAATGCTGATTGACATTCTTTCAGCCTGAAACTCTATCTGCTTAGTATTTTCCTGTGGGTGAAGGAAGCAATGTGGGAGGGAGGGAGAGAGGAGAAAGAGGATGCCAGTATCCTAGGGCAGCCAGATGTCATATCTGAGTACCATGCTTCAAGGGACATTTGGACATTATAGCTTGCTGGGCAAATGCCACCAGTTGGAGGCATTTTAAAAAATCTATTCGACTGATCGTTTTCAGATGAACGTTCACAGACAGTGGTATCCTGGTTGTATTTGTAAATGAGTACTGAAGAGTATTTAGAAACAGCCAGCAGGCTGATTGGCTAAACATCTGTATAGTGCCTGCACTTGGAGGAAAAAGAGAATCATTTAATGCCTGAAAGGAAACCCAGTGAAGGACTGGGACTTTGAATCGATGCTGTGTGGAACTTTGCACATGATCCATGAATTTGGAAAGCAGCCAGAAGGCAGGTCATCTGTTGTGGTGCTGTGCTACTTTCAGTTCCCACTAGCATTTTAATTCTTGTCAATTAAGCACATAAATTTAATGTTTAACCGCTTGCTATATTTGCCATGTACTTGAAGAAAATTAGTAGAAGTGCTGAGGCTTTATTTTAATGTTTTGCATCTCCTGCCCCTTTGAAATATAAACTTTGTGAAGAGAAGCATTGTGCATTTATCAGTATATGGGGGTAGACAATACTGTACACACAGCAGAATGCTGAATCAGGAATGAGGTTTTAAACAGTTATGGTTTTGCACCAATAATTTGTCACTTACAGTATTCAGACTATACACAGCTGAGGAGAAGTATGTTGAATAAACCTATGCAGTACATTTTTGGTTTGCACACCTGGATATAGTTCTGTGGAGGAGCAGCATTTACTCAGATTGAGTTGTTGATGTTTCCTCCTCACAAGTACACATTTGCGTCATTACTGGCAGAAAGGCTGATCCTTTGCCTTTACCAATGTCACTGTAACCTATTGCTGGTAGCCATGTTATCTGCTCGGTCAAAGTATTTACCAGATTTATTTTCTCTCGTTCTCTCAGCTAAATGTGCAGAACAGGGATCCAATAAGAATCTGCATCCTACTGCTCCATATACTTAGATTTCTTACGATCAAATCTTCTCAGAGTACCATGTTCTCTGATGGGAACAGAGTGGGAGATAGCTGAGAAACAGTCTGGTTTATTGAAGAATGAATGGTTAAAGACAGCTTCACTACTGGTATTTCTCTTCGCTTGGAGAGGATACTGAGTAATAAATGAAAAGAATTTGGCTTCTGCTATAGTGCCATCCCACAGAATTATGTTTGTGCCTTTGTATTGTGACACATTTCAATCGGAAAAGGGGCAAGGCTTGTAGAGCCAGGCAAATTAGAAAATAGGAATATGGTGACACCAGGCAGCAAGGGTATTTAAAAGCCTGGACATTGCAGAAGAGAGGAAACTATTCCACAGTTTAGAGGTTCGAGGAGAGAAGGCATTTGAGTAGTAAGTGGCTTAGTGCTTTTAGTGAGGATGCAGATTGGAGCAATTGTATATCGGGTGGTGTTTTGGAGGAATATGTGCGATAAGTGGAGAGAAATGGGAGACTGGGTGGGAGAGAGGGGGAAATCACCCATACAATGAGCTTTTCTTGTATCATGGCCAGGGGTGTGAGTGGAGTTGGAACTGTACCAGATACTGGGGCAGAATTTAGATCTTGGTCTGACTCTGCATTGAGTGGACAGTTGCTTTGTTGGGAAGAGAAATCTTTGGGAGGAAAAGAGGAATTTTGAATCAATTAGTGACTAATTGGCTGTTTTGAGGAGCAGTTGGATTGTGCCTTTGTGCAGAGTTCCAGACCATGGCTGGGAGGAGGGCAGAAAAGCCCAGGATCTAGTCAGTTGTTTGCAGATGGAACCGCTTTGCTGTGGAATGGATGGGAGATGGCATTGAATCTGAAGGAAAAGAAAATGCAACGAAAGTCTGATCAGTGATTTTACACCTCTATCAGAGTTTCAAACTATTGCAAATGGATATGTTTGTCTACTACGTGGTGCAGAATAATGCTGCTATTTCTTTAAACTTTAAAACTTTTTTCACAAAGGGCAGTGGAAATCTGGAGCTCATTTCTCCAAAAAGACTGGATGCTAGGGATCAAATAAAATTTTCAAGACTGAGATTGATGGATTTTGTTGATAAAGGTATCAAAAGATGTGGAGCAAAGGCAAGTAAATGAAGTTGAGCTACCGAACAGCCATAATCTCTTAGAATAACCTGTGCAAGGCCAAGGGGCTGACTGGCCGACTTCTCTTTCTCAACTCTTGGATCAGGATTCAAATCCACCTCCAACTGATGGGATGGAAGACTTTTCTGTTTGCCTGTAAAGTAATTGTGTGATGAGTTTACACAGACACAATCCAGTTCTTGGCATATGTCCATAGCACAGTACTGTCCATAATGTGGCACTAACTTGGAAATCCCAATAAGCCCATTTGAAAAATGCCACATTGGTGCAGTAGAGAAGGCAGGCTTCAGAGGTTGGGTCTGAGACAAGTTATTGGGCAGTGCAAAGGGAGCTCTACTCTGCATCTAACCATGCAGTAGCTGACCTAGCATTACTTCGTACTGTGCCTGAAAGTGTTTAATTCCCCAGAAGTAATCCTTCATCTTTTATCAAAAGTCTAAACTCCTTTCCCTATTGAATTTGTTAATTTCAAGGAGTCTAAAGTATCTGCTGAATTGCTGATACCTGGTGCCATTGCATACAGCAGTGCTGTAGATTGGGGCTGAAGAAGTTGGTTTTGCAATAACTGCCAGGGCTGCAACAATATTTGTACTTATAATCGAATCCTGGAAATTTACAGCATTGAAGGAGGCCATTCAGCCCACCGTGTCTACAGAGGCCAATGAGGAGCCATCCAGCCTAATCCCATTTTCTGGCTCATGATCTGTAACCTTATTAGGTTATGGCACTTCCAGTGCCTATGCAAGTACTTTTTAAATGTTATGAGGGTTTCTGCTTCTACCACCCATTCAAACAGTTCCATATCCTCACCACCCTCTGGGTGAAAACAAATTCCCTCTAAACCTCCTAAATCTATGTCCCCTGGTTATGGATCCCTTAACCAAAGGGAATAGGGCCTTCCTATCCACTCTATCTAGACCCTCATAATTTTATACACTTTAATTAGTTCTCCCCTCAGCCTCCTCTGTTCCACAGAAAACAACCATAGCCTATCCGGTCTTTCCTCGTAACTAAAATTCTCCAGTCCAGTTAACATCCTTGTAAATCTCCTTTGTGCCCTCTCTAGTGCAATCACATATTTCCTATAGTGCGGTGACCAGAATTGCACGCAGTACTGAGGCCTAACCAGTGTTTTATACAGTTCCAGCATAACCTCCCAGCTCTTGTATTCAGTGCCTCAGTTAAAAAAGGCAAGTATCCGGTATGTCATCTTGACCACCATATCTACCTGTCCAGCCACTTTCAGGAATCTGTGGACGTGCACTCCAAGGTCCCTCTGTTCCTGTACACTTCTCAACATCCTACCATTTATTGTGTATTCCCTTCCCTTGTTAGCCTTCCCCAAATTACCTCACACTTCTCTGGATTGATTGCCATTGTTCCGCCCATCTGACTAGTCTTTGATATCTTCCTGCAGTCTACAGCTTCTTCATTATCAATCACACAGCCAATTTTTGTATCATCTGCAAACTTCTCAATCATACCCCCTACATTCAAATCATTTTTGTTCAAACGTAATTTTGATTTAGATGAAAGCTGGTCCAGTGTATTAATTTTATAAAATAAGTTAAAGATGGAAACTTGAGTGTGTAGAAATGCTAATTAAGTTTATATTAAAAGAAAATCAATGTCTAAAGCCCAGGATTGTAACTGAAGCATCAGTCAGCTTTTCAAACAGATTGTTTCCTTCTGCAATAGTTGTGGAATTTTTGTAGAGCTTCTCGTAACTGCATAAAATTACAAATTAAAGTTATAGTTAATAGGAATAAACTAATCACTTTTACATTAAGACTTAATGGCTATCAGAAGCCTTCTAATCAAATCTTCAATCATTTGCTCTGTCTTTTGTGTCCAGGTTTCTATATAGTCTACTCTTCCATCAGTTGCTTAATTCACATTACTTGTTTCAAACTTTTTAGCATGAATTTCTTACTATCTGGTTATTTATTTTGCTTAATTCAGATTAACATAATTCCATTTTTTATTAGTGCTGAGAACGCCTTTGAATTATCGGATGTAAAATAGCTGGTGAAAATACTTTGGTCGTACAAGAGGAAACATAGTGTAGAGCATAGGCTCCAAGAATAACTGGGTGATTGCATATAGCAGAACAGCAGTTCTGGAGGAGTTGATTTTATACTAACTGCAAGGGCTGTAGCAGTATTTGTACTTGTTCAAATGTAAACCTGGTTTAGATGAAAGCATGCTGCGTTTCAGACTTGTCATTTGCAGTTTATAACTGACTTTTTTGTGATAATGCAAATAATCTAGATTGATGAGTTCTGTGATGTCTGGTTGTGCATTGATCAGGGTTCTAGGGTTTTCTTTCAGATGTACCAGTTACTGTAAGAGGATTGGGATGTACATTACCTACTCTATTGTGACATAGTCAGCTACTCGGTTGATCCTTGTCTTGAACCCATATAAAAATTGGAGATGAAAGGCTAAGCTGGAAATCGGTGTCTGAAAGAGAATGATTCAGAACCTTCTTTGGTATACAGAGTTCAGAGAAAGAAATAACTTACCTTAATATAGCACCTTTCACAACCTCTGGATGGCCCAAAGCCAATGAAGTACTTTCCAAGTGTTGTAAAACAGGGAGGGTTTGGTCTTGAGCTGATGAAGGCTCCCATCTGAAACATTGAGTTGGTTTACTTTGTCAGCTGCTTACTGATCAACTTTTACTTTCAGACTTAAGCATTGATGGACTTGGCTTTGGGTTCCAGTACTATTTCATGCGTGGATGTTGCAATCTCCTCTCCAGTTGTTTTGTGGTAAGGTAGGGCTGGATAGTCCCTCAAAGTGAAAACAAAGCAAAGTGCAGCAGCTTTGGACTCCCAACTCTCCGTAAATTTCTTGGGCGTGGGGTTGGGAAAGACTGGACCCTGATTAGTCAAAATTCACCAGTCAGGAAGCAACCATTCCCAGACCTGAGAACTTATAAAGGGTTGAAACTTTGCAGGTTTGGAGACCTCACTTTCTCACTTTTTATGCTTATTAGAAGTCTCTCAATTCTCAGTGTGGGTCATGCATACTGTGTAGCCCACTCACTGGTTTTGATGTGTACTCTGACACCAGTTCCATCAGTGAAGTACGATAACTGCGTGTAACTGGTGTCGGCGCTGTGTTAACAGAAGTTTACTGAGACAATTGTAACCAAACTCACTGGGCAGGAAACCCATGTGATCAGGTGGAACACTGGTTTTACACCGGTATTACTTTTCACTGACTTCAATTGAGAGTATCATCGGCTATGGTGTAAAACCAGCGTTCCCCTTGATCCCGACGGGAACTAGGTGGGTTAGGTTAAAATTGCCCCCTACTTTTTAGTTCCCTCAGTATAAAGGAATTGAAGGATGAGGCTTGGTTTAGTGCTGCACACCTGCTTGTCTCTAATTATGTTCGTGTATATTGTGTAAGAGTTTATCACTGCTCCCAATTTTCACAAGTTCTTTTGTACAAGTTGCTGTGGACACTGCTTAGCATTGCAATATGCAATGAAGTTAAATGACTGTAATAAAGGGGATGTCCCTTTTGAAATGTATAGTGGTTTCATTGGCTCCTGGTCTGGCAATGCCTCAATTTTAAAAGTTCTTCTGCTTATGACAGATGCCAGGTAGAAAATATTATTGAGAACCAGGTGGAATATAGAAGGTCCGGCGGAGAAGTGAAGAAGCAAAGAGAGAGCATGAAAAGAGACTGGCAGCTAGCATTAAAGGAAATCCCAAAGTTTTCCATAGGCATATAAATAGTGAAAGGGTGGTAAAAGGAGGAGTGGGGCAGATTAGGGACCAGAAAGGGGATTTATACATGGAGGCAGAGGGCATAGCTGAGGTATTAAATGAATACTTTGCATCTGTCTTTACCAAGGAAGAAGATGCAACCCAGGCAATGTTGAAAGAGGAGGTAAGTCCGACAATCGAGATGTTTAAAATTGATAGAGGAAGTATTAGAGAGGCTGTCTGTACTTAGTGGAAAAAAGCACCAGGACCAGATGAGATGCATCCAAGGATACTGAGGGAAGTCAAGGTGGAAATCGCAGAGGCACTGGCCATAATTTTTCAGTCTTCCTTAAACTCGAGGGTGGTGCCGGAGAACTGGAGAATTGCAAACATTACACCCTTGTTCAACGTGTAAAGTTATGCCCAGCAACTACAGGCCAGTCAGTTTAACTTCGATGGTGGGGAAACTTCTAGAAAAAAATAATTTGTGACAAAATCAATAGTCACATGGACAAATGCGAGTTCATTAAGGAAAGCCAGCATGGATTTCTTAAGGGAAAATCATGTTTAACTACCTTGCTGGAGTTTTTTTGAGGAGGTAACAGAGAGAGTTGATGAGGCAATGCTGTGGTGTACATGTACTTTCAAAAGGCATTTGATACAGTGCCACACAACAGACTTGTGAGCAAACTTGTAGCTCATGGAATAAAAGGGACGGTAGCAACATGGATATGAATTTGGCTGAGTGACAGGAAACATAGTGGGTTAATGGATGTTTTTCGGGCTGGCGGAAGGTTTGTAGTGGAGTTCCCCAGGGATCAGTGTTGGGACCCTGGCTTTTCCTGATCTATATTAATGACCTAGACCTTGGTGTACAGGGCACAATTTCAAAGTTTGCAGATGATGTGAAACTTGGAAGCATTGTGAACTGTAAGGATGATAGTGTAGAAATTCAAAAGGACATAGACAAGTTGGTGGAATGGACAGAGAATGCAGAGAAATGTGAAGTGATTCATTTTGGTAGGAAGAACATGGAGAGTCAATATAGAAGAGTACAATTCTAAAGGGAGTGAGTGGTTCAGGTCTGGAATATGCTGCCTGAGAACATGGTGGAGGCAGGTTCAATTGAAGTATTCAAAAGGGAATTAGACTATTATATGAAAAGGATGAATGTGCAGGGTTACAGGGAGAAGGTGGGGAAATGGAACGGAATAAATTGATCTTTCGGAGAGGGGGTGCAGACACGATGGGCCGAATGGTGTCAAATCTGTGATTCTGTGAAAAGGGCCCAATTTCAAAATGAGGGCTAGGCCATTCAGGAGTGAAATCGGGAAGTACTATTTCAATCTAAGGTGTTACGACCAGGTGAGGAAGGGGTCTCATGCTCCCCTCTCATCCCTTCTCTGGTTTGGCTGTAACAGAGTTTATCTTTTTAAACACAGTGATTTAGCTTACCACCTCAGTGAGCCCTTGCTCACTGTGCCTTGAATATAATTACTAATGAACCAATCGGACAGGTTTTCTTGAGTTTAAGCAAGAAAGATGTAAGTTTATTAACCTTATCACTCTACACCTGTTAAAATTACTAAAATACGCAATGCATCCACGCTCACATGCATACGAGAGGCACACACACACACACATAGATACGGAGAGGAAGAAAGAGTTGGGAGGTTGAAGTCAAGTTTGGAATAAATAGTTCAGATACTGGGTTGTAATATTCTTAATTGAAGTTAATGTCTTGGAATCCTTGCTGGGGCCACATACACAATTTCAGGCTTGCTTCTCTTGTTCCAGAAGGCCGAAGAGAGGTTTTATTTGCCGCCTTGGTGGTCACCGGTAAAGATCTTTAGTCTTGAAACTTAGTAGCTACCACCTTGGTTTCCCTGGGACTTTGCTGGAGAGGGAGATAGCTTTTCCTTGGAGTTCTATTTCAGTCTCTTTTTCTCTCTCTCAGACACAGTTCAAAAATCTCAGTGTTATACCAGCATGTATGTCATGTGACCATCTCTTTGAAACAGCAACTTCTGGAAGGATCTTTGAAATTCAAGGCTGTTCAGACATGGTTGGTTGGGGCGGGGGGTGGAGGGGGTGTTGGCTCTTTGAAAGTCAAAGGGTGTCAATGTCTTCTGATCACCACAATTGACAAAACCAATCTTGCTAATTGAATCAGAGAGCACCCCCATTGTTCCAGCTAGACTGGGTAATTTACCTCTGTCTCTCAGCCAGCCTTTGTCTTCTCATATGCAAATGTGTGTGGCCATTTTTAGCTGTTCAGTTCTGCTTTTGTTTTTAAAAATTGTTTGTAATGTCCAGTAAAACGTTCTCAAGCAGAGTTTCATACGATGAAATTAATATTTTTCCATTTAGCATGTGTGATTTCTGTCACAAAGGGTAGAGGAAATCTGGAACACTCCCCTAAAGCCTGTGGATGCTGGGAGACAATTGGAGTAAAACTGAGATGAATAAATTGTTGGTTAAGGATATCGGGGAAAGGGAGGCAAAGGCGAGTAAATGGAGTTGAAGTACAGATCAGCCATGTTCTAATAGCTTGTAAATGGGCAATACAGTGAATTTTGCACTTATTGTGACGGGATCAGCAGTGGACTTTGAGGCTGCATTTAGTGCATTTCATTATGCAGTGTTATCATTCTAAAATGAGTTAGTATTGAGAATATTTGAGCTGCAGTGAGAACCTTGCTGTAAACTATGTGGAGGAGTCAGCTCAACAATTCGTGACTATTAAATTCAAGGGCCAGTGCCACGGAATTAATCTCGGCTGCAATCAGAATATATCCTTCAGATGCTTGTTGGCTGTTGGAGAGAAATTGATGTTTTTGATTTAAAATTGTGTTTTAAGTATCTCTAATGGTGTATTTACAAAAGTTACAAGCAGAGCTGATGTCTAGCGTTGGGAGCAATCTGAAGCCATGAGTTTAAGTATCTTTTAGTGGCACAGCATTTAGGAGTATTGGCTTAAGTGCTGTTTTTTCCCCCCCATAGCAAGTTGGCATCAAATAAGACTAGAGACAGAAATGAAACTCCCAGCTGCAGGAACACAGTTTGGATTGGAAAAGTTTGCTGCTTGCAGCAAGAACTGTGCTCTATTCTATTCATTCCTATTAAAGGAGCTCACCCCTGTTCAGTGACTTTTTTTTCTCTGCCAGGCTATACCTATTGCTGCTTTACAGGCCAAAGTAGATGGTCATAGTTATATAAAAATTATTTCCCCCAAACTTTTGTTCCACCATTGGCATCCCTGTCTTCAGCTGTCTCGGCTGTAATCTGGAATTCCTCCTTTAAGACCTTCCTTAAAACCTATCTCTTTGATCGAGCGTTTGGTCACCCTGTGCTGATATCTGCTCTGGCTTGGTGACAATTCTTGTCTGATAACGCTCCTGTGACGTGCCTTTGGATGCTTTACTACGTTAAAGGCACTGTATAAAAGCAAGTTGTTGTTGTAAAAAAAACACCTGTAAAAAGTTGCGGAACAAATCCTTATTGAGCAGGTATTGACTCCTTTGTGAATTAAGTAACCGTAACAATTTATTGAGGGTGGGTGGAAAGGATACTTGTCTAGATTGTGAAAGGAACTCTGGAATCGAGCAACTATTTTTAAGGCTGGAGCAAACAAGTGCTAGAAATGTGCTGCAGGTCTTTTAGAATCTGAAGGAGAAAGGCTAATGATTTGGATAATAAAAGCAAAATACTGCAGATGCTGGAAATCTGAAATAAAACCAAAATAGTGCTAGAAATACTCAGCAGGTCTGGCAGCATCTGTGGAGAGAAACAGAGTTAATGTTTCAGGTCAATGACCTTTCATCAGAACGATTTAGATGTTAGCTATTCATTAGTGTTGACTGCACTCTTCCCATATTGTGATCCTCTTTTTAAAAATGAATCTTGCAATTTGTTGGTAATTGCACATCAGGCTTCCACAAGTTCACGGTCCAGTGTGCAAGGAGTGGTAGCATAGACTTGTCACTGTGTCATTGGAGAGACTGAGGCAATGGTATCCATTTCTCAGTCTATATTTTTTGAGAGTGACATTCCGGTTGGAAAATTGGAGCATTTTCATTTCTGGTGCATTATATTGAATTTTTTCTTAAGGTGCGTTCGCAGATGCATATTTAATCTCCTTCATTCACCAGTTCCGCTTCACAGGATTTTGGCTGACTTGCCCCAATTGAGTCGATGTTCTGAAGCCATTGTGTTGGGTAGGGGTGTCTGAGGAATGTATTGGTGAGCCCCTGTGATCCAGGACCAGTGTTCAGGTCCAGTTTTACCACAGCCTGTTGTGTGTTTATTTTTCTGCTTTTTGAAGTTGGGTAAATCATGAGGGCTGGATAGATCCAGTAAGACAGTTACAATAATAGTTTATTTTGGTCCCTGGGCTAGCTACGTATTGGATTCATGAAGGTACACTCCTGCTAATAGTGCTTGAAGGCTCACCTATGTAAGTGGTTCTTGTCAATGAACAAACAAATATATCCCTTTTTGTTTTTTTACACCAAGCATTGCCCGTGGCTGAATGTGCTAGGGTGGGCACGTAATCTCATCCCAAGCCTCTATCAATGCCATTCTGAGCTCTGACACTTGCAGCCTGACTTCTTCTGCTCTGTGCCTTCTGGAGCTTCACAGCTAGTGAGAAATCCCAGACTCAAAACTCATCTGTGATGTCGTGCTTTTGCAATCTCTTCAACTTTCCGTTGAATCCTCCGATGAAGATGTAGTGTAACGTTGGATAGCGATTCCTTGCTGGCCAACTTTGAATGGATGTTGGTATTTACAAAACTGCCATTTTGTGAGCTGTGGTGAGGAGGGGAAATGTGGCTATGAATGCTGATATTCATCTTGCTGGCTCACAGTGGGCTGTAAAACACTTTGCAGCTTTTTGTCAGACTGGCTGGCAGCAACATAAGCCCAACGGTTTCAAGAACATAATGCATGCTGAAATGTGCCCTTCAGTGTGGTTATGTCACTGTCTAATCATAAATGAAAGTGGTGCTGTTTTCAATTATGTATAGAACACATTGTTGAGCTAATTTCAGAGCTTCAGTCTCGAGATGTCAGAAAATTTGCGTCGGCACTATTTTGGAATCATTCATATAAACAGGCTGAAAAATCTCCTGTTCAAGAAAAATGCTATAGAATTGGCAGCGTATCTCACGCATGCCAGATTGCTTCATGTGTCTGTGAAATTCCTTCCTCTGCTATTTTAACAACCATTAACCAGAAATGTGTTCATACCTCCTATAAAACGGGAGTGTGAATAGGTTAAGTGTTTATATGCCAGAATAGCACAAGTGTAATTTCAAGGCTATTGCATGTTAATGTGCTATAAAGTAGTGAAATATTGAACACTGTGAAGGGGCTCTTTTTTCCATAATAGATTTTATTCTTTGTGTTAATGGAGTAGCTGCAACGTAATTAGTTTAATTTGCTCTCTGTAGAGTAAATGTATTTGTAGTTATTCAACCATGCTCCTATGTTCAAATGGCAGTTTTCTAACGAGAGTGTGCGTGTTGGTGTCGAGCACTGATTTGTCTCTACAACTTAGTTAAGGTAGTATTAAGAAGTGCAAAGTGCCACAGTTCCAGGCATTTTGCCTTCCTGCAGGGTAGGGAGCCAGTCATTGTAAGCCCTGCTGAAAATAGTTTTGGGCTTGTTTTCCCCCAGCATTTTGCTGACGCAGCCACTTCTCTTCAAGTCCTGTAAATCTATAGATTCAGATGACAGCCTCTGCCAAGAACCATTGCCAACCTCCAGGCCACCAATATTGAGAGGATAAACTAGCAAGTAAGAAAGTTTCAGCGTCAATAGAACTGGCTTGGCTTGCCTGCGAAGGCCATATTGCCGGGCATTGGGGGGTGAGTGTGCAGCTGATGGGCTAAAGCATGGACAGCGTTGGAGGAGGATGGGGATAGGTTGCATGGGCTGGGGGTAGGGGAGTGGATGGAAGTAGGTTGCACAGGGATGTCAGTGGAGCATGGGAATAGGTTGTGGGGGGCGGGTGAGAGGAAACTGATGGCACATTTGTTCCCATTTGCCTTTCTCACCAATAGCTGCGTGCTTGATTCCTTTTGCTTGGATCCAGTCGCCAGTGGAGAGCCCTAAATTAATCATGGATGCAAGTTTAATTATTGCTGACTGGAAATAAGTGTATCTCCTACTTCCCTTTATTCTTTTGCAGGCCATTAAATATCACCGTGGTTTACGAAGGAAAATGTTCACATTGCATGCGAATTGGGGTAGCCGTTCCACTGTCAGGTACAGTGGCTAAACTCCGTGAGGCAATATCGCAAGAAACTAAAATCCCCACTGATCAGGTAAACATATATTTTTTATAGTAAGATTAATCCACTTTATCTGAGCTTGTGACTACTGTAAATCCATATAGTGTAAGTAGACTGTTTAGGCTCTGTAGCCTGGGGAATGGGGAGGGCAACTTTAAATGTCAAAGTATTTATTGTTTTGCGTGCCCCACATCACGTCATCTTTAAACTACTTTCTAGCTTTGTGGAAAATCCCTTTGTTGAAGTGCTGCTCCGTGGGGGTCCTCAGCGAAGTCTTTTTCTATTAACACAGCAAAACTTGGAGGGCAACGTATTTAAAAGAGGACCGTAGTCCCAGTCAGATGGTAAAACAGACCGACTACAGCTGTGCCTGGGCGTGCTGCGCAAGGAACCTTCTGCTTGATGTCAGTGAATTGTGTCTGCTTTGCTCCGAGGGAATGCCTGCATCCTGGGATCTCTGGACAAGCTCTTCAACTAAGGATTTTTCCACAAAGGAAGGAGGCAGTTAAAATCTACTGTGGGGCACATAAATGGGTAAGTGCGTTACATTGGCAGTGCCACCCCTGCAGCTACCTCCTGTTGAGGGACGCACCTGCGATGCTGTGTTCCTTTTATCCAAACAAACTTTTTAAAGTTCTTAAATTTCCTCTCTGCTGGCTGTAAGGGTCCTGTGTGGTGACTTTGGATAGTCTGAATCCAGATGTCTAGTGTGATAGAGTCCACAGCTCAAAGTAATCCCTAGTTTGTCACTAAATTGCCCATCTCACTTGAGAAATGATTGGATAACTGGGAGGGAAATGGGAGGGATGATTCGCACTGGATTAGTAAGTGGTCTTCAAGTTTTAGCCTTGAAAGGCAGAGTCGAGGGGTTTACTCTCTCTTTAATTGCGTTGTACCTGACCAAGGAATATTTGCTACTGACATTAGGTGTTTGATGTGGAAAGTATTCAATTTTTCACCAACATCCCTCCTCATGATGAGAATAAAGTGATCTTTCCCTTTAATCAAATGTTCCATTGAAAATACGATTACTACAAGAACAATTTGCATTCATATAGCACCTTTATTCTAATAAAACATCCCAAGGTACTTCACAGAAGCATTAAAATAAAATGACACTGAGCCATATTAGGCAGGTGACCAAAAGCTTGGTCAAAGGGATAGGTTTTAAGGAGCGTCTTAAAGGAGGAAGGCGTGTCGGAGAGGTTTAGGGAGGGAACTGTAGAGGTTAGGACCCAGGCAGCTAAAGGCACAGCCACCAGTGGTGGAATGAATAAAATTAGGGGTGTTCAAGAAGCCAAAATTAGAGGAATGCAGATATCTCAACGTTGTGGGGTACGAGAAGATTAGAGAGATGGTGAGTGGAAGGGGGAAGCAAAGATGTGGATGAATTTGAAAACAAATATTAGAATTATAAAATAAAGGTGTTGCTTAACTGGGAGTCAGTGTAGGACTGTGAGCACAGGGGTGATGTGTGAATGGGACTTGTGTGTTAGGACATGGGCAGCAGAGTTTTGGGTATCATCGAATTTACAGAGGGGAGAACATGGAATGTGAGCCAGGAGTGTGTTAGAATAGCCAAGTATAGAGGTAAAGAAAGGAAGGATGAGAGTTTCAGCAGCAGATGAGCTAAGGTGGGGTGGAGTCAGGTGGTGTTACAGAGGTGGAGCTAGGCAGTCTTAGTGATGGTGTGGATATGTGGTCTGAAGCTCATCTCTGGGTCAAATAAGACAATAAGGAAGTGAACAGTCTGGTTCAGCCTTAGACAGTGCCAGGGAGAAAGATGGGCTTGTTGGCTAGGGAATGGAGGTTATGGTGGGGGCCGAAAACAATGGCTTCGGCCTTCCCGATATTTAATTGGAGGAACTTTCTGTTCATTCTGTGCTGGATGTACTTCAGTTAGCATTCTGCTCTGCTGAGAGGTGGGAAAATGGAGCTGAGCTGCAGGGGGCCAGGTGCAGACTGTTCAAATTAGAATTTGTAAATGAGTATTTTACAATCAAAGTGCTGGGAAGGTGAGAGCCGGTGAAGGCTCATGAGGCAGGGTGCCTGAGAAGGATGTTGTGTGGGATAGGATGTCGGTGGAAGAGTTCTGGTATGAGGTGGAGTTGGTGTAAAGAGGCGGTCAAAGAGAGTTTTAGACTACCGAGATTTAAAACCATTGGTTTAATGTTTTGTGTAAAGTATGTGCAGGCTCCAACTGCATTCCTCCTCTGGACAATTAATACTTGAACAATATTCCTGGAATCTTTGGGTGCAAAACTGTTCGCGCTGTTTGTATGTGGCACATTTTATAAAATCTAGCGATGATGAAGGAATGACAGTATATTTCCAAGTAGGGGTGGTATGTGTCTTGGAGGGGAACTTAGAGGCGATGGTGTTCATGCACCTGTTGACCTGACCTTCGAGGTGGTAGAGGTCGTGTATTTGTGCAGTGCTGTGAAAGCAACAGGACTGCAATAGTCCTGAGGTGATGAATGTGATGTCCTTAAATTCCTGCAGTCACTATTGTATCTGAATTTCCATAAATGTTGCACTCAACAAGAAGCAGTATTTTAGTATGCTTGTTCTACCTACCTCATACCCCTGAGATGCCTGTTTGATTTGATTTGGTTGGTAGCCCTCACTTCTGAAGGTTGGGATTTCAAATCTCCCACTAGAGTTGTGTAATATCAGCTGACTGTAATATTGAGTGTGTGCTGCCTTTCACATGAGCTTTTAAGCCAAGGCCATGTTCTGCCTGTTGATTCAATGGCACTATTTGGAGTGCAGGGAGCTCCTTGTAAATCAAGTTTACAGCCCAAAACTGGCTCCTTCCACCCCTCTTCATCTAACATCATCAATGTATCCTTATTTGCCTTTGTCCCTCATGCTTATTTAGCTTCTCAAATTCTATTTGCCTCAACTACTCCATGTGGTAGTGAATTCCACATTCTAACCATTCTCTGGGTAATGAAGTTTCTCTTGAATTCCCTATTGGATTTATCAGTGACTACCTTGTATTTGAGTCCTAGTTTTGGTGTCTCCCACATGTGGAAATCTCTACATCTACCCTATCAGGTCACCCTCTGCCTTCTCTTTTCTACAGTGCTTTAAGGAAAGGAGAGAATTCTGCTTGTGACCCAGCCAATATTCCTCCATTAACTAATCAACAAAGACAGAACAACTGGTCATTTGTTTCATTGCTGTCTGTGAGATCTTGTAGTATGTAAAAGGCTGCGTTTGCTGACAACGCAACCATTAGGTGGTGCAATACTAGCACATGTGCAAATGCAGCCTCTTACAGTGGATCGTCACTGTCTATGAAGCTCAGGCAGCTGTTAGGATTAAAGATGGCACTGCTCAATTTATCATAGAAAAACAAACTGTGATTCCTGACAACGCAGCTGCCCGCTGACGACATCAGAGAGTGCCAAGTTGCGCACATGCGCAGCTACATCTTGCCAGGACTAAGTGGCGCATGTGCGGAATTATGTCATCGCGTATCCAGCCCCCCAATCGGCTGGAGGGAGCGGCTGAATGGGAGACTTTGAGGCTGGAGCTCGATCCCTGTCACTCGCTCCCGCCTCACAATCCGCTCTCCCCGCTCGGCAACTCGCTCCAGGCCTCAACACTTCCTCCTCTCAGTCACTCGCTCCAGACCTCACTGCTCCTGCCTCCACTCCCCTAGCCAATTGTTCCTCACTTTGTGCCACTCCGCTCTCTGGCCTCCCGCTCCTGCTTCACCCCCCGTCCGCCTTCCAGCCGCTAGCTCTGGGCCGTGCCGCTTCCCTCCTCTCGGCCACTCGCTCCTACGTCGCCCCTTGCGGCCTGCCTTGCTGCTTCGAGCGGTGCGTGGAGACTGATAAAACATGGGAGCAAGTGGCTGAGAACAGGGAAGGGGCGTGGCCTAGACCTAGCAGCTGGGGCGGGGGCGGGTGTGAGCAGCTGGAAAGCGGGGAACAATCGGCCGGGGGCGTGGATGTGGGAAGCAGCGAGGTCTGGAGCGAGTGGCTGAGGGGGTGAAGTGGCCAGTGGGGAGAAGGGGGGAGAAAGTGAGTTGCCGAGGTGGGAGAGCGGCCAGTGGGGCGGGAGCTAGTAGCTGCGTTCGGGTGAAATCAGTCTTGGTCAGTCATGTAAACAAATCACAATAACGAATTGGCAGCACATTTTATACTCTGCCCGATTTTCGATGGGGGTGACCATTCACTATCTTCCAATGGAAATTCAATCATGAAACTCCTTTTGTATTTAATAGGATTACTGGAATATTAAGTGGATTTGAGGATTACAGTTAGTATCCTATAACTACATAGTATTTTACTGAGCATCCATCCAACTTAGTGTAAGGTTAGTTTGCTAGAATGATCTAGCCATAAGCATTTCCTGTGATAAATTGAGCAGCACCATCTTTAATTCTGGCAGCTGCCTGAATGTCACAGACACTGACGTTCCAGTTGAAGAGCCTGCATTTGCGCATGTGCAACTACTGCGCCACCTAGTGGTTGCATTGTCAGCAAACACAGACTGCGAAAATCCCCTTAATGGCTGCCAACCTCCAACAGTCCCCTGTTCCCCCCTTGCCATTGAGCATCTCTCTATCGGTCCCTCCTTTGACCATCTTCTCACTGCTGGCTCCCCGGTGCCTTCCCTTAAGCTGGTACCCCTTCTCCATCAGCTAGTCGCTCCACACCTCATCATTGCCCCCCCCCGCCCCCTGCCAACCCTCTCTCCGGCCCCTCACTCTCCGCTCCCCCTGCCCTGGCGGGGAGTGGGGAACAATCGGCTGAGGGGAGTTGTGGGGAGCAGTGCTGAAGTCTGGAGCAAGCGGCTGAGGGGAGAAAGCAGCCAGTCGGGCGGGAACAAGTAGCTGAGTTGGGGGGAGCAAGTGGTGGGGATCGAGCTCCAGCCTCAAAGTCTCTCATTCTGGCGCTCCCTCCAGGCTCAAAGAACAACAGGCACATGTGCGAAGACTGACCAGGTCCGGATGCGCAATGACGGCATTATGTGATGGTGTTACACGATGACGTTTTTCCACGCAAGCGCCAGTTAGTCTTGGCAAGACGTAGGCTGCACATGCACAGCATCTCGCTGAGAGCAGGAGACCGTTTGCGCTTGTGTGCAGCTTGGAGCACTCTGATGACGTCGCCGGGCAGCTGCGTTAGCAGGAGTCATTTTGTATATAAAATGGCTGCCATCTTTGTCAATGCAAATGACTGCATTGTAAAGTAATCTGTTGTCTTCAGGCACCATATAAATCTAGGTCTTTCTTCCTCCTCCTCCCTGAGTGTAGTGCATCCCTTCTGGTTATTCATCCCTTGAGAGAGGAAGAGTGGAATGCAGGGATTTGTAGATTAGGATAGGATCGTAAAATAGTACAGCACAGGAGACCATTTGGCCCATAGAGTTGAGGAATTTGAAGTTCTTGTGTGACGGGAAAGGGGAGTAGCACAGGGCCAAGTGCAGGGATGATGCGAGAGTGGGACAGGGTGGGGGGTCGCAGTTCTGGATAAGTTGCACTTTGTGTTGGCCGGAGCTCAGGAAGCCCAGTTTGCACCCTCTGCTTTTGAGTCCTATTTTTAGCAGTCGCAGTCTTGAACTTTGGGATTTTCTTCTAAAGCTGTCCACCTTGTCACATCCCTTCCTACCTTTTAAAAGCATCCTCACCTGCAACTATCTCCATTAATCCTCTCCCTTTGTGTCCAGGCGGCCCCTCTGGAACATCTTTGGGACTTTTTATTACGTTAACACCCTATTCAAGTGTAAGCTGGTGCACAGTGCTTTATTGGTCTAATAATCGGTCTCAATTGGTAACGCTCTTGCCTCTTAAGGCTCAAGGTTCAAGTCCCACTCCAGGGCTTGAGCACAAAACTCGATGCTGATACTCCAGTGCAGTACTGAGGGAGTGCTGCACTGTCGGAGGTACCATCGTTAGGATGAGACATTAAACCGAGGCCCTATCTGCCTGCTTGGGTGGATGTAAAAGACCCAATGGCATTATTTCAAAGAGCAGGGGAGTTATCCCCTGTGTCCTGCCAATATTTATTCCTCAATCAACATCACAAAAGAATAAATTATCTGGTCAGTATCACATTGCTGTTTGTGGGAGTTTTCTGTGCACCAGTTGTCTGCTACAACAGTGACTACTTGACAAGTACATTTCTCTATCTTTTCTTCCCTGGTCCAGTTTCTTCCCACCGACATCTGTGACTCTTCTGACACCCTGCGTCATTTTTACAATTTCCAGTTTCCTGGCCCCAACCGCCGCCTCTTCATTATGGACATCCAATCTCTCCACACCTCCATCCCCCACCAGGATGGTTTGACGGCTCTCCGCTTCTTCCTTGAACAGAGGCCCAACCAGTCCCCGTCCACCACCACCCTCCTCTGCCTGGCTGAACTTGTTCTCACATTGAACAACTTCTCCTTCAACTCCACTCACTTCCTTCAAGTAAAAGATGTTGCTATGGGTACCCGCATGGTCCTAGTTATTCCTGTCTTTCTGAGGGATATGTCGAACCTTCCTTGTTCCAGTCCTACTCAGGCCCCCTCCCCCAACTCTTTTTCCAGTACATTGATCACTGTATCGGTATAGTTTCCTGCTCCTACCCCGAACTGGAAAACTTCATCTTTGCTTCCAATTTCCACCCTTCTCTCACCTTTACGCCTGGAACTTGCTGCCGGGGGAGGTGGTGGAAGCAGGTACGATAGCGACGTTTAAGAGGCATCTTGACAAATACATGAATAGGATGGGAATAGAGGGATACGGTCCCCGGAAGTGCAGAAGGTTTTAGTTTAGGCAGGCATCAAGATCGGCGCAGGCTTGGAGGGCCGAATGGCCTGTTCCTGTACTGTTCTTTGTTTACATGGTCCATCTCCGACACTTTCCTTCCTCGACTTCTCTGTCTCCGTCTCTGGAGGTAGGCTGTCTACTAATATTAAGTCCACCGACTCCCACAGCTACCTCGACTACACTTCCTCACACCCTGCCTCCTGTAAGGACTCCATTCCGTTCTCCTAGTTTCTTTGTCTCCAACGCATCTGCTCTGATGATGCAACCTTCCAGGATAGCACTTCTGATATGTCTTTTTCCTCAACCGAAGATTCCCCCCACTGTGATTGACAGGGCCCTCAACCACGTCCAGCCCATTTCCCTCACCCCGTCCCCTCCCTCCAAGAACTGCGACAGGGTTCCCCTTGTCCTCACTTTCTACCCCACCAGACTCCACATCCAAAGGATCATCCTCCACCATGTCAAGAGTGATGCCACTACCAAACCATCTTCCCCTCCCCTATCAGCATTCTGGAGGGATCGTTCCCTCTGACAGCCTGGTCCACTCCTCCACTACCCCCAACACCTCGTCCCCTTCCCACAGCACCTCCCCATGTAATCGCAGGAGGTGTAATACCTGCCCTTTTATCTCCTCTCTCCTCACTATCCATGGCCCCAAACACTCCTTTCAGGTGATGCAGCTATTTACTTGTACTTTCAATTTAGTATACTGTATTCGCTGCTCAGAATGTGGTCTCCTCCTACACTGGGGAGACCAAGCACAGATTGGGTGACCGCTTTGCGGAACACCTCCGCTCAGTCTGAAAGCAGGACCCTGAGCTTCCGGTTGCTTGCCATTTCAGCACTTCCCCCTGCTCTCATGCCCACATATCTGTCCTGGGCTTGCTGCAGTGTTCCAGTGAACATCGACGCAAGCTCAAGGAACAGCATCTCATTTACCGATTAGGCACACTAAAACCTGCCGGACTGAACATTTGAGTTCAATAATTTCAGAGCATGACGGGCCTCCCTTTTTATTTTTAGTTATTTTTTCTTTGTTTATTTTATTTTAGTTTGCAAAGTGACTCCTGACAACGCAGTGGCCCGCTGATGTCATCAGAGTGCTCCAAGCTGTGAAGATGTGCAAACGGGATGCTGCGCGCGCACAGCCTACATGTTGCCTTGCCAGGACAAGTGCATGCGCAGAAAAACGTTCTCCCCATCGGCCACTCATTCCAGGCCACTCGCTCCTCTCTCCTCCCCCTTTCCCCCTCCGGCCCCTCGCTCCCCACTGACCACCCCCCACCATCCTTCCAGACGCTAGCTCTAGGCCGGAGGCCACTTCCCTCCTCTCAGCCATTCTCTCTGCCTGAAGAAGCAAAGCGGGCCGCGAGGGGTGATGGGACGATGTAAGAGTGAGTGGCCGAGAGGAGGGAAGCAGCGCGGCCTAGAGCTAGTGTCTGGAGGGAGGCGGTGGTGTGGAAGCGGGGAGTGAGTGGCTGGAGAGTGGGATTGGGGGGTGGGGGGAAGCGGGGAATCAGCGGCTGGAGAGTGGGTTGGGGGGTGGGGGGAGGGAGTGAGTGGCTGGAGAGTGGGATGGCAGTGAAACGTCACAGAATTACGGAGGGTGTGCAGCACTGTCAGAGGTGCTGTCCTTCTGATGAGACTTTAAATAATGCAATGTTCTCGTGTATTAAACATGTCCATTGTGTGCTGCCATGGGTTGAAGTTGTTTTTCTGTGTTAAATTGAGCGGCGCCATCTTTAATCCTGGCAGCAGCCTGAACGTCGCAGACAGTGATATTTCCGTGGAAGAGGCTGCATTTGTGCATGTGCTAGCACAGCACAACCTAGTGGTTATGTTAGCAAACGCAGCCTTTAGTTTGTTTTATTGTTTAGTTTCTTTTATCATGTGTCTGCCCACTGTTGTTTTTCAAGTTTGTGCTTTGGGCCAGGGCTGTTCATTTTTCTGTCAATTAACACCCTCTCTGCACTAATGCTTTGTCTTTCAGCACACCATTAACATACTGTTTGCCTTTGCTCCATGACCACCTGGTCAGTTATTCTCTGTGACCCTGTCCTATCAACACCTTTACTTTCGTTATCTCTTGCCCCACCCCCACTTTATTTGCTTAAAACCTATTACATTGCTAACCGTTGCCAGTTCTGATGAAAGGTCACTGACCTGAAACGTTAACTCTGCTTCTCTCTCCACAGATGCTGAGTATTTCCAGCATTTCTTGTTTTTATTTCAGATTTCCAGCATCTGCAGTATTTTGCTTTTATTTTATTTATTGACAAGTATTTTATTGGCTGTAAAGTGCTTTGAGATGTTCGCTAGTCTTGAAAAGTGCTATATAAATGCAAGTCTGTCTGACTTTTTAAAAGAGATTGCTGTAACTGCACAGTAAATGTGTAAATCTTGATTTTTTTTTTGCACATTAGCCTCTTTCCTCTGATATAGCAGACTTGTTACTTGTTTTCTGGTGTTTATATTTCCAGCATTTGTAATATTTCCCCATCCTTGACTTGGTCTGGATTTTCAGTGTTGTAATCCTGTAGTTCCTGTGTTAGCACCACTGCAGCATTGTTTGCTGTGCCTTCACTGCAGTATCTCCAGGCACAGTGCAAAGTCACTGCCTGGACTGTTAACTGGATTTATAGATGGTTTGGGTGGAGAGCTTCCTGAAGAGCAACCAATTAGATATCGTGAAAAGAACAGGTTGCAGTTGAAGCAGACTGCGGTATTTTGTGATCTGTCAGCTGAAAGCAGTGCGCAGTCTTGATCACTAGAGGGCAGGAAACTCTGCTGGATTTCCAGTTGACAAAATACCAGGAATTCTTCCAAGTGTTTACAATGAATACAGCCTGTAATGCTTTTTCTAGATACAGTCTTTTTTTTCATGTGGGGACAGGGAAGAAAACGGGTAAAAAGAACTGCACTTATTTCAATAATATTTGTTTTATTGTATAGCAGCTCATAGTTCATGCCTCCCTCCAACAGCATGAGATGTTTCTTTTGAGGAGACGTTTCTCGCCATTCAGTCAGCTGAAAAAGGATCTCTCTGAATTTTTGACACTGCACCCCAACTAGTTAAAACATTGAGTGCTGATAATCTCATTGGCTCATTAACTCCTCCTTCACATTCAAAGGACAATCAGGGGATGTTTGTCCTTTGCACTCTTAAGATAGTGACCCATGTTGGAAAGATAATCTGCTTTTAAGACAGAGCCAGTGATTATTGAGACCCAACAAGAGAGAGACGAGCTCTTGCCCCTGTTTCCCAGGCGTAGGGTAGATTGGCTACTGCTGTGTGCCATTTCTCCTTGAGGAGATCTGAGTGCTGAGACTCGTATGGGCTGAGCCATTTCCTCCATTTCTCGTGTGATTAATCATGAGATATTTCCACACTCAATGTCATAAGTGATAGTTTTGCTTGAAAACATTCTTCTAGGTCACTGCTTGCCCTGCTGACTGTACAACGGCTGTTTTAGCTTACTGGAATCTTTCACAATGATAGTATTTCCTATTCAATGCTGCTGATCTCAAAGTGCTTGGTGATTTTGACCTAGCACTAGTCTTGCCATCCACCCTCCCACCCCACTGAACACCCTCCTCCCCATATATAAAGGACCCTCACGCATTCTTCTTGGCTTGGTTGCCTTAACCGAATTCTTTGCAGTGGCTTCTTCTGATTCTCTTTCACTTGTTCTCTGGATGGTTCTGTTAAGATACTTTTTCAATGGGAAAGGGGTGAGGTAGAGTGATTTTGGAAGAGCAGGTGTATAATGACTGTAAATGTTTTCATTCTTGTGCTGTGTGCATCTTGCTTGTGAGAACTTGCTGTGTGTCCATGACGCTAAAGTCATCTACATAAGTGACTGCACTTATAAAGTAATGAATTGTACGCAAGGTGCTTTGGGATGTCCCCGAGAGGTGCGACATCAATGCAGAATCCTCAAAAACCAGCAGTTTGTGCTGTGGCTTTGTGTTAACTAGGAATTTGGTTCCAAATGCCAATACTGATTACACGTACAACTCTTGTCAGCCGGTAAGAGACATAACTTATTCCATTAACTTGTGCTACAGTACAATCCACGTCTTCAGAGGTGACTGACTGCATGATCTGACTATCACCCAGTCTTTGAATCCTGAGCTGTTCAATTTGAGCATAGTGGGGCTTACTGTGCTAAGTCTGTCACTGAGGCTACTGTGCCGTGTAGCCACTGAGCAAGTCATTTCAATTATTTAAGATTCTTATTTGAGTCAAATGTTGCACCTTCATTACTTAACTCCTTAAAATGTTTGTTTTAGATTGTTCTAACTGAAATTTATTATGATGGATTCCATCGTACCTTCAGTGATGGTGATGCCCTGGACACTGTTCATGAAAACGACTGTATCTATGCTTTTGAGACACCCGATGTGTATATTGGTCAAAGAGGTATGCCTGTGATTGAGTTAAAACACAGTATCTAATAGCGTGTTTTCGTAAAGCTCCTGTAACTTAGGCTATTTATTTTTGGTGTATGCCTGTGTGTGTTTTCTAGGAAACCTCTGTTAAATAGACAGTTAAGAAATGCTGGTTATCTTTCATGGAGTTTTTGGATTGCTTTTCTGTTCATGAAGCATGTCAGTGCAGAGTGGAATACTTATTTTTCCACTTCTGTCACCAAGTTACAACTTTGAGCCATCCCAGATCAATTATAGCAGTTGAAAGCAAATTAAAGCTCCATTTACACTGCCCCATCAAACACTCCCTGGGCAGATACAGAGTAAAACTCCCTCTACACTATCTCTTAATCTGAACTTTACAAAGGTATTTGTACTATGCTATTTCCCATACTAGCTAAGCCCATGAGGGGGACTGTAGGGGGAACAGAGCACCTTGGCTAGAACAGCTTCCTTACATTCTGTGATCAATCTCTCTATCGTGGAGTATAATTTTGGTAATTAAAGCTGTCTTGATGTTTATGTAATCTATGTGTGTTTCTAATCCTCTATTTCTGTTTGTTCTCAGCGATGCTTACAAACATAAATCAAAATAACCTGAAGTTCAGCACAGATCACAGGTCCACAGTCTACTCCCATGGAGGAGTGAAGCAGATCAAGCTGGAGAGAGTGTATAACAAGGGTTCAGGCTATGAGAAATGGATGCTGCTGGTGTGTAACCATTGCTGCTCTGGGCAGCAGGCAAAAAGGTAAATTGTTTTGGGAGTGAAATGTTGATTTTATTTTAAATATTTTAAGTAATTGAATGTTTGTGCTCACCAAGTTGTGGGGTAGTAGTTTCAGGGATGGAATTGTTGTTGTGCAGTTGTTGAAGTGCAGGATGTGATACCAGTGAAGACACATGCATAAATCATTCATCTCATGCAGCAACGTGCTTGGAGGTGCCTTGAATCTATAAAGAGACACGTTAACTAGCCAGAGTTTACATTAACAAGCTGAGTAAGTTGCATTCCCTTGCTATTGCGCAGGATCCAGGATTTTTGTTTTAAAATTACCACATTTTTGGGGACCATCTGTTCCCACAATTGTTTTTGTTTTTCCATGAATACCAAGTGCCTCAAATGCCCATTCCCAAGGACAGCCTGACTCTCAAGTGTTATATAAATGCTTGATAGATGAGGTGCTGGGCTTTACAACAGATTGGGTAACATTTCGTTGACATTCTGAGTGGTACTGTTCAGTCACCTGTTGTGTTGGCATTGAATCTGTGTTCTTCAAACTTCAAATGATCTGTTTTAACTGCATTCCTGATGATTGCTTCATTTGCAGTCCAGATCTAAGACATCGACTGTAATACTAAACAAAAACTTCCTGCACCATAAAGCCATACCAACCTTTTTTTCTGGCAGTGATACCCTGCCCTAGACTACCAAAAGATTCATTTGCATACTGATGACTATTGACATAGTTGCTGTATGGGAGTCATTTATCTTTGGGTTTTAAGTTTAGACCAGATGGATGGGTTGTGGGGGTGGTGAGCTGTTAGGGTAGAACGCTTCTAGTCCTTGGTTGACATATGGACCAGTTGAAATGAAAGTGCACCAGGTGGTGATGCGAGGATGGGTTTGAGGCACATTGTTGCATCATTCCAGAGGGAGTGGTGAGCTGCCCCCTCCTCCATCCTACATTTGGTCTGGAAATAATTGATTGTGACACTAAACCATAAATAGTAGATGACTCGCCAGCTGCTGTGAAGTGTGGCCGTAGCCATCAATAAAACCGAGCTAAATGGGTCTTTAACTAACAGGGTTAGATCTAGCTGATATATGACTATAATCCATATAAATCCATTAGTTCTCTTATTGACTGGTCTTGTGTGTCAATATCGTTGATTTTTTATTTTAAAACATCAACTCTTGCAACTGCCAACTGATGTGGAAATTTCCTGGAACCTTCTGGATGCTGTGGGGCCAAGCTGCAAAGGCTAATGTCCACTTCTTGTGGCACGTTGACACCGTGCAGGCATTTGCAGCCGTTTTCTTTTATTTAGAGATACAGCACTGAAACAGGCCCTTCGGCCCACCGAGTCTGTGCCGACCAACAACCACCCATTTATACTAACCCTACACTAACCCCATATTCTCTACCACATCCCCACCATTCTCCTACCACCTACCTACACTAGGGGCAATTTACAATGGCCAATTTACCTATCAACCTGCAAGTCTTTTGGAGGTGGGAGGAAACCGGAGCACCCGGAGGAAACCCACGCAGACACGGGGAGAACTTGCAAACACCACACAGGCAGTACCCAGAATTGAACCCGGGTTGCTGGAGCTGTGAGGCTGCGGTGCTAACCACTGCGCCACTGTGCCGCCCCTGTTTTTCACAAACACAAACTCATTTGTTGATTCAATTCAGAATTCTAATTCTGCCGTCCTGTTGGCAAAATGATCAAATAAACCAACCTCTGACTTAATTAACTAATCCAGTAAACTGGTTAACAGTGCAGTGTAGTGACAAGCTTGAGGTTAAATGAGAAATAAAAATTAGGATTAAATGAACAATCCCTGAAACTTTGTCATTAAACATCTGGATTCCTTTTCAACTGTGTTTCCTCTCTAACTCCCTATTGGCATCCGTTTTCTAGGTTTGGTCATCCCTTTGTACTCTGTTTGGATCGTAAAATAACATGGGAAGGACTGCAAAAAGATATTTTGGAAAAGATGCGACATCTGTTTAGGCCAGGGATGTTCACTGAGGTAAGGGCAGCTGCTGGGTTCCTATGACCTACTGAGTCGCTATTTAAAGGCATACTCCAGGAGAAGTAACAGCACTAGTGCGGGATCCAAGATCAGCTTTGTACTATCAACCAGTCTTGCTCATGGAGCATTTTAACTACTTCAGTTAGTGGAGAAAGAGGGTAAAAAGACGCGTTCGCACCCACACTTTCAATTGAATTTGGTGGTTTCAGTGTGTGGGTCCCCTGCCAATATCACATTAATTTCCAAGGCAAATGCTGCTGCTGCAGCAGAAAATATCTTTTTACTCTTGCACAAAAACAGAAATGATGTGCTAGTGAGAAAACACAGAATTATGAGGGAACTGTGTGCCTGACCCTTGATAGAAAACCAGTGAGTTTGGGGACTCTGTGCGAATCCCAGTTTGAAAAACCAAAATATAATGAGATTTGTAAGTTTAATAACTAACCATGCAATGGGCATTTCCTCATAATGCACCATCAAGTGGAGGGGTTGATGTGTACCAGTAAATAGGAGCATTTAAATATTTAATGGTTCTCTTTAGTAATTGATATATCTACTATGTAAGCATTAGTGAGATTGATTGGCAAAGTTTTGATGTCTAGTTCCTGTTGCTGTGTCTGTCATCCATAACCATCTGCAAAAAAATGTGCTTCAGTTGCTGATTTTTTTTCTTTGGCTTTCTGCATTGTGTGAAAGATGAAAATTGCATGGTAGCACTCTTTGATTCTTAGTAAGCATGATTATGCTAAGCGTCGGGAAGGAGAGTTGCTTTCGATAAGTTAATCTGCGATTAAGTCAATCCGTTTTAAAATGCTTAGGTTTTGCTGCTATTAGATTTGGATCTGCATCCCTTTTAAATTGCATTAAGGACCCCCATGTTAGTTGCTCCTCTTTATCCATAGTACCCTTCCATTCCGTGGAGATTTATGACACATTAGCAACAGAAGGCTGAGTTATAAGAGGTGGGAAAGACTCCGGCACTTTGGCCTTGGAAGATGGTGTCTGAGCAGGGAATGTATGTGATATCAGAGAGGCAAATTTAAAACTTCTGTCAGGAAGCTCTTCAGAGAGGGTGAAAGAGATCAGGTAGTGGAGGGATCAATTCCTGATCTTGAACAGACATTGTGATAGGGGTGGGGTGGGGCTGTAGATACTTTCTGGAAGGATAAGCTAAATGACCCTGCGTCAAGCTTCAGATTGAATAAAGATTGTGAATACTAGGAATGTGAAACTGAAGGGTTGGGAGAATACAGGGGCAAAGAACATGGATAAGATCAAGATGGTACTGTTTGGGGCATAATCTTTCTGTACCGATGCTGACTGACTTGCTATGAGATTTTACTGGCTCCCTGCTGTTGTGTGTTGAAATCAGTGTGAAGGCGTGGAGCTGCTCATGTATTTACATTCCCTTGGCTCTTTCCCTAGGTTGGTCCCTTTAGTCTGCGAGTGCTTGGAGGTGGCATGGGGAAGTCTTACCTTTCACCTCAGGAAGAGTATCCCTTGTGCCAATTGGCGGCGGAAAGGTAATTACTCTGTTTCTGTCCCATTGCGTTCGCTAGATTTTTTTTTGTCAGAGTCGGGAGCGGTGACATAATGAGCTGTGTCCTGGAAACGGGGGTTTGGGGTAAATTTCACAGATGGCAGGGAATCGCAGAATAAACCGAGTTCACTAAGTTAAAAGTTCAGTAGCTAACATGTAGTTGGAGTGAGACTGAGTCTGCTCCTTTATAGTATGTTCAGCAAAAGTTCATTTTCTTAGTTTTAAGCTATATAAAATTGTACAGCTCTTTGTTAGTTAGTTAGAGATACAGCACTGAAACAGGCCCTTCGGCCCGCTGAGTCTGTGCTGACCATCAACCACCCATTTATACTAATCCTACACTAATCCCAATATTCCTACCACATCCCCACCTGTCCCTATATTTCCCTACCAGCTACCTATACTAGGGGCAATTTATAATGGCCAATTTACCTATCAACCTGCAAGTCTTTGGCATGTGGGAGGAAACCGGAGCACCCGGAGGAAACCCACGCAGACACAGGGAGAACTTGCAAACTCCACACAAGCAGTACCCAGAATTGAACCCGGTTTGCTGGAGCTGTGAGGCTGTGGTGCTAACCACTGCGCCACTGTGCCGTCCTTGTGTAACACAGTTATTAAAAAATGCATTAGTACTTTTTCTTAGACGCCGATCTCGTTATACGGTCAGTTATCATAACGGGTGAGAAATTTCTGCCAAATAGCGGATTTCCGAGTTTGGGGTTTCCGAAATCCGCGTGGCGGCTTCTTTCCGACCTTTCCTGCTGCAACTCGGCACTGCGACTCGACAACAGCATCGCATGGCGGCAGACGGCAATGTGAAGATCAGTGCCACCCCCTTTATTCTCATTGGATTATCCAGGGCGTGGGAATGAGCGTGGGAATCTGGCGGCAGCCAGGAGCTGATTGGTCGGTTGTCATGTCAATCTGGGTCTTTGCAGCAGTGGCTGAGCTCAAACGCTTTAGATCATTCAGTGGCAAGGCGGGCAAGAGGAGGATAAAAAAGGGGGAATAAGGAGGGACTTTATCAAATCCGGGTGAGCGATTGAAAAGCTTTATTCTTCAAATGTTAAGTTGGTTGAATTATTAAACCAAAGCAGAAATGAGGTAGAGTGTATATAATTTTTTGCCACATGGATGATTGAGAGACAGCTTTCCCTGTCATAGTTATACAGCACAGAAACAGGCCCATGCTTGGAAGTATTTGTCCAGCTCAGCAGTGAGCATTTTTTTTTAACAGCAAACTTTTCCATCAGTCTAATTCACAAGCAGCTGACTCAACCAGCTTCATAATCAGTACATTACCAGCACCTAAATGGCCAAACTGGTGAGTTATTTCATTAAATGAATAGTGTCCCACTTAAGCTTTTTGGCAAAATGTACAGCTGGGAGTGAAAATAATACACTCATTTCATGATTGCTTCAGACTTCCTGTGAAGACATGAGTTGATACAGAACCTGTACTGTAAATGTTAATTCATTACTAGTGATTAAAAAAAAATCTTTTCACTAAGACTGTACTAGTTGTAGGTATTGATCTCAAGGCTGTGACAAATATCTTTAGGTTTAAAATGCTAGGAACTTTTGGGTTAGCAAATATACAACAGTGCAAGAAAACTACTATCCACTAACTTTTGGATTACAGGAGATCTTATTAGTCAGGTAGAGGTCATGACAAGTTGATATTCCAAGTTAACCTTTATTTTTCTGTTATGAAAGTGATTCTATTTCTGTTAAATATTTTTTAAAAGGAATTCATAGTCAAATTGAATAAATGTTGGACCAGTTTTTTAAAAAAAAGCCATCAAGGAGACACTGAAGGAATGGGATTGGCAACAATGTTACTGGTTGTCACAGGACTCAAGTTAAAGATAGAACAGAAACCCTAGTAACGGCAGAGAAGTGACGAGCGTCCCTTGATTGGATAAGCCCAGCAGCAGCAGAGAGCACCGGGGATAGGCACAAAACTCTCAAGCTTTTTGGTTGTGTGTCAGTGTGTGTTTTACCTTCTGGAGTGAGCGGCTGATAAAGTCAAGTCTGCTGGAGAATTCCCAAAAAAGGAGAGAAGACAACAACCCAGCTCGCTTTCCAGCAATTCCATAAAAGACCCTGTGAGGTCCACTGTGTCGATTCATCTCGTTTCCTATCTTTGAAGAAAGCCTACTAAATTAGTTTTCAACGCCACCTGAAAAGAACTGTTCTAAAAGATCCCAGTGACTTGTCAACGTGTACTTAGAAGTTAGACTGTGTGCCAGTTTTGAAACAACATATCTCATCTGTTTTCTTCAAAAAAAAATGAGCAAGTACTCTGCCTGGGTTGTATTTTTTTGTCTGTAACCGAGCTCTGAATTGATAAAAATCCCTTTTATTTTTTCAGTTAACCCCATGTATATATGTGAGTGTGAAGGGGCTAAGGTAAAAAGGGAACTTTGTTTTACTTCATTACTAGTTGAGACTTGTTTTATAATGAACTGATAATTTTGTTGTTCATTAGAGAAACCTGGTTAGTGTGTTCTGTTCTGGGGAAAATAGAGCATATGATTGACCGTATCAGTAAGTGGGGAAATTTAAAAATGTGTTGTGACTGTGGACTAGAATAAACAGTGCCTTTCTCCTGCCTCGGTTGTAACATTACTAATACTTGCATTGAAGAATATATTTTTAGACATTTACTACATGTAGTAAATTGATAAGTTATATTGCTTCACTATATGCTGTTAATTCATTTTTAACCAAATCAGTACGGTATAGCAAATGGAGGTAAACAAGAAAGCTATTTAGGGGTGGATGGAAATTTTGATTCACGGCAGCTAGTTATATAATTTTTGTCATGGGTAGTAGTATTTCACAATTTTCGGATAACTTTTGACTATTTAATGCTTGACATTTAGGATGTTCACAGCTTGTAACCTGAATGATATAAAAGGGATCTTAAAATAGTTGCATACTAAATAACAGTAACAACTTCAGTGAAATGCCATAATAGATGGTGATAAATGAACCTGTTTCTGAGACAGCATAGCATCCTTGAAGCAATGTACACGTACTTTTGAAGATGAAACATCAAACCGAGGTTTATGTGGTTTGCCTTGCACTTTTTTTTATAGCCATTCATACAAAGTATAAAACTTGCAAAATTTAAAACATCAGTGATTCTTGAGGACAGTTCACCTGTCTGCTTGACACTTTGTGGTTTCTTACTGCATCTTTGATCCACCGTCTTGATGGTAATCGAAAGACTACAAAATACTGCAGTACAGGGGGATCTGGGTGTTCTTGTGCAGAAAACACAAAAAGTTAGCATGCAGGTGCAGCAAGTAGTTAGGAAGGCAAATGGAATTTTGGCCTTTATTGCTAGGGAGTTAGAGTTTAAAAGTATTACAACTGTACTACAGGGTGTTGGTGAGGCCACACCTGGAGTACTGTGTACAGTTTTGGTCCCTGTATTTAAAGAAGGATATACTAGCATTGGAGGCAGTTCAGAAAAGGTTCACTAGGCTGATTCCTGGGATGAAGGGGCTGTCAAGAAAGGCTGAACAGGTTAGGCCTTTATTCATTGGAGTTTGGAAGAATGAGAGGTGATCTTATTGAAACATATAAGATTCTAAGGGGGCTTGACAGGATAGATGCTGAGAATATGTTTCCACTGGTGGGGGAATCTCGAACTAGGGGACATAGTTACAGAATAAGGGGGCACACATTTAAACTGAGATGCAAAGGAATTTCTTCTCTGAGGGTAGTGAATCTCTGGAATTCTCTACCTCAGAGTTGTGGAGGCTAGGTGACTAAATGTATTTAAGGAGGAGGTGGATAGATTTTTGAAATCTCGGGGAGTCTAGGGTTATGCGGAACAGGCCCAAAAGAGGAGTTGAGGCCAGGGACAGATCAGTCATGATCTTATTGAATGGCGGAGCAGGCTTGAGGGATTGAATGGCCTACTCCTGCTCCTACTTCTTGTGTTAATAAAGGGAAAATGAATGTTTCTACACATTTGGAGTGGCCTGGAATCATTTGCATTCATTACAGATCATTAACAGTGCTATAATTACATGATGCCTTGTCAAAAAAAATTCAGATTTTTTTTTTTAAAGTCTTCCTTTTGGTCTTTGGCCACTGTCAGCCTGGTTATAGTGCTCACAGTTACACCCTACCTCGGTTATAATGCTCAGTTATGTACTCCACCCTCATATACAGCCAATGTTCATTTTAACATGTCTCCCTTGAATCAGTGCCCAGGCTGCAAATGCTACTGATTCCGCCTGAATAAACAGAACTAGTTGTTGCTTGGGTGATGTCAAGAGAATTTTATCACATTTTGCTGCGCTAATGGCACTATTTAAATGTAAGCTGTTGAGATTTTTTGGTGATTTTCCCTGAAAATGTTAGTTATCCTAGAGACTGCAGAATAGGAATTAATGTCTAGAGTTTATTAATAAATCCTGCATTGGATTAGCCCCAGGGCTCTGGTTGCACTGAGGCTACGATCTAACACTAAAACTGAGCTTTTAGATTTTCTACCCCCACATGAGACTTGGGCTTCAATCCTAAAAGTATTTAAGGGGGAACCAGGGCCACAATGTTTGCATGTCCATTTGATGTAACTTGAACTGGCTGTCCTCTGTTACAGAGCGTGGAAGTCCTGCAGACCTGGTGGACCCCAGCATATTAAGATCGTTGTGGAATGGGACAGAGACACAAAAGAATAGTAAGCTGTGTAAACTTTCTGTATTTCTAAGCATCTCTTCATGGCTTCCTATGTATTCAGACAGGCTAGCAATCTAAGCCAGCCAAAGTTTGGGTCTCGCGCAGGATACTATGGTGAATTGTTTTGTGTTCTCGGACAGTTCTGGTGTCCAAATTTAAAGTGCCCTTGTTTGGTTTGCAGCTTGTTCGGGAGCGCTGAGGATGAATACGTGCCAGACTCTGAGAGTGTTCGTCAACAGCAGCAGCTTCATCATCAACCTCAGACCTACACCTTATCCCAGTGCTTTCATCTCTACACCAAAGAAGAACAGGTAAATGCAGAGGGGGGCACTAGCTCTGAACAAATCCTTACACGTGTGACTGCAAGATTTGTGTGGGTGTGAGAGAGCGACCACATATTGTGTGTGGGTGTATCTGTACGTGACACCACATGGTGCGGACGGGTGCATGTGTGACCACATGGTGCGGGGCAGAACAATGCTTTGAAGTTACAGGAATGCTCTAGTGAACACTTGTAAAATTACTGCGGGCTGTCTGCTGGCAAGTGTCAGCATAGTTCAGTCTGTTAGCACTGTTACTTTGAATCAGCTGAAGAACCTTCTTCCCCCAAAGCAACATTGAAGTGTTGTGGCCAAAAACAAATAGCAACATTGCAGGTTTTATAATTGGTGTAATTGCTAACTTATGATCTATTTGAATGCGGAAAAGGCTGGAGTGACTGACCTGCTCCTGTCTTTAGATTCTTGAGGTTTTTTTTGAGTGTTGGAATGCCTTTTCTGACTGCCTGTCTTTTGTTGTTGTGTTTGACAGCTAGCACCAGATGATGCCTGGCGCTGCCCACATTGTAAGCAGCTTCAGCAGGGCAGCATCAAGCTGAGCTTGTGGACACTTCCTGATGTTCTCATCATCCACCTGAAACGCTTTAAACAGGTGAGTGCTTTAAAGAGGGGTGGGGGAGGCGAAAGCAGTGTCCTTGCTTTTGATTCCATCCAAGATGTCACGGGGGGCCGAGGCAGGGGAGAGGGACATCAGGCAACCCTTTCTGTTTTGTGGTTTACGGTCTTAGTTGAAGTAATGTTTTGGTCAAGATGGGTGTCCTATACAGAGTGTTATGAATCTGAGTAAATCTGGTACTTTCTGTGCATCAATGGGTGCTGTATACAGTATTTGGTATTTGTTGTATTCAGCATCCAAGGTTTCACACCATTGCCATTGCATTGATCTGGTATTTGCTGTGTAACTGCGTATCTTTGTTTTAAATAAACATTTGCACTGTCTCCGTTCCAACAGGAAGGGGATAAAAGGACCAAGCTACAGAACCTGGTGAAATTCCCCCTCACAGGTCTGGACATGACTCCTCACATGGTGAAACGCAGCCAGAGCAGCTGGAGCCTCCCTTCTCACTGGTCGCCATGGAGAAGACCCTATGGGCTTGGCAGGGATCCTGAAGACTACCTCTACGATCTGTACGCAGTGTGCAATCATCATGGCACCATGCAAGGAGGGCATTACACTGGTAGGGCCCCCCAATGCTGCACCTAGCCTCGTGTTGCTCTGTTTTTGTTGCTGTCTGCCATCCCAACCAGTGTCTTGCTGAACTGTGTGTACCTGTTGCAGCTGTCAGGAGCTGCTTAGATTTCAGTAACACCGCAGGTTTCCCATGGGAAGAGGAGGGGGGACGCATGCTTGTAAGACCCAAAAGTTTTCCAAGTCTTTTTGACGGGACCCTTTGCCTTGCTGTGTGCAGACTGGGATTAGCCCAATCCACTAATTGGATTGCTGAACCATCTTTTTCTGAAGAGCATCCTTCATTGTCTGGATGTGGAAGAGAGTCCAAGAATTTAGCCCTTCCTCTACAGCTGAGTGGGCAATCAGTCTTTACTGTGCCAATGTGCTGATCACCAGGTGTACTAATGCTGCTTTTGTTTTGATCCATGCACATACAGTTGTTGAGTTTGACTGACCCCCCGGTCTCTCCCATTCTATTACGTAGCTTACTGCAAGAACTCTGTGGATGGGCTGTGGTATTGTTTCGATGACAGTGATGTTCAGCAGCTCTTAGATGAAGATGTCTGCAAGCAGACTGCATACATCCTGTTCTACCAGCGGCGAAGCACCATTCCTTCCTGGTCAGCAAACAGCTCTTTAGCAGGTAATGTGTTAGATATTTCTGGAATTAGCCTCAGTATGCTTGGAGTGGCAGAGGGGGAGAAGAGAGCGAATCAGCCAAGGTTCCAGCTCCTGATTGCTATCTAGTGACTTGCTGGAAGGTGTGCATGTGTGGATGTTAAGAACACAAGAAGTAGGAGCAGGAGTAAATGATATGGCCCATCAAACCTGCTCTGCCATTCAAAACAATCATGGCTGATCTTGGGATTCAACTCCACTTTCCTGCCTGCTTGCCATACCCCTTGATTTCTTGAGAGACCAAAAATCTGTCTCTCCCAGCCTTTAATGTATTCAACGATGGAGCATCCACAACCCCCTGAGGAGAGAATTCCAAAGATTCACAATCCTTTGAGTGAAGTAAGTTCTCCTCATCTCAGTCCTAAATGATCAGCTGCTTATCCTGAGACTGTGCCCCCATATTTGGCAAATGTAGGGTTGGACTTGGTTGTGATGCACTCTATAGTTAAATAACATGCTGATAATGGGTGATTTCCAAGAGAGCATTGTTGGAACTCTACCCAGCAAGAGTTACCACATTCAGGGGTGGATAGGGCTGTTACTGGGAATATGGAGTCACATGGTGAGCATGCCAATATTTTGCATATTTTAATCTATTTTGCTTCATATCCACCCAAACAGTGTTGGTTATACTGCTCTTCTGAGACTAGTGCAAAACAAAGAACAACAAAGAGCAGTACAGCACAGAAACAGGCCATTCGGCCCTCCAAGCCTGCGCCGATCTTGATGCCTTCCTAAACTAAAACCTTCTGCACTTCCGGGGACCGTATCCCTCTATTCCCATCCTATTCTTGTATTTGTCAAGATGCCTCTTAAACTTCATTATCGTACCTGCTTCCACCACCTCCCCCGGCAACACGTTCCAGGCACTCACTACCCTCTGTGTAAAGAACTTACCTCGCCCATCCCCTCTAAACTTTGCCCCTCTCACCTTAAACCTATGTCCCCTAGTAACTGACTCTTCCACCCTGGGAAAAAGCTTCTGACTATCCACTCTGTCCATGCTGCTCATAACTTTGTAAACCTCTATCATGTCGCCCCTCCATCTCCGTCGTTCCAGTGAAAACAATCCGAGTTTATCCAACCTCTCCTCATAGCTAATGCCCTCCAGACCAGGCAACATCCTGGTAAACCTCCTCTGTACCCTCTCCAAAGCCTCCACGTCCTTCTGGTAGTGTGGTGACCAGAATTGCATGCAGTATTCCAAGTGTGGCTTAACTAAGGTTTTGTACAGCTGCAGCATGACTTGCCAATTTTTATACTCTATGCCCCGACCGATGAAGGCAAGCATGCCGAATGCCTTCTTGACTACCTTATCCACCTGCGTTGCCACTTTCAGTGACATGTGGACCTGTACGCCCAGATCTCTCTGCCTGTCAATACTCCTAAGGGTTCTGCCATTTACTGTATACTTCCCACCTGCATTAGACCTTCCAAAATGCATTACCTTACATTTGTCCGGATTAAACTCCATCTGCCATTTCTCCGCCCAAGTCTCCAACCGATCTATATCCTGCTGTATCCTCTGACAATCCTAGTCACTATCCGCAACTCCACCAACCTTTGTGTCGTCCGCAAACTTACTAATCAGACCAGCTATATTTTCCTCCAAATCATTTATATATACTACAAACAGCAAAGGTCCCAGCACTGATCCCTATGCAACACCACTAGTCACAGCCCTCCATTCAGAAAAGCACCCTTCCACTGCTACCCTCTGTCTTCTATGACAGAGCCTGTTCTGTATCCATCTTGCCAGCTCACCTCTGATCCCGTGTGACTTCACCTTTTGTTCCCGAAATGCTCCCCTACTGAAACTTCGACCACCTGGCCGGGCTCATTCCCCAATACCAGGTCCAGTACGGCCCCATCCCTAGTTGGACTATCTACATCTTGTTTCAAGAAGCCCTCCTGGATGCTCCTTACAAATTCTGCCCCATCTAAGCCCCTAGCACTAAGTGAGTCCCAGTCAATATAGGGGAAGTTAAAATCACCCACCACTACAACCCTGTTACCTTTACATCTTTCCAAAATCTGTCTACATAAAAGTGATGAGATTATCCTCTATCCCTGGTTTAAATATTCGTTGGTAAAATGAGAGAATTTGGTTACATTTTATGACTTGAAATAGTGAATGTGAAAATTTGTTGTTGTGAAGGAAGCTTGTTTCTGTGGGTACTGGATAGTGCATAGAATTGACTCGACACTTCCCCTTCATATTTAATTCAAAATCTTCTGGCTAAAATAGATTTTATTGGTTGGTGTCAATGAGTTCAGTCAGTTGAAGGTGACGAGAACAGTCTGTTTCTAATGTTAATGTCTGTAGCTCGATAGACGAGGGGAAGAGACCAATTTAATCTTTGAAGCATTAAGGGAGATGTTTGTGAAGAAGACAATAATATCTGAGTCCTCTTGTTGTCTTGGATTTCTGCACCTTTGTAGAATAAGCTGTGATGTGGAGGTTTCCCATGGCAATAAATCATAGCTTTGGTTACTCAATTTCAGTGCCATCTAAAGATAGTTCATTCATATCATTTATGTGCAACATGGCATTGTAAGGGTTTATGAAGGGCTCTTTATCCAAATGCCCTTTGGCTAAACCAGCTGCAAAAGAAATATATTTTTCAGCTCTGGAATTCCCTCACCACACCTCTCCACCTTGCTTTCCTCCTTTAAGACATTCCTTAAAACCTACCTTTTTGACCAAGCTTTTGGTCATCTGACCTAATATATCCTTAGACTATCTCTGTGAAGTGCCTTGGGACATTTTATTACGTTAAAACTGCTAAATAAATACAAGTTGTTAAAAAGCTATTGGAAACCTTTGTGGACTTTTTATATCTGTATTTTAGTATCTTGCGGCTTCTTTGCATTACTTGTCAATAAATTTCACCTAGTTTTAGCCTGAATGTGATCTGATATTTTTGTCTTATAGTGAAGTTTGATCTGGTGGGTGCAGGGTTTGATTTGAAGCAGCCTGTGTGCTTATGGAGCTGCTATTTTTGGTTGTGAATACAAAAGCTTTTTGAGAAATCCTGAACTATAACAACCAGATGGGCAAACAAGTCAGGATAAGAGAGCTGGCAAAAGTTTTCAGAGCTGAACAGAAGTGACCCAATCAACTTCTGGGGTTTCTGGACAGAGTGTTCTCTGAAATTTTTTAAACAATTTTTTTTTTTTTTTTAAAGATTGTTTGTTAATCATGCCTAAATGCCACTGACTGTTCTACCTGGCATTGCCGCCAATTATTGGGGAGATAAAGGTTTACATCACCAACGATAGCAAGAGATCACAGTGGCGCAGTAGTTAGCACCGCAGCCTCACAGCTCCAGCGACCCGGGTTCAATTCTGGGTACTGCCTGTGTGGAGTTTGCAAGTTCTCCCTGTGTCTGCGTGGGTTTCCTCTGGGTGCTCCGGTTTCCTCCCACAGCCAAAAGACTTGCAGGTTGATAGGTAAATTGGCCATTATAAATTGCCCCTAGTATAGGTAGGTGGTAGGGGAATATAGGAACAGATGAGGATGTGGTAGGAATATGGGATTAGTGTTCTTTCTTTTGGGCCTCCTTATCTCGAGAGACAATGGATACGCGCCTGGAGGTGGTCAGTGGTTTGTGAAGCAGCGCCTGGAGTGGCTATAAAGGCCACTTCTGGAGTGACAGGCTCTTCCACAGGTGCTGCAGAGAAATTTGTTTGTCGGGGCTGTTGCACAGTTGGCTCTCCCCTTGCACCTCTGTCTTTTTTCCTGCCAACTACTAAGTCTCTTCGACTCGCCACAATTTAGCCCTGTCTTTATGGCTGCCCGCCAGCTCTGGCGAATGCTGGCAACTGACTCCCACGACTTGTGATCAATGTCACACGATTTCATGTCGCGTTTGCAGACGTCTTTATAGCGGAGACATGGACGGCCGGTGGGTCTGATACCAGTGGCGAGCTCGCTGTACAATGTGTCTTTGGGGATCCTGCCATCTTCCATGCGGCTCACATGGCCAAGCCATCTCAAGCGCCGCTGACTCAGTAGTGTGTATAAGCTGGGGGTGTTGGCCGCTTCAAGGACTTCTGTGTTGGAGATATAGTCCTGCCACCTGATGCCAAGTATTCTCCGAAGGCAGCGAAGATGGGATGAATTGAGGCGTCGCTCTTGGCTGGCATACGTTGTCCAGGCCTCGCTGCCGTAGAGCAAGGTACTGAGGACACAGGCCTGATGCACTCGGACTTTTGTGTTCCGTGTCAGTGCGGATTAGTGTAGGATTGGTATAAATGGGTGGTTAATGGTCGGCACAGACCAAAGGGCCTGTTTCAGTGCTGTATCTCTAAATCTAAATCTAACACTGTTCAGTTGCCCCAGGCAATCTGACAGTAATGAGGGATTAATGCCATCACTGTGCTGTCAAACAGTTTACTGCCGATAAACTGTCAAGTTGGTTCTTTTTAATGTTTCATTTTACCCCCTCAGATCAGGAACTGGGTCACAGAGCCAGCTGCAGATGGTTTGTGGTATTGTTAGCTGCTAACAAACCATAGAACCATGAAAATATAGATGGAAGTTACTGCACAGAGACACACCATTTGGCCTAACCAGTCCATTTTGGTGTTTACCCTCCACACGAGCAGAGTTCCAATTATGTTTACTCGCCCTGTTCCCATGTCCCTTCAATCT
Organism: Heterodontus francisci; assembly: GCF_036365525.1. Lineage (NCBI taxonomy): Eukaryota > Metazoa > Chordata > Chondrichthyes > Heterodontiformes > Heterodontidae > Heterodontus > Heterodontus francisci. Next base: position 41,711,965 of record NC_090394.1, read on the forward strand.
CTCTTCCTTCATCCACCTAGCCAATGTAAGCTGGAATTTTGACAGTTCTGCAACAACCACTAACCCTGGAAATAATTTCCAAAATCTCACAACTACGAGTAGTTTCTCCTGCCTCTTTTAAATCACTGACAATTAATAGAATATCTATGGCTCCTCATTCTAGACAACTCAGTTGTTGCAAACAGACTGCTTCTATTATCTTTCATAGATTAAACATGATACAGGCATTTAATATTATCATCTAATCTGCATTGTTCTAATATTTTTAAAAAACTTTTGCGTTTTTCTTATTGTATATACTGATGCCATACAGCATTCTAGTGAGTCTGCAGTGGGAGGAGGGGGTCTTTTTCTTTTGCAGTATCATTTCCAATATGTGTAATGGAAATCATAGAGTAATACAGCCCCCAAGGAGGCCATTCAGCCCATCATACCTGTGCAAGCTCTTTGATAGAGCTAGGCAATTAGTCTGACTGCCCTGCTGTTTCCCCATAGCCCTATAAATTTTTTACCCTTCAAGTATTTCTCCAGTTCCCTTTGAAAGTTACCATTGAATCTGCTTCCACCACCCTTTCAGGTAGTGAGTTCCAGATTGTAACCATTCACTGCGGTTATAACGTCTCTGGTTCATCACCTTAATTCTGTGTCCTCTGGTTATCAACCATTCTGCCACTGGAAACCATTTCTCCTTATTTACTCTATTAAAACCATTCATGTTCTTGACCTTCTTTGCTCTAAGGCAAACAACCACAGCTTCTGCAGTCTCTCCATGTAACTAATCCCTCATACCTGGTACCATTTTAGTAAATATCTTCTGTGCCCTCTCCAAGACCTTGGCATCCTTCCCAAAGTGGAGTACCCAGAATTGAGCACAATGCTCCAGCTGACGCTGAACCAGTGTTTTTTTTTTTAGGTTTAGCATAATCCTTTGCTTTTGTACTCTTGTCTCTATTAATAAAGCCAAAGATCCCATATGCTTGTTAACAGCCTTCTCAACTTGTCCTGCTTCATTCAAAGATTTGTGTAGGCACAGCCCCAGGTCTATTTGTTCCTGCACCTCTATTAAAATTCTATTTAGTTTATATTGCCACTCCTCATTCTTCCTACCAAAATGTGTCACTTCACAGTTCTGTGAAATTTCATCTGTCCATTTAACCAGTCTATTTATGTCCTCCTGAAGTCAGTTGCTATCTTCATTGTTTACTATATTTGAGTTTCGTATCATCTGAAAACTTTGGAATAATGTCCTGTATGCCCAAATCTAGGTCATTAATATATATAAAAAAGAGCAGTGGTCCTAATGCTGACCCTGGGGAACACCACTGTGTACCTCCCTCCAGTCTGAAAAGCAACTGTTTGCCACTGTTCTGTGCTTTCTGTTCCTTAGCCAGTTTTGCATCCTTGCTGCCACTGTCTGTTTAATCCCACAGGCTTTAATTTTGCTGTTATGTGGTACTTTGCCGAATGCCTCTTGAAAGTCCACATACACAGCATTAACCACACTATTCTCATCACCCCTCTCCATTACTTCATTAAAGAACTCTAATCAGGTTAGTCAAACAGGATTTGCCTTTAACAAATCTGTGCTGGCTTTCATTTATTAGCCATAATTTTCCAGATTATTGTCTCTTAAAATTTCCCCAACACTGATAAGTGGACTCACCTGGGTTTATCTCTCTCACCGTTTTTAAACAGGGCTGTAACATTTGCAGTCCTCTAGTTCTTTAGCACCATCCCCATATCCAAGGAGGATTGGAAGATTCTGGCCAGAGCCCCTCTAATTTCCAGCCTTTTTCATTTTTTATTTTATTTTAGAGATACAGCACTGATACAGGCCCTTCAGCCCACCGAGTCTGTGCCCATTTATACTAATCCTACATTAATCCCATATTCCCTACCACATCCCCACCATTCTCCTACCACCTACCTACACTAGGGTCAATTTACCTATCAACCTGCAAGTCTTTGGCTGTGGGAGGAAACCGGAGCACCCGGCGAAAACCCACGCGGTCACAGGGAGAACTTGCAAACTCCGCACAGGCAGTACCCAGAACTGAACCCGGGGCGCTGGAGCTGTGAGGCTGCGGTACTAACCACTGCGCCACTGAGCCTTACTTTCTTTAGTAACTGATCATACATCCCATCGGACGGAGTGACTTTTCTACTTTGAGGACTGTTAACTTTTAAGAAGCTCTTTATTTTAATCCTGTAAATACTGGTACTGTCTCCTTTACTGCTACATTGGCAACATCCTGTTCTCTAATGAAGACTGATGCAAAGTACTCATTTAGTACCTCAGCTATGTTGTCTGCCGAATAAGCCATTTTTCTGAGATGTCCAGTTTTGGTCACTCTTGGAGGTTGTGTGTGCTTGTTTCTCTGTAAACATATTTTACTCTGTTACAGATGTATAGTAATGTTTTGCAGGATCTACCAGCTCATCTCTCTGTGAGCACTGGGTAAATCGCCTCACAGGCAGCAAGCAGCCCAGCATCACTTCCACTGCATCGTCACGCCGGACATCTCTCGTTTCGCTTTCTGAATCTGTGGAATTTACACAGGACCGCAGTGATCAGGATGATGGTACAGTCTATGCATGTTCCTCTGCCCTTCTGTTCCCCAACCCCACATTTGAATAATCTTAATTTCTAGCAATAAAGGTCTGAGAGTTGGAACAGAAAGGAGTGGAGCAGTGCAAATTTGATTTCTACTGTAACAAAATCCATTAAAAAAAAACAGAACCTCCATCTCTTTCCACCAACTCCTCTCCCACCTACCCACCTGCCCCAAAGTTAAATATCCAGAAAGAAAGTGTGACAGATTGTGAAGTTGAAATGGTGTGGACATTAAGGCACACTCATTCCACTGTCTGCCACTTGGGGCCCTGTGTCTTCTCCCAGTCAGTTATTGCTTCTTTTTCTGTCAATCACTGCTTTCCAGAGTTAAGGTCAGTGTTAATTGTGACTCTTCAACTTGTGAAAGCAGATCCCAGGTACCCATAGTGTTTCCATATATTTAATATATATATATATATATATATACACACACAAACTTCTCAACTACAAAACCAAATGCTGTTTTAAGAAAACCAGATGAAAGCTGTGCTGTAAAGTAACCTCGTCAAGCTAATGTTATGAATGTGACAAACATTGCTTAATTCTCATGTGAGAGATGCAGGACGTGTCGCGGGTAATTGTGAAATATACACCAGATATTGACTGTGGTTAGCACTTTCGCCTCTGAGTCAGAAGGTTGAAGGTTTATGTTCCACTCAGAAACTTGAGCATAAAAATCAAGGCTGTTACTCCAGTGCAGTATTGAAGGAGTGCTGCATTGTTGAAGGTGCCATCTTTTGGGTGAGATGTTACACCAAGGCCGTGTCTGTCCTCTCAGATGGATGTGAAAGATCCCATGGCACTATTTGAAGAGGAGCAGGGGAGTTATCTCTGGTGTCCTGGCCAATATTTATTCCTCAAACAACCTCACAAAAACTGATTATCTGGTCATTATCACATTGCTGTTTGTGGGAGTTTGCTGTGAGCAAATTGGCTGCTATGTTTCCTACATTATAACAATGACTACGCTTCAAAAGTACTTCATTGGCTGTAAAACACTTTGAGACATCTGGTGGGTGTGAAAAGTGCTATATAAATGCAAGCCTGTCCGTCTGTCTTTACCATTGAGAAATTCAAAAGATTGAAATTGGGAAGGGAAGGAAGATATATATTTATATGGAACCTTTTTCATGCAGTAGGTTATTGTGATCTGGAACGCGCTGCCTGAAATGGTGGTGGAAGCAGATGCAACAGTAACTTTCAAAAGGAAATTGCATAAATACTTGAAGTGGAAAGATTTGCAGAGCTATGGGGAAAGAGCAGGGGAATGGGACTAATCAGATAGCTCTCTCAAAGAACCAGCAATCCTGTGCATTACCATTCTATGATTCTCTGATTATTTTGTGATGTCCAGATGTCACAAAACAGTTCTCAGCCAGTGAAGTACATTGTGAAGTGTAGTCACTGTTTTGATGTAGGAAATATGGCAATTTATGCACAATGATATCCCACAAACAGCAATGAGAAAATGACCAGCTAATTTGTTTGTGATGGTTGATGGATAAATGTTGGCCAGGACACTGAGGAGAACCAGCTCTTCTTTGAAATTATGCCATGGGATCTTTGTCCACCCGAGAGAGCACGTGAGGCCCTGGTTTGATGTCTCAACTGAAAGTCAGCACCTCTTGACAGTGCAGCACTCCCTCTGTACTGCACTGGAGTGTTAACTTGGGTATGTGCCCACGTCGTGAGTGGCGGTGGGGGGAGGGGGGTTGGTGGATGCTGTTAAACCCAAGAGCTTCTGATTCTGATAGTGCTGCCCACTGAGAGACAACTGAAGACACTGCTGCTTGCTGTCAGACTGTATTTTTTTATGGTAAAAGTTTTAAAAGCAGTGCTGTTTTAATTCCAAGGGCTGAGGACAGAAGCTGCTGACCTTGCTTTATGATGTCTGTACCATTGGTGTGGTTAATGTGACATCATAAAGAAGTTTCACTCTGGTCTGTGACATCTGTGCTGCTCATAATTTTTAATCAGTTTGAAGGTCAGATTAATTAATTATTCCTGTTGTTCAGGTGGGTTTTCTACTCGGCCCTTTGTGAGGAGTGTCCAGCGCCAGAGTCTGTCGTCCAGATCCTCTTTTGCCAGTCCCTTGGTGCTCAATGAGAACGGAATTAAGTCTCAGAGGTCGCTATCCAGCAAGCTGCACATGCGGTCCAGTTCTCCATCACCATTCTCCTTCGAGTCTCCGACTCACAGCCCGTCTCCGACAGCAGACGTACTGGGGCGCAGGAGCCCCAACCGAGGCACCTCCCCATTGCCAGGCCAGGGGGTGTCTCATGCCGGACAGTCTGGCAGGGCGCCTCTGGCAGTCATGGAAAGCATGGTCCGAGAGGAGGAATTGAGAGTCACAGGAAAAGCAACTGGGCAGAGTAGACCCACTTTGCCCCTTGATAAAAAGCTGGACCAATGTGGGAATGATGTGGGAGGATTGGACAAGCTGAGCCCTTTGCTAGATGCTCTAGATAGTCGGAAAAGCACACCTCGCCTGGGCAGCCCTCGCTCTCCGAGTATCAGTGGTGCTTCTTCAGCCGAAGAGCAAAGACAAAGAAAAGGCTTTGCGACTACAGCAGCGAATGCGGAGAGCCTGCAGAAGAAGGCCACTGCTTCCAGAGTCCCCCATGAGCAGGCCAAAGGCTCGTCATCCAGAGCTCAGTTAACTTTGTCTTCATCGCTGAAGAACCCCCAGAAGGGTTCTGTTGTGCGCGAAAAAGCTGAGCCAAAAGTGGGAGCCCGGCATGCTTTGTCGAACCCGGTCCTCCGAAAGGACACGGCCAAAGGTCAGGAGCCAGTTGCCTTGTCAGCGTCTCAGCAGAAACCGAGGTTGCTCTCTCCTTCCCCGACACGGAAAAAGGTGCCTGGAAGGTCCAAGACTTCTGAAGGTCGGTCCAAACGAAGCCCCTCTCCTGAAAAACGCAGGCTAACATCGTCTTCCAAAGCCAGCAGCACGGGCAGGCTGTCACAAGCTAAGTCGGGGAGCCGATTGGAGAATAGAAGGCTCAGAAATTCGAGCAGCAGCTCCTCCATGACTGAAGCAAAGTCATCGGATACCAGCTCGAGGACTGATTTGAGAAGGGACAGCAGCAAGTCAGATGATAAAGGACTGTCATTCTTTCGGGCGGCATTGAGGCAGAAGGAGAGCCGGAGGTCAGCCGACTTGGGGAAGAGCAATATTCTTGCCAAGAAATCGGTGGATGGACCTTCCAAAATGGCGAGCAAAAAAGTGCCAAGTGAGGGGGCAGCCAAGGAGGGCAGGCGATTGACAACTGAACAGCCACCGTCTGCCACCGCCTCTGCCTTGACCTTGACCAGCAAAACGGTTACGCGAGGGAAGCTGTTGAGTAAAGATGTCACTCCCACCAAGCGCCCACTGCTTCCTGCTGCCAAATCCAAGTCAGCACTGCCAGAGGTGGGGGCTCAGTCTCCTACAAGCAGAAAGAAACCTGCAGAAAAGACATTTAAATCCAGAAAGATTGTCACTAGTGGCATGCAGTCCTCTGCGCGCCATAGCAAAAAGTAAACGCGAGAAAAAAAAACAAATCAAAAGGAAAAAGGCTCTCCCAAAATGCTAGTCTGGTTTTGTTTTATGATGCTTTCTCTCATTCTTTCTGACTCTCCATTTATTACCACGGCTTTCTGTTGGAGGAAGGTTTTAATTTTTATTTTGTGGTTATTGTGCCTACATTGGTTAGGGAGGATATTGATTTTAAGCGCCTTTTGTTATGTCATCAAACCAAATAACGGCCCCGTGAGACAGAAGTGTGGTATGTGAGGATCATGGAACTAGTTCATCATTTTCTTTTCTTTTCCCCAGAGGCTGGCCTTCCCTGGTGGGTTTTAACACAGCACTTTGTATTGACCTTAAGAACTTTCTTTTGTTGCTGAATAACACTATGTACTGTTCAATGAATGGTTTGATTTTTAAAAAAAGTTTTTTTTATAAATGTTTTTAAGACTAACATGACTGCTGCATGCTCAGAGGAAGCCTTCAAATTAAGTAATCAGTTTCATTTTCTCCAGTTAGGGTTTGTTTGCTTGACACAATGTTAAGTACTGTTTAACTGCAAGTTTCAGGTGAACACATAAGGAATGAATGGGAGCTTTGATTATTTTGGTTACAATGTGCCCATTTTTTGAAATGGCCACAGTCTGCATGTTGTAGCAGTTCTTTGCTGCAGAAAGAAGGGTGAGATTGGTAGAGTATAACCTTCTGCTATTTTCTGTTAGCTTGGTGGGTGAGTGCTATATTGGCATACCCCAAGGCTTGAGAGCCCCTCACAGAGATCCTTCAGTCTAGTTCCGTTGCAGTAACCTGTCCCAAAGACATCTCCTGTCTTGCCACCACGTCACGGCCTGAAATGACCTATTGGCACGTGATTGCAGAGGTCTTACCCTGATTAACCTTTCAGTGAGCCAGAGAAACAATTCAGCTCAAATGCTCAGTCAGAAATAAGTGAATATTGAGCCCTGTGTGTAATTTTTGAGGCTGAACTTTGAGATTTGATATCCTAGGCAGTGATATCCTCACCTTGAGAGAAGGTATTTATGGGGGTCACTACATTTGAGTTAAGGGCGAACTTGGTCTCCCTGTTGAAAGTTCATGGTTGCTGAGCACCAAAGGTAATCAAATAGTAGTTTCCATATGGTTAATAAGCCATCACACAGCTGACCTAGGCTAATGATGGATGACATTCATTTAGCCTCTTACTGAGTACAGGGAAAAACTTTAGTCTTTTTTTCACATTAAGCTCTTGTTTCAATTTCGAGAGACAACTTCCATAAAAAGTTTTAAAAGTTTGATTTCTGATTTCATAGCCTCCTTCAGCACTAAGAGTCTATTTGGCACATTGTGAATTTGGCAGCTGTTTGAAAGAACTATCCTATTAGTCCAACTCTCTTGCCCTTTCATAAAAGCCCTGCAAATTGTTCCCTTTTTAAAGTATTTACCCAATTCCCTTTTGAAAGTTACTGTTGAATCTGCTTCCACTGCTCCGTCAGGCACTGCATTCCAGCTTTGTGCTATTAACTCTTCCTTGTCCACTCGTATTTCAGGGTAGTAAACATTGGCAGATTAGTTCTCCAGTGTAATAATGTAAACTTATGAGTTGTAAGGAGCCAATGACCAGTCCTATCCAATTATGGTATATGCCAGTTACCTATGTTGTACAGTCTATCATGGACTCCACCCACGTGTTGAATTGCCTTCTACACCCAATGTACAATTTTCGCTATCATGGGAAAAGAGTGCAGCTCTTGAGCCTTAAGTTTGCAATTCCTGCTCTGTTCCCAACCTCCTGTCCAAAAGCAAATGTTAAAGACCCCAGTTGAAATTGAGCATGGAAAAGGATCCTTATATACTACTACCCGATTACCCCAGCCAGACCATGCTCTGATTCACTTTTATTTGAGATGGGGCTTCCTATTCAGGAGGTTTTAATGGACTTGGAGAAATGGTGTTTACGCTATTGTGAAACCGGATCAGAGCTGCCCAGTTTGATGTATGTCATCACTGTTATCCTCTCAAGGGTGTGTTGGCGATGTGTAGTTAGTTATGGGTGAGATTGGCCTTTTAAAATTTATAGGAGCCTTTTACCAGCTTTCTCTGTAACTGGGTGGGGAACTGCATGTGACATTGCCAATATCCTACTGCGAGGCTGCTGAATTGGGATTGAATCTCCAAGTAATACATGTAGCTTCTTGAGCCCTGGGGTTTCACCACTAATTGGAGGTTTTTGTCTTGCCCGACAGAGAAGCCAAAAGGAGGTGGCTTTGATGGTGACAGTACTATTTTTGCATGCACATGTCAGCATCAGCCTTATGTGTTCCTACTAACGTAGAATGGAAATTACATGAAGGTTTGAAATTCACAACAAATGGTCTTCAAATTGTGGAACTTGAGAGATGGAAAGAAGTTGTATTTATAATAGCACATTTCACATCTCAGGATATGGTAAAGTGCTTCACAGCCAATGAGTACATTTGAAGTGTAGTCACTGTTACGTAGGTAAACACAGCAAGATCCCACAAACAGCAGAGGGGTAAATTTGATGACTGTAGGTTATATCTATTGTCATTGAGTATTTGCCACAATGCCTTGAAGCCTCCAGACCTGAAGAGAGCATGTGCTGGTTGCACCAATCCGATGAGCACAGGTGTGTCTATTTCTTGGCAGTTTCTGTGTGGGAGGATCTCTGTGTTTTGCACCTGGGTATTAATGTGCAGCATTAACCAATAGTTGCTGAGCCACGGCTGGAGTACGCAATAGATGGTGAGACAGGTCTTTGGCCCCCAACAAAGCTGTGGATTATCCAAACGCATTTGTGTTTTCTGCAGAAGCAAAGATTTGTTTCACTGGGTCGCACATTGTACGGAAAGCATCAGTGGTTCAGTCCCTTGCTTGTTCAATTAACTCTTGCCTTCACTTAGTTGCAGTGACAACTTTATGCTCAACTATTCAGGAAAGAGCTTTGCAATTATAAACGTCAGTAGATAGGGACAGCAAAGTGAAACCACAAAGTGTCTCTTTATCCTCAATGATACCGTGTACACCATAATGTTCATTGAAACCTGCTCAAGTGCCATTCACCCTGGCTCGCCGGCTTTAAACTTGCATTCTCTGATTTGGGCTTAGTTGGGTTTTAGAGACATCCAGTGACATCCAGTAACATCCTTGTCCCTCAAACATCTGTATGGGGCAATGAGGGACTTTACAGGAGCTGTCTGTTGACAGAAATCTTGCTTTCCCATGCATGTTTTAACAGGTTCCTAGACCCTGTAGCGAGCGAAAGCAATCTCTTTTTAAAGCTCTGAGAGCCTTTCCTCCAACGTAATCTTTTCAGCAGCTATTCTGATGGTGCAGCGGCAAGTGCAGCATCCGCGGTGGAACTGAACCAACAGGAAAAGCAGGATCCCAGGTGCGACGACTCTACCCCCCCCCCCCCCCCCCCCCCGGCCAGCTGTCACTGCTGAGATAGCTGATAGTGCTAAAGGATCTACACTTGTCTTCACTGGCGAGGGGGAAGTTTGGGGACTGGGTGAGGTGAAGCTCTGCCGAGGCCAGTGGGGGGAAGAGATGGATTCTCTGCCCAGGCCAGTGGAGGGGACATAATTCAGGTGCTGACGCCATGCTGATTCACAGAACCCAATTGCAATTTTACTTCTGTCCGTAAAGGAGACTTCCTGCATAATTTTGCTGTTCCACTTGTTCCAGCTCCTGTCTGCATGCACTTAACACAATGTATTACTATGCAAGTTTTAATATTGCATTTGATACCAAGTCCTACAGTCCGAACTCTCCGGACTGTGGGCTTGTCTGATTCCATTGCTTTGTTTGCACAACTTGATTCTTCCCGGGTGTGTGTTCAGTGCCAGTGGTTGTAGATTAGTAATTTATAATGAACAGAATCATCTTTCCTGAAAGCTGTAAACAAGTAGACTCAAAGATGAAGTTCACTCCCTCTTTATTAATAGTGTTTGAAACAAAACGACATCTCAGTAAAAATACAAATGATTCTTCCCTGATATTTCTGTCGGCTACTGGATTGTAAAAATTCTTGCCTTTCATACTTTCATCTTCCTCATGATTCACAAGTGGACAGAGCGTGATTTTGCTTTAAACCCGCTGCATTCTGAACGTTTCCAGTGAGAATGAAGATGGGGCTGGGAGGAGGGAGAGATGACAGTTTAATTACCTTTTTGTAACAATTAATTGGCACTACTTGAACAGTTGTTAAAATGGGGAGCACATCCTGCGTCGCAGCAGTTTAGCACCTCGATTCGAGGGCCCAGTGCCGATCTCGGGGGAAAGGTTGATCCCATGGCCCAGTCCTATGATATGTGAAAGGTGTGTTTACCAGTCGTAAACACACGGATGTTGTCATGCAGTGGTAGCGGGCAGCTGTGGATCTGTCAATAGATCCTCATTAATACACCTGCAAATGCATGCCAATCTGATATTTTGCAGAGATGCACGCAATTTAAGATTAATTTCTTCACAGAAGAAAGACTAACTCCTGACGCCCAATTTCAGTCGCTGGTCTAATGGAAATATTGCTTAGAGGTGGGACGTATTAACACTAGTGTTTAATTTCTGATTATCTCTCAACAGGGGCATTATACAAATGTTAAGCTGACAGCGGAAGTACACTTTCTCATATTTCCCCACAAAAGTCCAATGACTTGTTACATTAGTTTCTTTTACTGAGCAGGGTGAGACGGCCTTTTGGGTTGTATAACTAGAGCTATTAAATCATTGACCTGAGTTATAGAGCGAGGAGGTCTTGCTTTCTCTGTATAAACCAAAGTTAGTGACTTTAAAATGAGATTTATAAAAACATCCTGCGCATGCACCGTTGTTTAATAGGGGAAGAAGACCTCTGATGGGTGTAGCTACCTGTGACTAGTCTCCCTGGATGTGTATGGCCCACCATACTATATGAAACGATATTCCAGGACAGTACGCTTGTACAGTAGTGCTGTAAACTTGCTGCTTTGTTAGCCGCTGCCAGATTTTCATGTGAATGTAATCGGGTCAATAAGAAGTGGGTGGTTTAAATTCTTTATACCAGGAGTCGACCTGGACAACTTAATGATTTGTAAATTGCACCTTGTATTTTCTTTTTGAATGTGGTGTTCGGCTGTCAGAGTTGCGCCCACGTAGCTTCCACTGCCATTATTATTTCATTGAACACTGGAATAAAGAATTAAGAGCGGCCTCGCTGCCTATTGCATCCGGGTAGCACGCCTGCGGATGCCGCAAATTTGAAAATATACAGGGAACACCAGAATCACTCAGTAGGTCGGTGAGCATCTGTGCAGAGGGCAGGCTGGTTGATCTGTTGGCCGTGGACCTTTTGTCGCGACTGCGGTTTTTTTTTAACGATAACTCCTCGATTCTCCCCACAGGCGCTGACTGATCCACCAATGGTTTGCCCCATCCCACCAAGGCACTAAATATTGGTAAGGTGGGGAGCGGGGTAAAGGAAATGAGCGGTCTCATCCCGGCCGCTGACACGACTCGGCTCGCCCTCAGCAAGGGCCCCTGCTCACAGCTGTGCAGGTGACTTTGTGAGGCTCCATGTGCAGCACAACTTACAAACAAGATTTTCCAATGGAGTTGGAAAAGAAGAGAGATGTGAACAATATTGGCCCAGTTCCCAGACCCATGTGTAGTGTATCTTTCTCCTTGTAAATTAGATCACCTATTTGGTGTTGCTGAAACCATTTTTTAAGTTATTTTGGGCAGGTGCATGAGAATGTGTTGCTGCCTTTCGATAATTTATTTGTATGTTTTATTAACAGGAGGTGTATGCACTTTTTAATATTCAGAGTCTGTATTGTTTTCTATGTTTTAAAAATGTTTCTTTGGGAACAGTTTGTATAAAGTTCATGTAAGTCAGAATAATCATAAACGAGGAGCAGGAGTTAAAAAAAAAAATAAAAGAACAAGTCCAATCCTTGTCTCATGCTCTTACTGTGTGACTTTTAATTCCCTCTTTCTCTCACTGTCCTGAAGCAGCTGATTTGCTCCTGTCGGGTTCCACAGTTGGTCACCTTAATTCAAAATAAATGGTGAAAGAACCAGCGAGGAAATGAGAATTTTTAAAATACCAGTTGTGATCTGGAATGCATTGCCTGAAAGAGTGGTGGAAACGGATTCAATACTAACTTTCAAAATGGAATTGGATAGATCTTTGAAGGAGATGAATTTACAGGTGTGGGAAAGAGCGGGGAGTGGAACTAATCGATCGGATAGCACTTTCAAAGGGCTGGCACAGACACGAAGGGCCGAAAAGCCTGCTACAGTAATAAAACAGAAAATGCGAGATACACTGAGCAGCTCTGGCAGCATCTATGGAGACAGAAACAAGAGTTACCATTTTCTCTCCACCAATGCTGCTAGACCTGTTAAGTATATCCAGCATTTTCTTTTTATTTCAGATTTCCAACATCCGCAGCATTTTGCTTTTGGCCTACTACTGTGAATGGAACGAAATTAAAATATGTTGTAAAAACAAAGTAGAAATAGTCAGCAGGTCTGGCAGTACATGGGGAGAGAGTTAATGTTTCAGGTTGATGATCTTTCATCAGAATTTAAAATATGTTATGCTGGCCATGCCTACTTGCTGCCAGCAGATGGTGGTGTTGGACTATACAACCTCCTTTATCCAGCCTGAGAGTTGCTATAAATATATCAGATCTTACTGAAAAATCTGCAAAACGGCAAACTTTCAGAGACTGTAAATGTCTGTAATTATTCAAAAGCAAGATACTCTGTATTTTGATGCTGAATATCTAACACTTGGATTTATGTCGGATCTTAGTTTATATTTTTATTTAGAGATACAGCACTGAAACAGGCCCTTCGAACCACCGAGTCCGTGCCGACCATCAACCACCCATTTATACTAATCCTACATTAATCCCATATTCCCTACCACATCCCCACCCTTCCCCTCATACCTACCTAGGGCCAATTTATAATGGCCAATTTACCTATCAACCTGCAAGTCTTTGGCTGTGGGAGGAAACCGGAGCACCCGGCGAAAACCCATGCGGTCACAGGGAGAACTCGCAAACTCCACACAGGCAGTACCCAGAATCGAACCCGGGTCACTGGAGCTGTGAGGCTGCAGTGCTAGCCACTGTGCCGCCCATCTTAGACCATCAAACATCTGAGGTGCTTCACACAGTTTGAAGTATGGTGATTGCGACAGCTATTCTATGCACAGCAGGATCCCACGAATAACAGATGATAATTGATCGCTGAAGGGTGACTATTGACCTATGCATGTGAAGAACTCCTTGTTAACTGTAGATATAGATAGATTAAGTGAGTGGGCAAAAACTTGGCAGATGGAGTTCAATGTGGGAGAGTGTGAGGTCACCACTTTGGTAGGAAGAATAGAGACATTATTATTTAGATGGAGAAAGACTACAAAATACTGCAGTACAGAGTGATCTGGGTGTTCTTGTACATGAAACACAAAGAGTTAGCATGCAGGTGCAGCAAGTAATTAAGAAGGCAAATGGAATTTTGGCCTTTATTTCTAGGGGGTTAGAGTTTAAAAGTAGGGAGGTCTTGTTACAACTGTACAGGATGTTGGTGAGGCCACACCTGGAGTACTGTGTACAGTTTTGGTCCCCGTATTTAAGGAAGGATATACTAGCATTGGAGACAGTTCAGAAAAGGTTCACCAGGCTGATTCCTGGGATGAAGGGGTTGTCTTATCAAGAACGGCTAAACAGGTTAGGCCTTTATTCATTGGAGTTTAGAAGAATGAGAGGTGATCTTATAGAAACATATAAGATTTTAAGTGGGCTTGACAGGATAGATGTTGAGAATATGTTTCCACTGGTGGGGCAATCTCAAACTAGGGGACATAGTTACAGAATAAGGGGGCACACATTTAAACTGAGATGCGAAGGAATTTCTTCTCTGAGGGTAGTGAATCTCTGGAATTCTCTACCTCAGAGTTGTGGAGGCTAGGTGACTAAATGTATTTAAGGAGGAGGTGGATAGATTTTTGAAATCTCGGGGAGTCGAGGGTTATGTGGAACAGGCCCAAAAGAGGAGTTGAGGCATGGGACAGATCAGTCATATCAGATCTTACTGAATGGCAGGGCAGGCTTGAGGGACTGAATGGCCTACTGCTCCTATTTCTTATGTTCTTATGTAGGTATCAGCCATGGCACAGTGGGTAGCACTCTTGAGTCAGAAGGTCATGGGTTCAAGCTCTACTCCAGAACCTTGAGCGCAAACTACAAGCTAACAATTCACTGTCCGTACTGAGGGAGTACCACACTGTTGGAGTTGCCGTTTGGATCAGATATTAAACTGAGGCCCTGGTTGTCCCCTCAGGTGAACAGAGCATGAAAGTTCTCCCTGGTGTCCTTGGCCAATGTTTATCCCTCAAACATCACAAAGCGATCACCTGGTTATTAATCTCATCACTGTGGGAGCTTGCTGTGTGCAAATTGGCTGCTGTTTTTCCTACAGTGGCTACACTAGTCAAACTTTTTTACCTGTAAAGTCACTTGGTATGTTCTGAGGTTGCGAAGGCATTATAAAAATGCAAGTCAGCTCTGTGATGCCTATGGCGCTGTAGTTCCCTTCCCTAGTGTAGGATCTGCCATGATCTCATTGAATGGGCCAAGTGTTGAATGATCTGCTAATGTTCCTGTGTTAATAGGGTGACTCAAAAGGGTACAGCGGTGTAGTGGTTTAGCCATTGGACAAATAATCCAGAGAACATGAGTTTAAATCCCACCTTGATAGTTTAAGAATTTGAATTTGGTTTCAAAAAAATCTGGAAATAAATAGCTAGTATCAGTAAACGTGACTAGGAACACTGTTGGATTGTTGTAAAAATCTAACTGTTTCAATAATGTCCTATAGGAAAGGAAACCTGTTGTCCTGTTTTGTCACTCTTCGTTCATGGGATGTGGGCGTTGCTGGCAAGGTGAGAATTTGTTGCCCATCCCAAAATGAGAAGGTAGTGGTGAACCTCTGCAGTCTGTGTGGTGAATGTAGTCCCACATTGTTGTTGTGTCAAAATCCTGGAACTCTTTACCTAACAATATATTTGCGACTTAGGATGTGACTTAGAGAGGAACTTGCAGGCGCTGGTGTTCCCCATGCGCCGGCTGCCCTTGTCCTTCGAGCTGGTAGAGGTTGTGGGTTTGGAAGGTGTTGGCGAAGAAGCCTTGGTGTGTTGCTGTAGTGCAAACTGTAGATGGTACACACTGCTGCCATGATGTGCCAGTGGTGGAGAAAGGTTAATCAGGAAAAAGTAATTAGAGTATGAGAGGAAGCTATCTAGAAATATAAAAACAGATAGCAAGAGTTTCTATGGGTATTTAAAAAGGAAAAGAGTAAGTAAAGTGAGTGTTGGTCCTCTAGAGAGAGAGAATAGGGAGTTAATAGTAGATAATAAGGAAATGGCGGATGAAATGAACAAATAGTTTTCTTCTGTCTTCACTATAGAGGATATAAAAACATTCTGGCAATAACTGTAAATCAGGAGGTGGAAGGAAGAGAGGAACTTGGTGAAATTACAATCACCAGGGAGGTGGTACTGAGCAAACTGATGGAGATGTGGGATGACAAGTCCCCGGGGGGGGGGGGGCGTTGGGGGTGGCGTGGGTGGTGGAGGCAGAAAACCGGTAACTATAGGCCTGTTGGCTTGATGTCTGTCGTGAGGAAGCTGTTAGAATCGAAGCTGTTAGAATTAAGGAGGCTATAACTGGGCACTTAGAAAAACTCAAGGTGATCGGGATTAGTCAGCATGGTTTTGTGAAAGGGAAATCATGTTTAACCAATTTATTGGAGTTCTTTGAAGGAGTAACCTGCGCTGTGGATAAAGGGGAGCCCGTTGATGTAGTGCACTTGGGTTTCCAGAAGGCATTTGACAAGATGCCACACAAAAGGTTATTGTGCAAAGTAGGAGCTCATAGTGTAGTGGGTAACATATTAGCATGGATAGAAGATTTACTGGCTGGCAGAAAATAGAGAGTATGCATAAATGGGTCCTTTTCTGATTGGCAGGAGGTGACGAGTAGAGTCCTGCAGGGGTCTGTGCTGGGGCCTCAACATTTTACAATTTATATCAATGATGAGGGGAGCGATGACATAGTTGCTAAACTAACAGATGACACAAAGATAGGTAGGAAAGTATGTTGTGAAGAGGATATAAGGAGGTTGCAGACTGATTTTAGATAGGTTGAGAGAGTGTGCAAAATTCTGGCAGATTTGAGTATAATGTGGAAAAATGTGAAGTTCACTTTGGCAGGAAGAATAAAAAAGAGTATTACTTAAACGGAGAATAACTGCAGAATTCTGAGATGCAGAGGGATCTAGGTGTTTTAGTGCATGAGTCACAGAAAGTTAGTATGCATGTACAGCAAGTAATAAAGAAAGCTAATGGAATGCTATCCTTTATTACGAGAGAAATAGAAAATTAAAGTAAGGATGTTATGCTTCAGTTATACAGGGCATTGGCGAGACCACATCTCGAATACTGTGTGTAGTTTTTGGTCTCCTTATTTAAGGAAGGATGTAAATGCGTTGGCGGTTCAGAGGAGGTTTACTAGATTGATATCTGGAATGAGCAGGTTGTCTTATGAGGAAAGGTTGGACAGACTGGGCTTGTTTTCACTGGAGTTTAGAAAAGTGAGGGGAAATTTGATTGAAATATATAAGATCCTGAATGTCTTGACAAGGTGGATGTGGAGAGGATGTTTCCTCTTTTGGGTGAGTCCAGAACTAGGGGGGTACAGTTTTAAAATTAGGGGTCACCCTTTTAGGACAGAGATGAAGAGAAATTTTTTCCCTCAGAGGGTTGTGTGACTTTGGAACTCTCTGCCTCAGATGGTGGTGCAGATGGGGTCATTGAATATTTTCAAGGCGGAGATAGATAGATTCTTGTTAGGCAAGGGAATCAAAGGTTATTGGGGTAGATGGGAATGTGGAATTCGAGCCACAAACAGATCAGCCATGATCTTATTGAATGGCAGAGCAGGCTGGAAAGGATGAATGGCCTACTTCTGCTCCTAATTCATATGTTGGTATGGAGGGAGTGAATGCTTAAGGTGATTGATTGGGTGCCAGTCAAGCGAACTGCTTCGTCCTGGATGATGATGTACTTTTGAGAGTGTTGTTGAAACTACACTCATCCAGGCAAGTGGAGAATATTTCATCACACTCCTCACTTGCGCCTTGTAGATGGTGGAAAGGCTTTGGGAAGTCAGGAATTGAGTTACTATCTAAAGAATACCTAGCCTTTGACCTGCTCTTGTACCCACAGTAATATGGGTGGTCGAGTTAAGTTTCTGGTCAATGGTATCCCCAGTATGTTACTGATGTGGTTGACTCTTCCTTGAAGTTGCTGCGTTGGCACTCAGTTGTACCAAACTCGGGGGAATGAGGATGGGTAATAAATGCCTACTTTGCCTGTGACGCCCACAACCTGAGAGTGAATTTGTTTTTAAAATGTTGTTTCTGTTTTAAGTGAGTGATGACTCGTCACGTGCAAGTGGGATTGTCATCCTGTATTCCCTTTTCTGAGATAACCCAATGAAAAATGCCTGAAACTTAAGAAAATCAATGATTGATTCCATGGGAATGAGGTAAAGAGAGAGTTGAAGATTCACATTCTTGACCAGACCTGACTTTGACACTGCCAACCAACAGCTGCTTCACTCAGTGTATTTCAAAATGGATTATGTACCAAAGAAAATGAGATTTGGATTCACAACAGTAAATGTAAACAAAGCTTAGCATTGAGGAAGAAACCTGACTTGTGGGTTGGGAGTGGGGGGGTGGGGGGGGGGCAGCAATTAACTGGTTCCAATCTAAGCTATGGGCCGGGAGTCAACCCACCTACATTTGTTGAGCAGTGTCTTTACTGGACTGTGAATGCTGGGGTGGCAGGAGGAGGTCTGGACAGCTGATCGCATGGTCCAACTTCCAACCTATACTGTTTAATTTGTGTTACCCTGCTGAGCTGGGAATGCTGGGCAAATAACATACGAAATAGGAGCAGGAGTAGTCCAGACAGCCCATTGAGCCTGCTCCATCATTCATTAAGATCATGGCTGAGCAACGACATCAGCAGCACTTTCCTGCCCTATCCCCATAACCCTGGATTCCCTTAGTGCCCAAAAGTCTTATCACTCTCAGTCTTGAATACACTTACTGGCTGAGCATTCATAGCCCTCTGGGCTAGAGAATTCCATAGGTTCACAACCCTCCAATTGAAGAAATTTTTCCTCAGCTGAGTCCTAAATGAGACTGTGCCCCCTATTTCTAGACTCTGCAGCCAGAGGAAACGACCTCTCAGCATTTACCCTGTCAAGCTCTCTAAGAAGTTTGTATGTTGCATTTGCCAGTGGAAGGGTTGGCAGTGCCTGAATGTGCAGTGTAGCCTCAGTGTTGTGGATCTGCTGGCTGTGTGTTTGAGCAGATGCACTGAAAGTCACTGGGTCAGTTTATTTGTTGCTAGGTTTTAATAATTTCCTGTGTCTGAACCCTGTCCCTGAACCTGGGCACAGAGAGGCCCAACTTGCAGGGTGGGATCTGCATTAACACCAGGCTGCAGTCTCTTTAAAGTAACCCTTCCCCCAAAATCTGAACAACCTCCTATTGGAATTGTACAATGGTCACCCCACATGAACATGGCAAGCAGGAGCAGGTCAACTGGTCCATTGAGCCTGCCCCACACTCACGATGGCCAGAGCATTGTGACTAGGCACTTTATACCCACCAAGCTCCTCTTCCTCCCTACCTCCCCATCCCCCCCTCCCTCCCCACTCTCCACAGACATGTAATCTTCTGGGAGAGACATAAAAGCATGCAAAAAACCAAGGCCAATAAGAGAAAAAATATTCTGGCAATTTCCTCTCTGGCCATCTCACACGATCAAAACCAGCCCAGGAGTCCACAAGTGTTATCTATATAATGTGGTCTCTGCCCCAGTCAGGAACCAGTCCAGCTTCTTCTTGAAGGCAGAGAGTCAGCATCTCCCTCACCAGATAGCAACACGTTCCAGAGACCCAACATCCAGTCTATTCTGACTTGCACAACTTAAGTTCGTAACCCCAATTCTCCCCAATCTATCAATAGATTATTAATATAACTGATATCAATCACACTCACCACCCCAGTCTCCAGGAATTACTTCCTACACAAGAAACATCGCCTGTCTTCCTACAAGACAACAGTGGCTACACTTCAAAAGTAATTCATTGGCTGTAAAGTGCTTTGGGATATCCTGTGGTTGTGAAAGGCACTATCAAAATGTAAGTCTTTCTTTTCCAACTCATAAACTACGCACTAAAAACATTGCAGGAAGATCCCGCGATCTGTGACTTTAGACCCAACCTCTGTCCTGTTGCGGAGAGGCTAGTGAGTCAGCAAATTAATTTTATAACGGAACCAGAAACAAAAGTCCTTTGATGTGTTTTGATTAGAGAGTCACATGTACCCACAGGGCTTCTAAGTTCTGCTCTGATTGGAAACATTTCCTCCCCTTTCTCAGTGATATGCCCCCTGCACTGAAATTAATCCTGTCTCTGTGAGTATTTCAGTAACTGGTTGCAATTTATAGTTGACAGTTAGCTGAATTCCACACTCCAGCAATTCAGCATTAATATAATGTCTTAAAGGAGCCCTAATGTCACCCATAGGATCAACACTCCAAGTTTCTCTGTACAGAGCTAAAGAAATTATTGCCCACTCTCACTCAGAACATGACAACCTAGCACAGTGGTTAAAATATCTAGTGTCTCTCCCAGATCAGATCAATCATTTAATCTGCTTTACTCACACAATCTGCCCATGTGTCAAAGCCACAATGAACTTTGCATTTATATAGTGCCTTTCACAACCTCATGATGTCCTAAGTTGTTTTTCAGTCAACTAAGTGTAGTCACTTAGTTCCGAAGAAGGGTCACTGACCCGAAACGTTAACTCTGCTTCTCTTTCCACAGATGCTGCCAGACCTGCTGAGTGATTCCAGCATTTCTTGTTTTTGTGTAAGTGTAGTCACTGTTGTACTGTAGGAAATGTGGCAGCTAATTTGTGCACAACAAGGTTCCACAAATAGCAATGTGAGAAATGATCAGATTGTGTTTTAGTGATGTTGGTTGAGGGATAAATATTGGTTAGGACACTGGTCTGTGCTTTTCTCCCAATAGTGATGTTCGATTTTTCGCGTGCATTGATCTGATGCAATCAATTACACAGGGCACTGGGTGTGTCAAAAATTTCAGTTTATCATTGCATCTTACAGCACAGAAGGAGGCCTTCATGACTGTGCTGGTTCTTTGAAAGAACTATACAATTAGTTCACTGCCCTGCCCTTTCCCCAGAGCCCTGCAATTTCTTTTAAAATATTTATTTATCCAATTCCCTTTTGAAAATTACCACTAAATCTGCTTCCATCACCCTTTCAGGCAACTTTATTTTTGGTGAAACAAGGGATATCAAAATCTATTTTACAAATAGATATCTGTATTAATACCTTGTTGCATTCAATAATTTATAATGTTGGAGGAACAGCTGCTTCAGGTGAGATGCAGCAAGTTGCAGCGATGTCTGCACTGGGAGTCCCAGGATGCTATTACTGTTAATGTGTCTTATCTGTGAACTTAATCCTCAGATATTTCTCCATGTTGTGAGCAGCAGGGCTCACTGAAGCGATCAGTAATCAGGGATCAAGTAAGTCTCATTGCCCAGTCGAGTGCTGTACAGGTATGGAGTAGCGGGCAGTGTACAGGGAAGGGATATTGGAGCTGACAGATAGAATTGGGTTGTCTTCTCTCACTAAACAAATGCCATTTTACCAGGGTTGGTAACTAATTCTAAGTCACTTGCTACAGCCCCACTGTGGCCATTGTTCCAATTGGCTTCAAGCTTTTAACCATTAAAAAGGCACAAATATCAGGAACGTAAATAACCTCTCTCCCCTGCCCCACTCTGTCTCCCCATCTCTCTCTCCCCCTCTGTCTCTCCTCCTCTTCCACCTCTCTCCTTTCTGCCTCTCTTGATCTCTCTGTCTCTCTCCCTCCTTATGTCTGTATTTCTCCCTCTCGGTCTGGTTTTATCTCTGACTCTTTGAGGTAGATTTTAACTCTTGGGCAGCTGAATGATCATCCCATAATGACAGTTGAAACCACAGCCCATATTGGATGAAGGTTGGATCTCATTTACGAACGTCCTTTAGAGAAGG
Organism: Heterodontus francisci; assembly: GCF_036365525.1. Taxonomy (NCBI): domain Eukaryota; kingdom Metazoa; phylum Chordata; class Chondrichthyes; order Heterodontiformes; family Heterodontidae; genus Heterodontus; species Heterodontus francisci. The sequence goes on from NC_090394.1 coordinate 41,733,307, forward strand.
AAACCTGCCGTCCTTACTTGGTCTGGCCTATAAGTGACTGCAGTCCCACACCAACATGACTGGCTCTGAACTGCTGGGATTATTTGCATCTGGAATCTATTTCCACAAGATGCTATGGAAACACAGCCGCTAATGACTTTATGAAGGAAGTAGACACTCGGGGAGGGAAAATATTAAAGGGCAAGGACAAGTGCTGGGAAATGCAACTAAACCACTATGGTCCTTGTAGTGATTGACCATCCCAAGAACTGCCAATCCCATGCCCTGGGAGATATTTGCTTTGTTCCACTGTTCTTGCACCTTCTCCAGCACCTTTCACTCTGACAAGTGTCATTAATATGTTGACATATATTTAGCAATTCTTCTTTCAGATACTTAATAAACCTTAACTACTGACCATTGCCTGGAACTAGCCTGGTAAAATGAAGATGTTGGTCCCTGGCTGATTAATAATAGATCTCCAAGCTGCTCAATCCATTCCTTTTTAGAATGATTTATGAGGGGGATCAGACGCTCTCTTTTACTAAGCTCTACCCTCCATGTGAGCCACATGGAAGATGGCAGGATCCCCAAAGACACATTGTACAGCGAGCTCGCCACTGGTATCAGACCCACCGGCCGTCCATGTCTCCGCTATAAAGACGTCTGCAAACGCGACATGAAATCGTGTGACATTGATCACAAGTCGTGGGAGTCAGTTGCCAGCATTCGCCAGAGCTGGCGGGCAGCCATAAAGACAGGGCTAAATTGTGGCGAGTCGAAGAGACTTAGTAGTTGGCAGGAAAAAAGACAGAGGCGCAAGGGGAGAGCCAACTGTGCAACAGCCCCGACAAACAAATTTCTCTGCAGCACCTGTGGAAGAGCCTGTCACTCCAGAATTGGCCTTTATAGCCACTCCAGGCACTACGTCACAAACCACTGACCACCTCCAGGCGCTTATCCATTGTCTCTCGAGATAAGGAGGCCCAAAAGAACAAAAGAACCCTCCATTATACTTCACCCACACTGCAACTCAGGACTGCATGTCTTCAAGAATCAGGAAAGCTTTATGAAATAATGATTAAAAGGAATGTTTTTTTTATTGGCTAGGCGGGCGGGACCTGTATGTTTACTGTTTGGGATTGATGTGAAGTGGTGTGGTTATGGTTTGGTGGTTAGCTTTGATCTTGCTGACAATACTCACAATTACCTCTACTCACAGATGAATGATTCCAGTGCCCATTGTCATAAAACAGTTCAATTGGTGACAAGATGTTCGTTTAGCTGTCTGCTTGTGTGTGAGATCAGACTGACAGAGTCGTTTAACTACTCGACTTTGGAGAGCATCACAGCTGATTCTGAAATAAAAACAGAAAGTGCTGGAAATACTCAGCAGGGCTGGCAGCATCTGAATGTTGACTCTCTCCGGACTTGTGCTTTGTCTTTTACTATGACTGTTGGCACTCCCTTTGCTTTTTGTTCTGTGACATCTCTGCCATTTAATCTCTCCTGCCCTCTGCCCTATCAAACACCTCCCTTTTGTTCTTCTCCCCCCTCTCCCCGTCCCCCTCCCCCTTTCACTTGCTCAAAGCCTATTATATTTCTAACTTTTGCCAGTTCTGATGAAAGGTCACAGACCTGAAACGCTAACTTTGTTTCTCTCTCCGCAGATGCTGTTAGACTTGCTGAGTATTTACAGCACTTTCTGTTTTTATTTCAGATTTCCAGCATCCTCGGTATTTTGCTTTTATTACAGCCAATTAATAATAGATCTCCAAGCTGTTCTGACCCTGTTCTCATTTAATATCAACAATTTTCAGTTGGATAGCTATTGGGAGATGTAATTTTGGCTACTTTAACTCTTTCGTAATTTATGGGAGCTGAACCTGTTACACACGAATAGCAGGAGGCCATACAGCCCCTTACGCACCCAACTCAATGAATTTTGTGCTCGGCATGATGTTGAGCCCCTCAAGCCTGTTCCATTGGAACTGGAAGAGGCCATTCAGTCCCTCACCATTCAATTTGATCATGGCTGATCATTACTTCAACTCCATTTACCCACATTTACTCCATGTCCTTTGACACCCTTACCCAACAACATCTGCAATGGAAAGTGGGGTCTTAAGCGGGCAGCCAATCAGACCCCATTAGTTTATTACACAGAGGGCTACAGTTAAATTACCCATAAATAGGGAGATCGTGGTTCCTTTTCAATTTCCTACAGAGACGCCTTTTTAAAAAGGAGGACATTTAGGAAAACCTGCTGGATTTCTTATGCAGTCTGTGAAAATCTGGCATGCTGCAATATTCAGTATTGCCACAAGATGGACATGGTGTAGCTCAGAATGGTGCCAAGCCTGAAATTTCCATTGACACACGGGACAGTTAATTAATGTCCTTGCGTTCTGGATCAGAGATAATCAGTATAAGCTCATGAACAATAATGGAGGGAAGGTGGATGTTGTATTGAATTTCATCACATCTCACAAACCTGTCGTCGTGTGGATAGGATGAGATCAGTTTTACACAGAGCAAATAGCTGTGAGACAAATAACCAATGAATCTGTTTCCAGTGGTGGAGGGAGGAAAGTCTGACAGTGACTGTGGGAGTGTTAACATCCACTGGAGATGGCAGACAAGGTCTCAGCTTAATGTTGCATCCAAAAAAATGGCACCTTTGTTAGAGCAGCACTCCTTCAGTCCTGCCCCTCCCACAGTCCTGCCCCTCCCACAGTGCAGCACTCCTTTGATTTTGGTCCTCTGCTAGTGCAACACTCACTCAGTACTGACCTTCTGACAGTACAGCCCACCCTCAGTACTATCTCACCAACTGTGCACCGCTCCCTCAGTACTGGCCCTCTGACAGTGTAATGCTTCCTCATTATTGCCCCACCGACAGTGCTGTGCTCCCTCAGTACTGGCTCTCCGACAGTGCAGCATTTCCTCAGTACTGCCCCTTTAACTGTGCAGCGATCCCTCACTACTGACCCTCCGACAGTGCAGCACTGCCTGAGTACTGTCCCCCAACTGTGCAGCACTGCCTCAGTACTGGCCCTCTGACGGTGCAGCACTTACTCAGTGCTAGTCATCAGACAATGCAATGCTTCCCCAGTATTGACGTGTCGACAGTGCAGCGCTCCCTCAGAACATCCCCTGAAACAGCACAGCATTACCTCAGCTCAGCACCCACACCCCCAACAGTATAGAGCTCCCTCGCTACTCATCTTCTGACAGTGTGGCACTCCCTCAGTACTGCCCCTCTGACAGTGCACATCTTCCTCAGTACTGCACCTCTGACAGTGCAGTGTCCCCTCAGTACTGCCCCTCTGATAGCGCAGCACACGCTCAGTACTGCTGCTCCAGCTGTGCCGAGCTCCCTCACTACTGACCCTATAACAGTGCAGCTATCCCTCAGTACTGCATCTCTGATAGTGTGGCACTCCCTCAGTACAACTACACTAATAGTACAGCAGTATCTTAGCACTGCCCTCCGACACTGCAGCGTCACCTCAGTCCTGTCCCTCAGCCAGAGCAGTACTCCCTTAGCACTGATTTTCCAACCGTGCCCTATGACAGTGCAGCAGACCCTCAGTACTGTTGCTCCACCCATGCAGTGCTTCCTCAGTATTACTCCTCCAACAGTGCTCTCACTGAGACAATGCAGCACTCTCTCAGTACTGCTCCTCCATAATGCAGCATTCCAACACTACTGCTCGTCCAACACTGCAGCGATTGTTTAGTACTGCCCTGACAGTGCAGCATTACCTCAGTTATCCCCTTTCAACTGTGCAGGCCTCCCTCATTTCTGCTCCTCCGACAGTGTAGCACTCCCTCAGTGCTGTCCCGTTGGCATTTCAGTACTCCCTCAGTATAAATGCTTCGATAGTGCAGCACTCTTTAACTAATGGACCTCTGACAATGCAATGCCCCCTCGATGTTGCTCCTCTGACCATGGAGTCCACTCTCAAAACTGCCCCTCTGTAATGCAGTAGCCCCTCACTACTGCCCCTCCGACAATGCAGTGATCGCTCAGTACTGCCCCTCCGACAGTGCAGCACTTGCTTAGTACTGCCCCTCCGACAGTGCAGCAGTCCTTCAGTACTGGCCCTCCGACAGTGCAGCAGTCCTTCAGTACTGGCCCTCCGACAGTGCAGCAGTCCTTCAGTACTGGCCCTCCGACAGTGCAGCACTCCTTCAGTACTGGCCCTCCGACAGTGCAGCAGTCCTTCAGTACTGCCCCTCCGACAGTGCAGCAGTCCTTCAGTACTGCCCCTCCGACAGTGCAGCACTCCTTCAGTACTGGCCCTCCGACAGTGTAGCATTCCTTCAGTACTGGCCCTCCGACAGTGCAGCAGTCCTTCAGTACTGGCCCTCCGACAGTGCAGCACTCCTTCAGTACTGCCCCTCCGACAGTGCAGCACTCCTTCAGTACTGCCCCTCCGACAGTGCAGCACTTGGTCAGTACTGCCCGACCTTTACTGACCAAACTACGGTGCAGAGTTGCCTTATTACTGTCCCTCTTGACAGCCCAGCACTCCCTTTGACAGTGCTGTGCCCCATCTTTACTGACCTTACAACACTGACCCTCCCTCAGCACTGCCTCGCTGACAGTGCAGCACTCCCTCAGTACTGTTCCTCTGAAAGTTCAGCATTCCCTCAGCACTGCCTCATCAACTGTGCAACTGTCCCTTAGTTCTGACCCGTTGACACTTCAATGCTCCCAGTTTTGACACTCCGACAATGCATTGCTGTGTCAGTACTGCCCCTCTAACTGTACAGCGGTTCCTCAATGCTCCCTTAGTGCTGCCTTTCAACAGTACAGCAATCCCTCAATGCTGTTCCTGCTATAGTGCAACGCTCCCTCGTGCCTGTCCAGTAGTATGGTGCTTCCTCTCTTGTGTGGTGGAATGTCAGCCTTGAACCTTTGACCTTCTGCCTCAGAGGAGATGAAGATTTTCAGGGAGCACCTGATCTGCAGACATTGCACCGGAGTGCTGCTGTGTTCCCAGAAATCTCTCAATCTATTTTAATGGTGATCTCCACACTTATGCCTGCCTCGTGTGACATGTGGAGGATTGAGCGTGTCGGCTGACACGACTACAACTCTTCGGAGTTCCAGACATACTTTGGACTCAATTAGTCATGAGTCTGCCCTCTGGCAAACCCATGGGCGCTCACATTGTCCGACAGTTCAGGCCACGTTACACTGAGACTTGGAGCTCCGCTAGTTAACTCATCCCTTCCCTGTTCCCCCTCGCTTCCAGTCCTCTCCTTCCCCTTCCTTCTTCCAGTCCTCTCCTTCCCCTTCCCTCTTACATTCCTCCCTTCCCCTTCCCTCCTTCCCATGCAGGCCACTCAAGCAGCTAAAACAAACGTTGTCGTGACACACTCAAATCCTGTAAGTGTCTAAAATCTGAGTTGGGAGCTGTTTGTGGAACAAATTCAACTCACCCAGGAATACAAGTGTAACAATCAGCACCGTACTGGAGGTCGCGACCCAGACTGGAGCCAGAAATTGATAGTTGAATGTAAAATGTGATTTATTGCAGCCCTGACCATGAAGTGTTTGTGCGATCTCTTTGTACTCAGTGGCAATGATAAAGTCGTGTTCAGTTTCTGATCATCTGTGGCATGTTTAGTTTATATCTACCACACAAATGCAGCAACTTCATAATGTTCAATGCCTGTTGATGGTGAGCCAGGCAGTGAGATGCTGTTTTTGCAAAGGTGACAGTGGGTCAGCACATCTCAGACAAAACTTATGGATTTTGATGTTTAACCGTGCTGCTACCCCTGGCCTGAAGTTGCTGTCGATGTTATGAGCAAATAACTGTGAGCACCGTTAGCTCAATCAGTATTTTGACAGAAAAATCTGGCCCATTCTAAGATGAGGAGTATGGCGAACACAGAGGGGAACCTGAGTGCAGTGAGACTGTTCACGGTACATAAGGTTGGATGAGAGGCAACCATCGCGATTGTACATGGGGTGCGGAAGTACAAGGAGGGAGGTATCAAAAAGTGCAAACTTGTGGGTCACAAGGCATCTTGTGAAGTGATTGTGTGAAAAATCTTTTAACATTGGCATGGAGACAATGCGGAGAAAGCGAGATAGAAATAGGCATTAACCCTTGATCAAACAGCTAAATTCAAAGTTTTGCTCATGGAGGGAAATGAAATTATTTGCTATAATGACAACAGTTTAAGACGTGTGTATGTCAGGTTTAATGCAGCAGTGAATTATTTCCACTGCTAACCTGCTCACAGTTGAAGTGCTGATCTCCAATTATCATGATTCCATTCCTCGTTGGGTTGATCAGAAATCACAGCTGCTGGTTCTTGCTGCTAATGCTGAAAATTGTGGCGTGTTATCCTTCTGAATTATGTAGTGAGTGTCAGATACAATTGGAAGCAAGCGCTGACAGAGGCCGGGAGGATTGTCAAGACGAGTATGCCCTTTATCACTCCCAGTGTGGTGTGGGAATTCTCAATGTGTCCTTGGGAAATACCGTGCAGAGATTTGTGTAGCAGCACGGTATTGTAGAGATTGTACTGCAGCCAGAAGTAACAGTCCAGGTAATAGAGGGGAGTTGGAGGGAGGCGGTGATAGGTTGAGCACTTCAGTTCAACAGATTAAAAAACATCTTTGTATCATTCAGACCACAAGCAGTACACCTGCCTGCAAAACCGGAGAGTCACATGCTGTACCTGTCCCTGGAGTGTTTAATGGGACAGTGTAGAGAGAGCTTTACTCTGTATCTAACCCATGCTGTACCTGCCCCAGTGTTTTTTTTTGCATAGGTCTATTGCAAAATAAACACATTTAGAAAGATTATTCTGAGAATGTTGGTTGCACCTGTATCGCACAATTACCACTGTGAATGGCTCAAAAAACAGAATAAGATTTGCTGTAGAGGGAGCTTTGTTCTGTATCTAACCCCATGCTGTACCTGTCTGGGAGTGTTTGATGGGACAGTGTGGAGAGAGATTTACAGATGTTTGTTCTCTGCTAAACTGATGGACTCCCTCTTCACAAAATTAAGAAAACCTTTGTTGAAGATTTTAATAATGTACCAAATAATTTCAAAAGATCTGCTCTGAGCAAAATGGCTTATATCCGCAAGAGGCAGGTGCACAGCTGAGGAGCAGATGGTGATTAATATTGAGGAATGTAATGGATCATCAATTCACATTACAGAACACAAACACTTGCTGCTCACAGGTCAATGTGTTATCTTTCTCTGGTGTCACAGGCATTGACAGTCACGACATATTAGCTTTCTATCAATTATTCTTAATGGAGCAGGTCACGACCAAGTTTGTATCCCTTCCCTCGGTGTCAGCTCGCTCATCATCCCCTAGATCGGGTGTTGGCTAAACTCGCTATAAATCACTTTTTCAGGGTGAATTGTTCTGAGGGGTCCCGGTACTGTGATGTGGATCCCATGTCAGGGAGTCATATCCAGGATCAAGTACTGTTTGATCATGGGCTAGATACTGAGTAAAGCTCTGTCTACACTGTTCCATCGAACACCGGATAGTGGGTGACATTTGCAGCCTGAACATGTACGCAGAAAACTGGCGGATCAGTGAGTTTAGGACAAGTCACAGATTTACCCAAAATATGTGAATTTCAGTCACATCGGTTACTGGGATGGATGTGGAAAGAAATGGAAGAAGTTGCACTACTCTGGCAAAGGTCAAAGGACAGGGGACAGACATTTGGGAGCAGTGGTCAGGTGGTACTCTAGATACTGGGGTTTAAGGTTCATTAGGAACAGCTGCAAATGGCGAGTTTAAACCCTGCCCACCCTGTGCGAATTATCCAGGAAAGGTGTGGGGGGGGGGTGGTGCGGGGGGCAGTCAAAACAGAGGTCGTTACTTCCCTCCCCTCCTGCTGTTTTAAACCCAGGTTTCCAGGGCTGTGGAGATTGTGTCAAGCAGTCATTGAGTGGGAGTCAGCATTGGGATATTGAAATGTGGCCCGGGATTTGAAGTTTCTGGGAGTCATGCTTGGTCAGTTTAACCGATGCTAGCACTCCGATTCCCACCTTTGGAGAGGGTACAGAGGAGGTTTACCAGGATGTTGCCTGGTCTGGAGGGCATTAGCTATGAGGAGAAGTTGGAAAAACTCGGATTGTTTTCACTGGAACGACGGAGGTGGAGGGGCGACATGATAGAGGTTTACAAAGTTATGAGCGGCATGGACAGAGTGGATAGTCAGAAGCTTTTTCCCAGGGTGGAAGAGTCAGTTACTAGGGGACATAGGTTTAAGGTGCGAGGGGCAAAGTTTAGAGGGGATGTGCGAGGCAAGTTTTTTACACAGAGGGTGGTGAGTGCCTGGAACTTGCTGCCAGGGTAGGTGGTGGAAGCAGATACGATAGCGACGTTTAAGAGACATCTTAACAAATATATGAATAGGAAGGGAATAGAGGGATACGGGCCCCGGAAGTGCAGAAGGTGTTCGTTTCGGCAGGCATTAAGATCGGCGCAGGCTTGGAGGGCCGAATGGCCTGTTCCTGTGCTGTACTGTTCTTTGTTCCTTGTTCTGGTTAAAATCATGTCTGATAAGACTGTAGTAGTTGGACTGATGCTACCTGAGCTCTGGGGATTAGGATCTGTTACAGTCACACAGCTGGGTTATATTGAGGCATTTTGGTCTCTTCTTGTCCTGGTGACAACCTTCACACAGGACAGGAAGCTACTGGGGCTCAGAGCAGGGAGAAAACAACCGGATAGTTAAAATGTAAATTCAGGACTCTTTCTTTGTGAGAAGGAAAGAAAAAATGCATTTATATAGTCCCTCAGAATTCCCAAAGTGCTTTACAGCCAATTGAGTACTTCTTGAAGCATAGTTACTGTGTAATGTAAGTAACGTCATAGCCAATTTGTGCATAGCAAGATCCCACAAACAGCCATGTGATAATTAATCGATAATCTGTTTTAGTGTTGTTGGCTAAGAGATAAATATTGGCTGGGACACTGAGGTGAATTCCCCTGCTTTTCTTCACAATAATGCCATAGAATGTTTTACATCCACCTGAGAGGCCAGCTGGGGGCTTGGTTTAATGTCTCATCTGAAAGACTACACATCTGACAATGCAGCCCCTCAGGACAGTCCATCTGAGAGTGCTGTACACCCTCAGTACTGCCCTTCCAACAGTGCAGCACACCCTCAATACTGTCCCTCTGACAGTGCAGCTCTCCCTCAATACTGCCCCTCTGACAGTGCAGCACTCCCTCAATACTGCCCCTCTGAGTGCAGCACACCCTCAGTACTGTCCCTCTGACAATACAGCACACCCTCAAAACTGCCCCTCTGACAGTGTAGCACTCCCTCAGTACTGTCCCTCTGACAGTTCAGCTCTCCCTCAGTACTGTCCCTCTGACAGTTCAGCTCTCCCTCAATACTGCCCCTCTGACAGTGCAGCACTCCCTCAGTACTGTCCCTCTCACAGTGCAGCACTCCCTCAATACTGCCCCTCTGACAGTGTAGCTCTCCCTTAATACTGCCCCTCTGACAGTGCAGCACTCCCTCAGTACTGTCCCTCTCACAGTGCAGCTCTCCCTCAATACTGCCCCTCTGACAGTGCAGCACTCCCTCAATACTGCCCCTCTGACAGTGCAGCACACCCTCAGTACCGTCCCTCTGACAATACAGCACACCCTCAAAACTGCCCCTCTGACAGTGTAGCACTCCCTCAGTACTGTCCCTCTCACAGTGCAGCACTCCCTCAATACTGCCCCTCTGACAGTGTAGCTCTCCCTTAATACTGCCCCTCTGACAGTGCAGCACTCCTTCAGTACTGCCCCTCCGACAGTGCAGCACTCCCTCAGTACTGACCCTCTGACAGTGCAGCACTCCCTCTATTCTGTCCCCCTGACAGTGCAACACTCCCTCAGTCCTGCCTGGATTATGGGCTAAACTCTCTGGTCACTCTTTAGCCATGTCCAATTATCTGTAGAGTCAGTGACTGCCTGTCCTCACCCTCTCTGTGAATCTGGGATGAATTCACCTTGTGTTGCACCCCATTACTCAGTGGGACGTAAGCACAAATTGGCTATAATGGGACAGTAAGTGACCTTTGTCCGGGCTGAGAGCTGTTGGCACTCTGGTAAAGATGCCCTTTAGAAATCTTATTGAAAATACAGAGTGTTATTTTTCAACTCGACACATTACAAGGTTTGATGTGCTAGTACATCCATTTTATTCCAGCAGTTTAACCTTTTGTAACTTTCCCCTTGTAAGTGAACAAATCCCAGTCGCGACGAACCAATTCCAAGCCAAACATTTTATCATCTTATAACCATCAATTTCTCTCCTGCTTTATTGCTGTTTTTGATCTAATAGGAACAGGATGAGACTATTCAGCCCCTTGAGCCTGTTCCACCCCTCAATCAGATCACGGTTGATCTGCACCCCAACTCCATTTGCTCTTTTTCTTCCTATCCCGCGATAACCTTTCCCAGCAAAAATCTGTCCCTCAGCTCTGAAAGCTCCAATTAACCCCAACATCCTTTTGGGGGAGAAAGTTCAAGATTTCCATTACCTTTTGTGTGAAGAAGTGCTTCCTGATTTTGAAATTGTACCCCTTTGTTCAGAATTCCCCACCTGAGGGAATAGTTTCTCTTTTGTACCCTATCGAATTTAAAATGCCTCGATTAGATCTCCCCTTGCTCTTCTATATGAAAGAGAATACATGCTAAGCTTATCAAAGACTCTACCCACCCATTCAATCTCCTTCCACATCCCATGTACAATCTATCCTATCATGGATTCTACCCATTGAATTTCGTGAGGGAATGCTATGTACAAATGATCCCTGATTCCCAAAGTTAATCAAATAAAACTGCAGAATATTCATCTACTCTCACGTCTGTTATTACCCCTCGCCTGCTCTTCACAGTCAACACCCTCGCTCCCAGCAACCAATGAGATGCTATAGCCACAAATAAAATCTGACTATCCCAACCTCCCAACTGGATACTGATCCAGCTCCTTTAATTTGAAGGCGTTAAGAGCAGATGTGAGATGTTATGTGTGTATTGGGTCCCTTCCCACATGCCCCTCGCTAGCAGCAGGCCACTGCTCCCCCTCAGCTATTCTCCATCTACTTGAGGGTTTGGACCTAGGCTACTGCCCCCGTGCCAGGCACCATTGTGGCCCCGAGTAGGGGGACTGCATTCCAGCTGCCCAGAGTTTCTGTTGGTTTTTTTCTCTGTTCGTAACCATGAGCGTATTTGTGAGATTTCCACCTTAGTGTTGGAACTCTCCCTCCCTCTCACAGTTCCATAGAATCATTGAGATTTACAGCACTGCAGGCCGTTCAGCCCATTGTGTCTGTGCTGACTGAAAAAGAGTTATCTAGCCTAATCCCAATTTCCAGCTCTTGGTCCACAGCCTTGTAGGTTACAACACTTCAAGTGCATATCCAAGTACTTTTTAAATACCATGAGGATTTCTGTTTCTAACACCCTTTCAGGCAGTGAGTTCACCCTCTGAGTGAAAAAAATTCTCAACTCCCCTCTAATCCTTCTACCAATTACTTTAAATCTGTGCCCTTCGGTTATGGGAAATCGATCTGCTATTAGGTCTGCTAAGGGAAATAGATCCTTCCTTCCCACTGTATCTCGGCCTCTCATCTTTTACAAATCTCAATTAAATTTCCCCTCAACCTCCTCTGTTCCAAAGAAAACAATCCCTGCCTATCCCATCTTCCCTCATAGCTAAAATTCTCCAGACCTGGCAACATCCATGTAAATCTCCTCTGTACCCTCTCTCGTGCGATCACATCCTTCCTGTAATGCGGTGACCAGAACTTAACACAGAATTCTACCTGTGGACTAATTGGTGTTTTATACAGTTCTAGGATAACCTCCCTGCTCATGTATTCTGTGCCTTGACCAATCAAGGAAAGTCTCCCATGTTAGAGGTGTGGTAGCACAGTGGTTATGTTTAATGAACTAGTAATCCAGAGGCCTGGCATAATGATCTGGTGACATGAATTCAAATCTCACCATGGCAGCTGGGGAATTTAAATTTAATTAATTAAATAAAATATGCAATAAAAAGCTAGTATCAGTAATCTTCTTCTTTGGCCTCCTTGTCTTGAGAGACAATGGGTAAGCGCCTGGAGGTGGTCAGTGGTGTGTGGGTGTGGAGCAGCGCCTGGAGTGGCTATAAAGGCCAATTCTAGAGTGACAGACTCTTCCACAGGTGCTGCAGAAAAATTTGAGTTGGCTCTCTCCTTACGCCTCTGTCTTTTTTCCTGCCAACAGCTAAGTCTCTTCGACTCGCCACACTTTAGCCCCGCCTTTATGGCTGCCCGCCAGCTCTGGCGAACGCTGGTGACCATGAAACTACCGGATTGTCATAAAAACCAATCTGGTTCACTCATGTCCTTTGGAAAATAAATCTGCCATCTCTACCCAGTCTAGCCTATATGTGACTCCAGATTCAGTGCAATGTAGTTGACTCTTAGCTGCCCTCTGAAGTGGCCTAGCAAGGCAATCAGTTGCCTTCAGGAAGGTAGGTCACCATCAACCTCTCAGGGGCAGTTAGAGATGGACAGTACATGCTGGTCTTGCCACAGCCCATGAATATATATATTTTTAAAATGCCGCCTTAACCACCTTACCTACCTGTCCTGCTGCTTCAAGGATCTGTGAACATGCACTTCTAGGTCCCTCTGCTCCTCTACGCTTCAAAATCCTACCATTTATTGTATATTCCCTTGTCTTGTTTGACCTCCCCAAATGCAATATCTCACATTTCTCCGGATTGAACTCCATTTGCCACTTTTCTGCTCACCTGACCAGTCTATTGATATCTTCCTGCAGTCTACAGGTTTCTTCTTTGCTATCAACCACACGGACAATTTTTGAATTATCTGTAAACTTCTCAATCATGCCCCATACATATAAGTCTAAAAAAACAGTGGGATGTACCACAAAAAGCAAGGGACCTAGTACTGAGCCCTGCAGAACCCCAATGGGAACAACCTTTCATTTACAAAAACACCTGTCAACTCATTACCCTTTGCTTCCTGCCACTGAGCCAATTTTGGATCCAATTTTCCCTTGGATCCCATGGGCTTTTACTTTGCTGACCAATCTGCCGTGTGGGCAAAAGTCTTGCTAAAATCCATGTAGACTGCATCAAACTTGGCACCCTCATTGTTACCTCTTCAAAGAATTCTATCAAGTTAGTCGGACAAGACCTTCCCTTAACAAATCCATGTTTACTGTCCTCGATTAATCCAGGCCTTTGTAAATGATGATAATATTGTCCTCAGAAATTTTACCAATAATTTGCCCACCACTGAGGTTAGCTGACTAGCCTGTAATTACTCGTTCTATCCCTTTCTCTCTTCTTAAACAACAGTACAATGTTAACAGTCCTCCAGTATTGCACCTGTAGCCAGAGAAGATTGGAAAATGATGGTCAGAGCCTCCTCTATTTATTTCCTTGCTTCTCTTGGCAGCCTGGGATATATTTCATCCAGGCCTGGCAATTTATCTACTTTCAAAAATGCTAAACCCCTTAATATCTCCTCTTCGCCATGTTCATCCCATCTGATATTTCACATTCCTCCTCAACTACAATGTCTACAATGACCTCTCTTTTGTGAAGTATTTATTAAGAACTATTAAGCCCATGTCTTCTGTCTCCACACACAGATTACCTTTCTGGTCTCGAATAGGTCCAAATCTTTTTTCCTCTCCAAAAGTTATGCTTGTTATGACCAGGTGAGAAAGGGGTCTAAGGCTCTCCTCTCAGCCTTTTCCTGGTTTGGTCATACTGGTGTTTAACTTTTAAAACATGTGTTTTTAGCTTCCCCTCAGTGAGTCCTTGCTCACTGCTCTCTAATTATAACTGCAAAGAAATCAACCAGACAGACAGGTTTTCTCAGATTTAAACAGGAAAGGTGTAAGTTTATTAACCTTAAAACTCTAACTCAGTTAAAACTAATAAAAAATACGCGAGGAGCCCACACCCATGTCTGTGAGGAAAACTCCATTTCCTCATCAGTACCTCATTCTTTAAATAGTAGTAATCAGGGACTCCCTCTGCTTCAATTTCTGTCTGGGCAGCCTGCGCTAACTCTCTCAGTACTGTGCTGGCTTGCTGAGTTTCAGCTAGGGAAGATCATTTAACCCATTCCCTGGGTCCTCAAACTTTCCAAAGAAAGTTTCAGACAGACAGACCTCATGGTCATCTGCTTGCAGTGCCAATTCAGTCTCCTCTGGGGGAGCCGGTTTGGGCATGGCCTGATTCACTACACGTTAAGGGGAACTGCAGGGAACTGTCTCCTGCCACTGCCCTGTCTCTCTGACCTCCTTCGGTCTCTCTATCACTACTGGGGAAGCTACCACCTTCACGCCTGCCAGATCATTACCCAGGAGCAGGTCAGCCCCGTCCACAGGTAAGCTAGGACCAATCCCTGTGGTCACCGGTCACAAAACTCGGTTGCACTCCAAGTGCACCCGGTGTAAAGGTACAGGCATACACTGCCCTCCAAAACTATTCACCACCATTCTGGTATTTACTGCACTCTCTGGGGGAAAGGTCAGGCCTTTTCCCTGTAAAAGGGATCTAGTGGCCCCTGTGTCCCTGAGGATTACCAAGGACTTGCTTGACCCACTTGAGAGGTATGGGGTTACTCTCCCTTCAGATACAAAATCCTGATGACCTTCAGGAATCCTATTAAATTTTCCTGCACCCACAGCAGTATGTTTTCTGGGTCTTACTACTGCTGCAGTTAAAGCCGCAACTTGTTCAGCTGTGCTTTCCATCAGGGTCCTTTCTCTTTCACTGAGCGGGTGTGCCCTGACTAACCCTACAGGCTTTCCCCGTAGTGTCCAGCAACCAGCTCTTAGATAGCCTGCTTTATTACAATGGAACCACACGGGTCTCTGGGTCTCACTCCTACTTATAGCACTTTCATTTTTGGTTGGAGGCGGCCCCCCCTGTGTCTCCTGCTTTCCTTTCTCTCCCAGGACTGCTTGGGCTGTTATCACCTTCCCACCCTTTGTCCTTTTTTGATTTGTGGGGGTGACTAGGAAAGGTTTTCCCCTGGGGAATTGTATATTAGAGCAAAGTCATCAGCCAGAACTGCAGCTTGCCTCACTCTATGAACCTTTTGTTCCTCCACATGGGTCTTTATGGAGAGTGGGAGAGAGTTTTTAAATTCCTGTAGCAAAATCGCCCATCTGAGGTTTTCATAGCTGGGCTGCACTGTAAGAGCCCTCAACCATTGGTCAAAAGCCAGCTGCTTACTTCTCTCAAGCTCCGGATAAGTTTGATCAGCTTGCTTCCTGAGGGTTCGAAACTTCTGGCAGTAGGTTTCCAGTACTAACTTATATGCCCTGAGGATAGCATTTTCTGTCAGTTCATAATTTAATGAACTCTCATCTGGCAACGGGGAATAAACCTCCTGTGCTTTTCCTATTGGCTTACTTTGCAGGAGAAGAGTCTAACTCTCAGCTGGCCATTTTAACTGCCTTGCCAGTTTCTCAAAAGATACAAAAAATGCTTCCACGTTTCCCTCATTGAATTTAGGAATCAATTGGGAGAATTTAAAAAATTCTGTACACAGCCCCGCACTTGTATTTTCTATGCTTTCACTGGGGTTACACTGTTGCCTCCTAACTAACTCAAGCTGCCTCAGCTCTCTTTCCTCCCATTCCTTCTGGAAGTTTCTCTCTCTCTCTCTCTCTTTCTCTCTCCTGTCTTTCTCTCCCTCTGTCTTCTAATTCAAGTTTCCTCTGTTCCAATTGTATCTTTGCTAGCAATACCTTTTCAGAGTCTATTTCTAACCCTGTCTCTGATTCTTCAGATTCAAGGGAAATGTGGTTGGCCATTAGTCTTAGGAGTTCCGATTTCCTAGCCTTGGCATGGAAAGGGATCATAAATGCTCAGCCGTATTCCTCAACTCTTCCATAGACTGTGCCTTTAACTTATCCCAAGTTACTTCACCCCGGCTTGGGGAGTTCCTAGCTTCAGTCACAGACATGTTAGTATTCTAGCACACACAACCACAAGAAAACCTGTATTGAAATCTTTTCTCTTTTTGATTGGGATCAATTTGACTTCCCACTTCCAATTTCTCGTTTGTCTGTGGGTCCAATCCCGGACAAGCCCCCAAATTTCAGTTATGACCAGACGAGAAAGGGGTCTAGGGCTCCCCTCTCAGCCTTTTCCTGGTTTGGCCATAACAGGGTTTAACTTTTAAAACACCATGTTTTTAGCTTCCCCTCAGTGAGTCCTTGCTCACTGCTCTCTGATTTCTTTGCATTTACAATTAACCAGACAGACAGGTTTTCGCTAATTTAAACAGGAAAGGTGTAAGTTTATTAACCTTAAGTCTCTAACTCAGTTAAAACTAATAAAAAATACGTGAGGTGCCCACGCTATCATGCATACACGATAAACACACACACAAATAGAGACAGAGGAGGAGAAAGAATTAGAAGGGGGTGAAGGTTTGAAGTAGTAGATGGAAATTTAGTTACTGGTTTTGGGTTGGATGTAAAGTTTTTGATTGAAATTAAATCTTGCATTTCACATTGGGGCCCAGTGCACACTTTCAAACTTGTTTTGCTGGTCTTCTGTCTTGAAGCTTAAGTTACTTCCATGGGTCCCCAGAACTTTGCTTGAGAGAGAGAGAGATGCTCTCTTCTTGAAGTTCAGTTGCAATCTCTTCCTTTCTGTGTCAGGCACAATTCAGAAAGCCCCAGGTTGGCCAACAGGTTAATCATGTGACTAGCTCCTTGTTTGGAACAGCCTCTCCTGTGAGGTTTGTGGATTCCTCCAAGTTTACCAGACACACTCAGTGGTGGTGGTGGGGGGCGGGGTGGGGGAGGGGGGGGGTGCGGGTGGTGGTGGTGGTGGTGGAATGCTGGCTCTTACACAGTCAGTGACTCTCAATGTTTTTTGATCACCACAACTGTAATGGTCCTGTAGTTTTTTTTTCCCAAGAATATGTGGTTTGCCTTTAAGGCTTGCAAAGGATCAATATTGCTTTAAGAACCAGCAAGCCTCAGGAGTTATAACAAGGTGCATTTTCATTGCCTTAAACAGCCATTTGGAGACTGATTTAAAAAGTGTATTCTTGTCATCACAGATACAGCCACTGGGAGTGAGTATCAAGCGATACATTTGTTACAATTCAATTTTGAACTGGCTTTTTAGTTGAAGATAGTTTGTTCTAGCAGAACACAGGCACAGAGGACACACAGACAGACAGCTGTGGTGTTTAGCGCCTGAAAAAAGAGCTCTCAACCATTTAAACTGAAGGAATAGGATTTTTGTTTGTTAATTATTATCTCTCAAAATTCTAAAAAAGTCAAGCCAAATAGAGATCTCTGATAATTTGAACTGAAGTTAGAATGGAAGTTAGACTGTGACAATCTTTTATCTCTCAAAAACTCTAAAGTCAGATTGATTCTATTGAAAGTGTTTGCAAGCCATTAGTTGTTGAAATTCATTGGAGAAGGAAAGTATCACCTACTGCTGGAGTTAGACTATGGACTGTTCTACTGCGGAAGAACCTTTTTTCTACATCGGATGACTGTAAGGACTTCAAGCAACATTCTGTGAGGACTTCAAGCAACATTGGACTGTAAATTTGCAAGGACTCTAATTTTTTCTATTTTAAATGTTGTTTATATCTTCATTGTGTTTAAGAATTTAGTTCTTCTAATTAATGAGTTAATTTGTTGATTTAAAGACACCTGGTTTGGTTCGCCTCATTCGGCGGGTTAATAAATGGTACAATTTGGCTGGGTCTTTCTTTAATTTGGAAAGTTTTAAATGATATGGTGATCTGTGGAGTGATGGGATTGACTTAACAGTGTGTTTCTCCCACCACAAACAGAATCATTTATTTTGATTGGGAGCTTTGACTGGAGCGGTCGGTCATAACATATTTATTGGGGGCTTGTCTGGGATCAGAATCAGACTAATCTGGAGGGCTCACATTTGGAATCATAGTAATTACTCATCTCTGGGATAACATATTTAAATTGGGGCTTGTGTTTGGCATCAGATTAATTGCTCTCGAGTCTGGGATCTTATCAATTGGAAACTTGATTGTTGGGATCTAAATTTGACACCAGTTACAAAGAAATTAAAAGAACCAGGTCTTTTGTATAATGAGGTACAGTCTATACCATTGTTATGGCATTAATGGTGGTAGCAGAGTTTTTGGGAAAGCAGAATGTTTCCCTGAGTGACTTGATAACTTTAACTAAGAACAAATTAAAAGAATTGGCAGCGAAATTGGGGTTGGAATTTAAATTAGGTGCCAAAAAAGCAGAGATAATTGACATAATAGCCAAACATCTGGAATTAGTAGAAGAAGATGATGATGATGATGATACAGATGAAGGGCAATATGAGGAACAAGAAAGGGAATACGAGAGACAAGAAAGTAGTAGGTCTGAGAGTGATGCTGTGGTATTGGCTAGGATTCAGTTAGAAATGAAAAAACATGAGGCAGAAAAAGAATTAAGAAAACTTGAATTGGAAAAAGAGGAAAGGGAAAAAGAAAAAGCAATAGTAATAAGAAACTTTGAATTGGAGGAAAGGGAGAAAGAGAAAGCATTTCAGAGAGAAAGTGAAAGAGAAGAGAGGGAATTTAAGTTAAAAGAGATGGAACTAAGACAAAGGGGTTGTCTTAAATCCAGGGAAAATTCGGGTCAGGAAGAATCTGAATTTAGATCAGGACCCAGCGAGAAGTTGTTTAAATTTATACAGGCTCTTCCTAAGTTCAAGGAAAGGGGCGTAGAGGCATTTTATATATCTTTTGGAAAAATACCCAACAGATGAAATGGCCAAAAGAAAGTTGGACATTGCTCATTCAGGGCAGGCTGGTAGGCAGAGCTCATGAAGCTTATGCCATGCTTTCTGAAGAGGCTTCTGCAGATTATGAGATGGCAATAAAGGCTATTCTCACTGCATATGAGTTATTCCCTGAAGCTTACCGTCAGAAGTTTAGGAATTTATGGAGATTGACTGGGCAGACATATTTAGAATTTGAGAGGGTGAAGCAAATGAATTTTGACCATTGGATACGGGCATTAAAGATAGAAACCCCATATGAGAACCTTCGACAATTCATATAGATAACCTGAAAGTTTTGAAAGCTAGGCAAGCAGCAGAGATTGCTGATGATTTTGAACTTGTGAATAAGCCAACCTATTTTGTCCGTCACCCCCATAAACCCGAGAAGGATAGAAAGTGGGAAAGTGAAAGGAAGGCAAGTAGCTGGGAACAAGAAGGAACAGCTGGGAATGCTCCAGGATCACCTCAGGCTAGAAAGGAAGGTGCTGAGGGTAGAAGTGAGGTTCACAAGCCAAAGTGTTATCATTGCAAAAAAATGGGTCATCTTCGTTCAGAGTGCTGGAAATTGAGAGGTGAACCCATAGGACTTGTTGAGGTACGCAAAGTTAGTGCAGAGGAAAAGACTCTGACTGAGAGTATAGCAGACCAGGCTATAACTTTAACGACAGATGTGAATGTGAAACCAGATAATAAAACTAAGAGGAGGTTAAGAATAAAATACCGGAGAGTTATAATGAATTTTTGTCAAAGGGGAGAGTAACTCCATATCCTGTAAGTGAGGCAGGAAAACCTATCATTATACTCAGGGATACAGGAGCGACCCAAACAGTCTTGCTGGGGAGAGATATGATGTTTCCACCAGAGAGTGCCTTGAATCTAAAGTTTTAGTTCATGGAATTGGCGGGGAGTATTTACCTGTACCTTTGTATAAAGTATGCCTACAGAGTGACTTAATATCTGGGATAGTAACTGTAGATGTTGTCCACAGTTTACCAGTAAAGGGAATTGATCTACTCCTAGGAAATGATTTGGCAGGATCAAAAATATCAGTTTCTCCTATGGTTACAGAGGAACCATGTGAAATTAAGGAAACAGAGCAATTACAGGAACAAGTTCCAGGAATATTTCCTGCATGTGTAGTTACTGGAGCAATGGCTAAACAGGATCCATTGTCGGAGGTAAAAGGGGCACCACAAATAGACAGCCAGGCATCTGAAACCTTATTTGGGGATTTAGATAATCCAAATGGGATGTCTAACAGATCGTCTATCATTGCAGCACAGCAAGCTGATCCAGAGATTTACCAAATAGCACAGACGGCTCTGTCAGAAGCTGAGGTGAAAGGAGTTCCGGAAGGCTATTATATGGCAAACGGGTTTTGAGGAGGAAGTGGAGGCCGCCTCATAGACCTGCCGACAAAGACTGGACAGTTGTTGAACAGATAGTGGTACCACCTAAATATCGACAAGGATTATTAAGGTTAGCACACGGCATTCCCTTTTCAGGATATAGGGGAATTCGGAAGACCAAATCACACACAAGCAAACATTATTACTGACCAGGTCTTGCAAAGGATGGGAGACAATTTTGTAGGGCGTGCCACACCTGTCAAATGGTGGGGAAACCACAACCGAGCATAAAAACAGGGGATGAGGTATTAGTGTTGTTATCGTCACGGGTAGAGCCAGTGAAAGCCTGGTTCAGTGGCCCATATAGAGCGATCAAAAGAGTGGGTAAGATAGATTACTTGATTGACAACTCTGATAGCCGGAAGAAGAACTGGTTGTGTCACATTAATTTGCTCAAACCATATCACCGCAGGGAGGAGGATAAGTCAGTATAGGTATGTCAGGTAATCGGGACTGTAGAGAAGGGAAAGGATAGTGAGGCTGAGGCAGAAGTAGGCCTAGGAAATTCTCAGATTGAACCTCCAACGTTAGCGAATACAGAATGGCTAGGAAAATTAAACAATAGGCTTTTACACTTAGAAGCAAAACAGCGTGAAGTCCTAACCAGGGTTTTCGCAATGTTTCAAGAAGTTTGTCGGGATAAGCCAGGATGTACAACCTTAGCCACACATGATGTGGGTATAGGGGGAACCAGTCCTTTAAAACAACATCCTCGTCGCTTAGGTCCAGACAGACAGGTCCAAGTGGAAGCAGAGGTACAATGCATGCTGAAGGGCAGCTTAGATGAACCGAGACAGGACAGCTGGAATTTGGAGATGGTCTTGATGTCTAAACCTGGTGGGTCAGCTCAAACTTGCAAAGACTCTAGAAAAGTCACTGTGGTAAAGGCGGCAGACTCCTACCTGAATTCTCATTTAAAGGATTGTATGGACAGAGTGGACAACACAATGTGTCTTAAAGAGACTGATGTGTTGGAAGGATACTGTCAAATTCCTTTGACCCCAGGGTAAGAAAAAATCAGCTTCTGTTACACTGGATAGGGTTTTCCAGTGTCAAGTGATGCCATATAGGTTAAGGGGTACTCGAGAAATTTCTCAGAGAATAGTGAACCCAGTAGTGGTCAGTGCTCCTAGCTGTGTAGCTCACCTGGCTGAGGTGATGGACGACAGGGACACTTGGAAGGAAAACACGAAATAATTGGAAGACTATGCTTGGAAATTTAAAAATGGGTTAATTGGAACAACCTTTTGAAAATTTAAAGCCAAAATGTTCTGGTGGACTTTTTGCTGTAGTCTAAACATTTTTTTTTTAGAAATGAGTATATCTGTAAAAAAAAAGTGTTAGCATTTTTTCAATTTGTATTTTCTTTACCCATTGTAATGAAATGCATTTCAGGAATGGTGTTTTATTCCGCTAGGGGTGGAGGTGTCATGGTCTTGTAGTTTTATTTCAGAATATGCTGTTTGCCTTTAAGGCTTACAAGGGATCAGTATTGCTTTAAGAGCCGGCAAGCCTCAGGAGTTATAGGAAGGTGCATTTTTGTTGCCTTAGAAACAGCCCTTTGGAGACTGCGATTCAAAGGGTGCATTCTCGTTACCATAGATATAGCCACTGGGAGTGAGCCTGATGTGATACATTTGTTACAGTTCAGTTTTGAACTGGCTTTTAGTAGAGACAGTTTGTCCTAACAGAACACACAGACACACTGACAGAGACACAGACAGCTGTGATGAGCACACCTGAAAAAGAGCTCTCAACCATTTAAACTGAAGGAATAGGATTTTTAGTCTGTTTTATTATTATCTCTCAAAATTCTAAGAAAAAATCAAGCCAAAACAGAGATCTCTGGTAATTTAAATAGAAGAAAGGGAAGTTAGACTGTGATAATCTTTTATCCCTCAAAAACTCTAAAGTCAGCTTGATTCCATTGAAAGAGTTTGCAAGTCGTTAATTATTGAAATTCGCTGGAGAAGGAAACAACATTCTGTGAGGACTTCGAGCAACATCCTGTGTGGACTTGAAGTAACATTGGGCTGTAAATTTGCAAGGACTCTAATTTTTTGCTATTTTAATTGTTGTTTATATCTTCATAGTGTTTAAGAATTTAGTTCTTCTAATTAAAGAGTTAATTTGTTGATTTAGAGACACCTGGTTTGGTTAGCCTCATTCAGGGGATTAATAGATGGTACAATTTGGCTGGGTCTTTCTTTAATTTGGAAAGTTTTAAATGATATGTTAGGCGATCTGTGGAGCGACAGGATTGACTTAACAGTGCGTTTCTCCCACCACAATCAGAATCATATATTTTGATTGGGGGCTTTGAGTAGAGCGGTCGGTCCTAACAAAAGCATAAACACACAGATTGAAATACAAAATTTCCCTTTTTACCTTAGCCCCTCACACACTGGTTAATTGGAAAAATAAAGGGTTATTTGTTTTTAGAGCTCTATTACAGACAAACCCCTCCCCCGGCTTGGGCTGAATATTTGCACATTCTTGAAGAAACAGCAGATGAGATTTGTTGTGTTCCAACACTGGCATACAGTCTGGCCTCCGAGTACACGTAGGTGGGATTCTGGGATCTTTTAGAACAGATCTTTTCAGAAGGTGTTGAGAATTAATTTAGCAGGCTTCTCTTCAAAGGCAGAAGATGAGATGAGTTGACACACTGTACTTCTCAGGGTTTTTTACAGAGGTGCTGAAAAGCTGAGCTGGGTTATGGTCTCTCCATCCTTGGGAATTCTCTCTTTCCTTGGAAGTTCTCTCCTTTTTTTATACAGTTCAACCCCAACTCAAACAATTCAAAAGCAAAACTGACAACAGAAGGTCAATCTTTTGACCTCCATCACTTCTATGTAAACAACTTCTCCAAGTGCCCAAAGTTCTCTGTTATTTATTGAGCTGGAAGTCAGGTGGTTACCCAGAAAGGCTTGTTGTTGTTGCTGAAAGTCAGGTGATTTCCTGGAAAAGCTTGTTTTCCTCAAGACCTCTCAATGCCCCTTTTAAAAACATTGCCAGGGACTGTTTTTCAAAGTCAAGTGGCCTTTACATGACCCCCTTTGAAAACCCCAACATTTAACATTTCTTCAATCTTTCAAAAATGAATCCTCAAAAAATATATTTAACAAAACACAGAGGCACTTTCATAACATTATAAAACATCTTTGGGTTTTCCTTGATTTTACTTGCCAATATTTTTTCATGCTATCTCTTTGCTTTCCTAATTTCCCTTTATTTTCACTTCTGCACTTTTTATACTCCTGTAGGATTTCTGCAGTATTGCACTCTTGGTATCTGACATAAGCTTCCCTTTTTTGCCTTATCCTACTCTGTACCCTCCTTCACATCCAGGAAGCTCTACAATTTGGAGTCCAATCCTTTTTCTTTGTGGGAACATATTTGTTTTGAACGCTCACTATCTCCTCCTTGAATACCTCCCCCTACTCTGACACTGATTCATCTTCAAGTAGCTGTTTCTAGTCCATGTTACATCTCAGCTTAGTAAAATTGGCCTTTCCCCAATTGAAAACTTTTACTCCTGATCTATCTTTGTCTTTTCCAAAACTATGATAAAAATCTAACTGAATTATGATCACTGCCACCAAAATGCTCTTGCACTTGTGAGAAACGTAGCCCACTTGATAATTTACACCAAGTCAAACTCTGAAGAAGTAAGTTTATTTAACGTTCTTGCAAGATCGGGTGTCCAACAAGCAGGCACACCGATCAACATATTCAGTTCATGTTTATACAATACAAATCCATTTGTCCACGCCTTTATTTTACATTATTGGTTATAACGTATTATGACACTAACCTATCCTATGGTTGCTACAGTCTCCTCCTCTGTTTACTTCTCCCCCTACTCTAACTTTCTAGCCCCTAACTCTTGTTTTTGTTTTACCTTATTTGGCTCTCCATTATGTGTTTTAACTTGCAGCTGTCAGCCTTTATCTTAGTGGGGCAGTTTCTTATTCACTACATCCTTTGTTCTAACTCTTGCTGTTTCTCTTTTATCTGCCTAAGCACAATTTTTAATTGATGTACTGTCTTAAGGTCTCCACTGACATACCCTTATCAGTTCTCTTTTTCAGTGATTTCATTATGTTGTGCACAAATGACTTCTTGGTAACTTTCCACAAGCTGTAGAAACAACATTTCAGAATTTCTTATTCTCACAATTCCCCCTTTTCTTTTACTTAATCCTTGTTGTTTTCTACATACTGCGGAGGGTTCTCATATGTCCTCTCAAATTCTCTGAGCATTATTTCAGCCGCCTTTTCAATGTCTGTGTTTCCGTTGATACTATCCACCAAAGCTACTAAGTATCATCACCTCATTCCATGACAATATGAAAGGCACAATTCAACATGGTGGCTCCTCATCAGAGCCCTTTCCTATCCTGAGTGGTGTGAAACAGGGCTGTGTTCTCGCACCCACTCTTTTTGGGATTTTCTTCTCCCTGCTGCTTTCACATGCGTTCAAATCCTCTGAAGAAGGAATTTTCCTCCACACAAGATCAGGGGGCAGGTTGTTCAACCTTGCCCGTCTAAGAGCGAAGTCCAAAGTACGGAAAGTCCTCATCAGAGAACTCCTCTTTGCTGACTATGCTGCTTTAACATCTCACACTGAAGAATGCCTGCAGAGTCTCATCGACAGGTTTGCGTCTGCCTGCAATGAATTTGGCCTAACCATCAGCCTCAAGAAAACGAACATCATGGGGCAGGATGTCAGAAATGCTCCATCCATCAATATTGGCGACCACGCTCTGGAAGTGGTTCAAGAGTTCACCTACCTAGGCTCAACTATCACCAGTAACCTGTCTCTAGATGCAGAAATCAACAAGCGCATGGGTAAGGCTTCCGCTGCTATGTCCAGACTGGCCAAGAGAGTGTGGGAAAATGGCGCACTGACACGGAACACAAAAGTCCGAGTGTCTCAGGCCTGTGTCCTCAGTACCTTGCTCTACGGCAGCGAGGCCTGGACAACGTATGCCAGCCAAGAGCGACGTCTCAATTCATTCCATCTTCGCTGCCTTCGGAGAATACTTGGCATCAGGTGGCAGGACTATATCTCCAACACAGAAGTCCTTGAAGCGGCCAACACCCCCAGCTTATACACACTACTGAGTCAGCGGCGCTTGAGATGGCTTGGCCATGTGAGCCGCATGGAAGATGGCAGGATCCCCAAAGACACATTGTACAGCGAGCTCGCCACTGGTATCAGACCCACCGGCCGTCCATGTCTCCGTTATAAAGACGTCTGCAAACGCGACATGAAATCGTGTGACATTGATCACAAGTCGTGGGAGTCAGTTGCCAGCATTCGCCAGAGCTGGCGGGCAGCCATAAAGACAGGGCTAAATTGTGGCGAGTCGAAGAGACTTAGTAGTTGGCAGGAAAAAAGACAGAGGCGCAAGGGGAGAGCCAACTGTGCAACAGCCCCAACAAACAAATTTCTCTGCAGCACCTGTGGAAGAGCCTGTCACTCCAGGCGCTGCTTCACAAACCACTGACCACCTCCAGGCGCGTATCCATTGTCTCTCGAGATAAGGAGGCCCAAAAGAGATCCACTTTGTCATTACCTAACAGGTATATACTTTCTTCCTGGCCTCTTTGTATTGACATCTGCTTCGTCAAAGCTGTCTCAATCAATCGCTGTGTCAGCCCTCTTACACAAGGAATAATACAACACCCGATGGCTATTAGTATTCCGACAACCATGATCAGGGAGGTAAAAACCGAGATTATCATGCCTTTCCATTTTCCAAACCAGGATTCAAGCCACCCCGTCAGTGAAGTGTCTGCTCCTGAATTTTCAGCCATCTCCTCTGCTAAAGTTGTTAACCCTTGCAGTGCTCGGGTGATTGAACCATCGGGTGCTGTGTTATTTGGGATAAATGTGCAACATTTCCCTCCTAACATTATACACACACCTCCTTTTTCTGCTAAGATCATATCTAGAGCCAGTCGATTTTCCCAAGCCATTCTACTAGTGGCATCTAATTGTTCAGCTATACCTTTTACCGCATCTCTAGTATAATTTATAAATCTTTGTTGGTTGTAATAAATATAATTTATCCAATCTACATTTTTGTTAATAGTGACCCACCAAAACAAAGACTCGAAACCGGCGGTTATTTGGTTTCGGGCCTTGAATTCATCAGGTACCCCTCTTGGGACCCCTATGAAATCCAAGTACACCTGGTCGTCAAAAGAGTTCGCTATCGCTTCCCTTTTACCCCTTTCCCTCGTTATTATCTTTTGTTTCTCAAATGCCAAGGTGAATGGTATTGCCAATTGAACAATTGCGCACGTCCCCTTCCACTGGGAGGGTAAGGTCTGTCTCAGGATTTTTCCTCCGCAATACCACCATAAATCCGCTCTGGGGACATTCAATGATGAGTAGTTCCCTCCCCTGACTCTTCCAGTTACATCCTCAGTCTCTATGCATGACTTCAACTCTCCCATATTTCTGGTTAGCTCCGCACCGTGTCGACATACGCATGATGTGTGATTCACACGTGGCTAAAAATGAAGGGGGAGTCCTTGAATCCTTTTTCTCTAGGGGAGGGAACATTAATGACAAGGATATGCAAGTTTGAATACCCCAAGCCGTCTTATCCTGATATAGGGCTAACATGCATTCCATGCCCTTCCGGTCACGCTCCCACCCCAGCGGGAAAGGTACTACTTGAGCTATCGGTCTACCAGATGCACAAGCATAGCAATTGTTTTTGTTCAAACTTTTTACAGGTAATTTTATCCATTCTACCCAGACATTTGTGTCCCCGTAACCGGTTTCTATCTCAATTGTCTTTCTCAAGTCTTTTACCTCTATTATTTTTACTATGTTAGGATCGTTATGAGAGGTCCCTTTTAGTTTGTTAGATGGTTTACCAATCTTATCTATTGTTACCTGAAAACAACATTTTAATTCACCTTTCTTTTTCCCTTCTCTAACTGTTACTCCAAACACCTTGTTGTCTAATTGGAAGTGGGTAATACAAAAACATCCAACCCATTTTATTTCCTGGCTACTTTTGAAAAGAAAGAGAGAAGGCACACAATATTACAGACAGTATTTCCGCGCTCGCGCCGTTATATTAAAACAAAAGTTCGTTACTCATAGTCTTTTTAGCTTTATTTTCAATGGTTCTTCTGTTAATTCGGTTGTCCAAGTTCCTTCCTCGGCCGGGGTTTGTACCGGCCCCTTGATTCTTGTGTAGTGGGTCCAACCTCTTTCTGCCGTTCTTATGGCTGTTTCAGTGGTTAGGAGAGTCTGGTATGGTCCTTCTCAGTTCAGTTGTAGTTTAGTCTCTTTCCATGATTTCACCAGAACCCAATCTCCTGGTTGGATCTTGTGCACTGCAAATTCGAGAGGTGGTGTCTGTGCTAACAGGCCTTGCTTCCTGAGGAATGACAATGAGGAAGACAACGCCAGTATATAGTTCTTTAGAAACGAATCTTTAGTTTCTAAGGTTGGCATCTCGCCCCTGGTTCCCATATAGGGTACTCCGAATAGCATTTCATAAGGGGACAGTCCCACATCTTTTCTAGGGGCTGTCCGAATTCTGAGTATCGCTATAGGTAAACATTTGGTCCAGGGTAACCTTGTTTCAAGTATCAGTTTGGACAGGTGTTTCTTTAAGGTCTGATTCATTCTTTCCACCCGCCCTGAAGAGGGAGGGTGCCAAGGGGTATGGAAGTCCCATTGGATTCCCAATCCCCTAACTATTTCTTGTAATAGCTTCGAGGTAAAATGACTTCCTTGGTCTGAAGTGCTGTGGCTGCCACAGCTTGCACACACTCTGGCCATCCCTTTTAGCTATTTCATTGTGGTTTCTGCCACTTAAAATCAAAGCTCAGCAAAGCTACTATTCTTAACTTGGCTATATTTCCCATTAAGCATAGTGCCATGCCTTTCTGCTCACTTCCACATTCCCCCCTTTTATCATTCTATGATAACCTTCTCTCTCTACTGATCAACTTATATATGATTATATATATATTCACTAGGATTATGTGGATCCATTTACTCAAATAACATTTAAACAGTATAATATAAAAGCAAATATAAAAAACTCAGCAACTGCTGAATCAGAAGGGTAGGCTGAGCCACCCTCTAACAAGGGGGTGTGTATTAGCCTGGTCGGTATGTTTTTCATTCTAACTTTTCCCTAGGATTGTTATGTCTGGGTGATAAGAAGAGTGCTGTTGAAGTACAATGTCTCTCTCTCTCTCTCTCTCTCTCTCTCGCTGTACCAGCTGCAAGGCCAAGCTGCCTCTGCAGCCCTGAAGTTATGAAGTCAGCTAGCTTGTTAGCAATACATGACTGATTAATTGTTTCATCTTAAATGTTCCCATGTAATTCTGTTCTTAAAAATTCTAAAATCTAAATTCTGTTCTCACAGTCCCCCCTTTTGATTCTTCAAAACATTTTTAAAAAATCAATCCTTTGATCCCACCTAGGTGCCTTTAATGGTCTCTATTTGTCTAGAAACAGCCTTCAACACCCAGAGGGGTCGCACTCAATATGTCGCCTGCTTGTGCCATAAGAGGGGCCTGCGGTAACTCTGTAAAGGCATACGTTTTGCAGGGGCTTCAACTACTTGTTTACAACAATGCCTTTTACTATCAGATTTCTAAGGTCTTTCATCTGGCCCCTATGGCCGATATTATTGTTCTGCCACTGCGGGTCTTGATTAGGGTATTTTTGTTCAGCTGGTTCGTTTCCCCCTACCCCGGGAGGGTTTTCTCTTTCCCAAATTTTCAGGGGTCTTCTACGAGGACTTTCATTTCCTTTTTAAACACTCTTACCTCTCCTGACGTTAATGGTGCACTAACAAATCCAATTTCATTATTTCCTATTGGTACCTTTCGCAAGGGCATCATTGTCTTAGGAGACTCTCTGTCTCTATCGTCGTCGTTATCGTCGGGTTTAGAGGTGGTCCTTCTTGCTGTCCTTAGATCATATTTGGGTCTTTTTCTCCTTGGTTTTTGACTCTAAATCCCAATACTCCAACATCCGTCCCAATGGACTTTCTGGAGGGATGTTGCCGGCAGACTTTCCTTGTCTCCCATCGTCTTCCTTTTTAGACGATTTATTTCCCATGGTTAACTGAAGGGTCTTGTACCCTACGGTATTCACCTCCTAGCTGAAGGGTCTTATACCTTACGGTATTCACCTCCTAACTGAAGGGTCTTATACCTGACAGTATTCACCTCCTAACTGAAGGGTCTTGTACCCTACGGTATTCACCTCCTAGCTGAAGGGTCTTATACCTTACGGTATTCACCTCCTAACTGAAGGGTCTTATACCATACAGTACTCACCTCCTAGCTGAAGGGTCTTATACTGCCCCACAGTATTCACCTCCTAACTGAAGGGTCTTGTACCCTACGGTATTCACCTCCTAGCTGAAGGGTCTTATACCTTACGGTATTCATCTCCTAACTGAAGGGTCTTATACCCTACGGTACTCACCTCCTAGCTGAAGGGTCTTATACTGCCCCACAGTATTCACCTCCTAACTGAAGGGTCTTGTACCCCACGGTATTCACCTCCTAGCTGAAGGGTCTTATACCTTACGGTATTCACCTCCGAACTGAAGGGTCTTATACCATACAGTACTCACCTCCTAGCTGAAGGGTCTTATACTGCAGGACTGTAAAATTCACTCCTCAAGGACTTTTAGTACTTAGAAGGTCTTATCCTACAGTTAACCATAAGTCACCAAGATAATACTTAAAAGTCGTTTTTCTTACCTTGGTCCGTGCACGGAGTTGCCTGACTTCACATGTGTACCTGCCGCACTAAATACTCGTTCAGAGTGACTTCCCTAGGATCATTTTCAGTCGATTACTCGGGTCCGCTACCAACGAGAGAAACGAGACCGTTTTTAAATTAACGGGACGCGTCTTCTCGTCTGTCGTCGGCCGCGGTCCCGGCAATGATGAAGAGATCCCGGACGAGCCCCCAATTGTGAGAAACGTAGCCCACTTGATAATTTACACCAAGTCAAACTCTGAAGAAGTAAGTTTATTTAACGTTCTTGCAAGATCGGGTGTCCAACAAGCAGGCACACCGATCAACATATTCAGTTCATGTTTATACAATACAAATCCATTTGTCCACGCCTTTATTTTACATTATTGGTTATAACGTATTATGACACTAACCTATCCTATGGTTGCTACAGTCTCCTCCTCTGTTTACTTCTCCCCCTACTCTAACTTTCTAGCCCCTAACTCTTGTTTTTGTTTTACCTTATTTGGCTCTCCATTATGTGTTTTAACTTGCAGCTGTCAGCCTTTATCTTAGTGGGGCAGTTTCTTATTCACTACATCCTTTGTTCTAACTCTTGCTGTTTCTCTTTTATCTGCCTAAGCACAATTTTTAATTGATGTACTGTCTTAAGGTCTCCACTGACATACCCTTATCAGTTCTCTTTTTCAGTGATTTCATTATGTTGTGCACAAATGACTTCTTGGTAACTTTCCACAAGCTGTAGAAACAACATTTCAGAATTTCTTATTCTCACACACTGATACCCATTCTACCTACCCAGCTTAATTCCCTAAAACTAAGTTCAGCCATGCAGCTGTCTTCTGGACTATGCTCTCAGTCATCTTGATTATCTGTCTGAGATTGGCAGTTCAGTAAAGCAATGAGTGACATCCATGATCCCACTACTATTAATGTTCCCTCTAAGTCCTGTTTGCTGAGCGCGGCTGGCTTGTTGCACAGCATGGTCCCTTTAAGATTGATGCGCATCCATGCATGTGCACATTTTAAAGGGAACGCTGCTTGTGTGTGTTCTGTTTGTTCCCTGTGCTGTATGTTCCTGATTACTGCACGGCCTTGCACACACACATCTTAGAGGCAACATTGATTGCTACCCAAAGTTGGCCAACATCCTTCCCCTTCAAATGTTAGCTGACAAAATGAGAAACATGCTAGAAATTAGAAAGTTCCGGAAGGGATGAGCACAGAACTGCCCCAATACACACTAAAACTATTCTTCAGCGGCGCACCTGCCAATCAGTGTTTCAACTGGAATTCCCCGCATGTCAGTTACACCCATAATTTTGACGAACGGGATCTGCTGACTTACATTGGCTCCTGGTCCGGCAACACCTTCATTTTAAAATTCCCATCCTTGTTTTTACATTCCTCTATGGCCTCTCCAGCTCCCTATCTCTGTAACCTCCTCCAGCCCTACAACCCTCCGAGATCTCTCTGCTCCTCCAATTCTGGCCTCTTGTGCATCCTTGATTTTAATCTCTCCAGCCCGAAGCTCTGGAACTCCCTCCCTAAGCCCCTCCACCTTTCTCTCATTCTTTACGTTGCTCCTTAAAACCTACTTCGTTGACAAAGCCTTTAGGTCATTTGTTCTACAGTCTCCGTATGTGTTTTGGTGTCAAATCTGTTTGATTACTCTTGTGAAGCGCCTTGGGATGTTTTACTACATTAAAGATTCTTTAGTTGGGGTGCCGTATCGTTACCAAACCTCATTTCCCGCATGATTCCAGCAGGATCGGAGGACATTATAGAATACTTACAGTTCCAAACAGTATTCAGGCAACAAATGACGTGACTCCTGCCCTTTCAATCTTATCAACAGCCTGCTAGTAATTAGGAGAGGAGGCTTACTGTCAGGGGACATATCACTGACTCTAGTAATGAGTTATACTGGCTGATGGTGGCGTAAAAGGCAGCAGGCAGCCAACGTGAGCAGCTCTGCTTGCTGCCCACCCTACAAGGACAGATAAAGCATTCAAGGACAGAGCAGCTTCCACACTAGGTACAGAAGCTGGGCGTCTGATGCAGCAAGCTGGGGAGACCTGGAGCTTTCACAGTGACAAGTACAAGGGGTGATTTTAACACATTCACTACTGGCTTGTAACCAAGCAAAAAGCTATGAAAATCAAAGAACTGCAGTATTCCTCGCCTCCGTCTGTGTCTGTGTCGCAGGCTCTACATCTGCATCATCTGCATCTGTGTTGTCTGTGTTGTCTGTGGCGCCTGTGTTTGTGTTGTCTTTAGCTGCGTCTCTGTGCATTGGTGTCTGCATTGTCTGCGTCTTTGTCACTTTTAACAGTGTTCTTTCTGATACCAGAAGAATACAGTGATTTTTGTATTTAGGAGGAGTTTGGAACAGGCCATATTTTCAGCAGCAGCTCAATAGAAAACCCAGAGGAACTGTTCCGATTGGACTGGTGCTGTGATACGCTGTGTGGCCGTGTGCAGATTTTGTGCTTGTGTACCCACATACAGACATATACAAATGTACAAGTTTATAGTGTGCATGAGCGTCAGAGTTGCAGTTGTGTGTGTATTGTATGTGTGTGTCTCTGCTTGATTGTGTGAGTGTGGAGTCTGAAACTGTGTGGCTGGGATTTTGTGAGGCCCCCTGAGGCGGGGTCAGAGGTGGGTGGGGGATGGATTGAGACAGGTGGTGGGGGGGCACAGAGAATCGTGACTGGTGGTGGAGGGGGTAGGGGGGGTTGGAGGGCCCATTGCTCAACGATCTTCCCGGGGGTGGAATAGACTGACAACGGCCTTCCCACCCAGAGGTCAATTGAGGCCCTTAAGTAGCCTGTTAACAGCCAATTAGGGGCCTCTTCCTGCCTCCACTGGGATCTGAGCAGCGGCGGGGGTGTGGGGGGCCTCCACCATGGTGGGGGGGAGGACACCTTGCGGGCTTGGGTTGGGGGGGATCTCCTCCTCTGTGGGTAATTTGTGTTTTTTAAAGAAACTGGTTAATTGTGATTTTTGAGTGTGTGTGTGTAAATGGGGAGTTAGGTTAAAATAAGAGGTTATAAGGTCTTCAGACATAAGTTTGTCTTAATAGTGTTTAAGATTTAGTTTTTAATAAATAGTTAATTTGTTGTTGTCTAAAGATACCTGGTTTGATCTGTTTGATTCTGGGGGTTTACTAGAGTGTTTAATTTGGCTGTTTTTCCAGTTGGGTCGGAAAATATTAGTAATATGCTGTGACCTGTGGAGTGATGGGACTGAATTGACAGTGCGTTGCTGCTGCCTCAGTCGAAACAGTGTATGTGAGAGTGAGTGTGAGTGAGGAGCCTGATACTGTGGGCAGGATTTCAAACCTGGGGTTGGGATCCTGATGCTGCATTCATTTCCGGGTCTTGACCCTGCTCTATGTTGGCAACGCGCGCGCATTATAATTTTAATGTGGTAAGCAGTTAATTGGACGAGTGTTGCGTTCGTTGTCCAATTAGAGGTGGGGCACAGTCAGCAGTAGGCCTGATTTAAAGGGAGAGTGGCTGCCATTGCTGAGGTTGCCGTTTGTCCCAACAATGCAAGGAGGAGCTGAGCAGAAGGTAGTGGGCAGGGAGGGCCTTGTGCCAGGGGAGTCACCTGTTTTCCTGATGCCTCACTTGGGGTGCTGTTGGAAGCAGTGACTGAGCACAGAAACATCCTGCCAGCAGCAATAGAAATCCTGGAAGGCTCACCAAGACGGCATGGCTGGAGGTGGCTCATAAGAACAGCCACAGAGGAGTGCTGAGGAGGGACTGGTTCCAGTGTAGGAAATGTTTCAGTGACCTGCTTAGATCTGGCAAAGTGAAAACAAAGATTGACCCAGATGGCATGGTCCTGCTGGTCAGCAGTCACCAGAATGCAAAAGTGAGGGGCATTCTGAGGGCACATAGAGGTCTTCTGACCATGGGAAAGATGTATGCTCTGCAGCCTTGATGACCCATCAATATAGGTCAGAACCTTCGTGCTGTTGGACAGGATGCTGGAATGCAGACTGCAACATCTTATGTGAATGAAAAGTACAAGTGGGGAGGGAGAAAAGCATATCCTAATGGCATCTTTCTTCACCTCGCAGGCTAAATGGGAGATGAACGGCAGGGAGATTGAAAGGGCACGTCTGGACGGTGGGCCCCGCCCCTGCAGCTCACATCACTGACACATTTTGAAGAGCTGGCCCTTGATCTGGCCAGAGGCAAGCCACCGCGATGTTGGAGATGGAGAAATGGGAGTCCATCATAGACAGGACGAAGAGATCTCAACATCCCCAGGTTCAGGGGATGCATGGCAATCCTCCCTGTGCAGCGAGTTGTCAATGCATGAGATGTCATCTCATTGTTTCACGCAGCTGAAGCATCTGTTGATTGTGCAGATTTCAAATAACCTCCTTCTGTTACATCTCCCACAGAGCCAGCAGCAGAGGAGGGGGGAGTCAGGACACCAGGCCACCGCCAACCTGTTCTGGAGGAGTCAGAAGGAAGATTCTTCACAGCCTGCATCATCACATGACTCATGCACACGCTCCACTAGCACAGATACTTGCACCTCAGTGGATCCTCCCGTGTTATCAGAGAAGGTAGCACAGGATGAAGTGCACATCACATCAGAGCAGGAGGAGACAGGGGGAGGCAGAGTTTGAGAATGGAGGACAGGCCCATCACTGCTCAGCAGGGCAGAGATAAGGAGCCTAGGGAGTGATGAAAGAGGCAGCTCTACTTGGAGAACCAGCATGAGATGTGTGCCCACATGCCGGAGTTACCTGAGGCACTGCGGAGTCATGGAATGAGAATGGAGGAGTCCGTTCATCTCATGTGCTCCACAATGTGTCAGTGCTTTGAGCACATGAGCTCCTCCATTGACAGAGTGGATGCAGGAACAGCACACTGACATGTGTTAAACAGGCAGATGTCCAGTCAACAAAATGAGGAAGCTGATGACAGTCTCTGATCCACAACCGATTTATTGGCTATTCATAGTTCAGTCCAAACATCAGTTCCCACTCTTTCCTTCTGGACTAACTCTCTGTCCAGAAGCAACATCCCAATTGGCCAAAAACCCTGCCCTTAAATGCAAAACTATAATGAGCACCACCTGCTCCCTATTAACACTGAAATGAGTCCTGTTAAATTAAAGGGACCAACATTTTCAGTATTGTCAACATGCACGTAATGCATGCCACAGTCTGTAGCATTGACTGGTCAGTGTTACAAATGATATAACAAAGCATGGAGTCGATAAGAGCTGCACCCCAGCTGGCGTTTTCCTCTAGCGATCAGGGGTGCCTTGAAAGGGCTGAGGTGGCGACAGATAGTGATGAGGGGTCCACCCCTCATTAGGCTCCATCATCATCATCCACCTCCATGGCCCCTCCAATGGACAAAGCATCCATAGAGTTACGCCCTGTGACAAGGCTGCCCCTGCAGTGATGTTGGTGCAGCAGCCTTTGGAGGTGTCCGCCAGCACCTTCACGACCAGGTCAACCACCAATGGCATCTCAGTCCCAGACAGGCATTAGCAAGCAGTCTACCTCCACCTCATTGTCAGCCACAGGGGAAGCACCTCATAGGAGTGACCGTAAACACAGACCACCTCATCGGTAATGTCACTTTGTGGGTCACTTGCGTGTGTCTGTTGTAAATAATGTTAAACTGTAATTTGATAAATCTTGTTACACTAAGGCAGACTTGTGTGTCCTCATTTCATCATAGTGAAAGTCAGGGGAAGGCAAAATAAGTGTCAGCAAAGCAAAAGAGTGTGTAGGGGAAGAGTGTGTCAGGTGGAGAATCTGGAGCCTTGCAGTGTTTTTGACATTGGAAGGTTGCTGACTTTTGTACTTAACGGATGCTTACTCTCACTCAGATGAAGGAGAATCTCCTCTCTAAATGTCCTGCAGACTGAGTATCTCTCAGGTGAAATGTGTCTGGATCAGAGTAGCCCTGGCATTCCTGCCATCCTGATAAGGGCACCACCTCCTGAGCCTACAACAGCAAGATCCCTGCAAAACATTGGTGACTGTTCTCCGGTTCTCCTCCAACCTCCACCTTATCATCTTCCTCTTCTTCCTCCAAGGGCTGTACTGTTCCAGCGCTTCTCCCTCTTCAAGGTCCACACAACTCTGGAGGGTCTTGATATGAAGTGTGCAGCAGACAGCACAATGTGTGAGATCCTTGAGGGAGTGTACCGGAGGGTGCCACCTGAACCTCATCTCCTGGAGGCTGATGGCCTGCTCAGTGATGATTGTTGTGCTCAGGTGACATCAGTTGTAGTATCTCTCAGCCTCTGTGGTGGCGTATCGCACCGGTGTCATCTCCTCACGCGACAAGCCTTATCCGCTAACAGCCATCGATGGATTTCCAATTGTTCCATGAAGAGTTGTGGCATCTGTGCTTGCAGAAGGATGAAGGTGTCATGGCAACTTCCAGGATAGCTGCACATTCCTGCATAAAGCTGACCATTTGGGGAATGATAGCTCTTCTTGTTGAGGAATCTG
Organism: Heterodontus francisci; assembly: GCF_036365525.1. NCBI lineage: Eukaryota > Metazoa > Chordata > Chondrichthyes > Heterodontiformes > Heterodontidae > Heterodontus > Heterodontus francisci. The sequence continues at coordinate 41,769,815 of NC_090394.1, forward strand.
CCTGGCTGGTCAGCCAATGCCTTGATGGCCATGTGGGTGCAAGCAAGGATCGCCTGCACCTGAGGGCATCCAGCAACAGAGGCAAATCCCAGTGCCTTTTGAGCTTGAGTGCCACTATCCACCTTGAATTCAATGCTGTAAAATGTGAAACACAACGTTTGATCGAAAGTCCAATGTCTTTATGTCGCTTCCGGATTTTACCAACGGTGGCAACCATGGATAACGGACTTCACACATCAACGCATCAGGACAACACAAGATATTTAAAAGGCCAATTAACAGTAATTTTGTGATGAATTTCTGATTTAACGGGAACCATAGGTCTTCAGAGCCTTACCTGGTTAAAGGAGGCGGCAAAGAAATGGGAGCTTAGTACAGGCTCTCTCAGCCAGCCATCGAGAGAGCCAGTGTGCTGTGCTAGGGAGGATGGTGCACAGAGGGCATTGCCAAATGAAAGCAGAAGGGGGAAAATGGTGTGTGCTGCCAGGGTGGCATAGGGGCAATGGCACTTGCTGCAAAGAACAATTCAGGGAAAGGGGGTGTGCATTTGGAAAGAAGGTCGAGAATGAGGAGAGAGGCTACCTGCCATGGGGTTCATCCACCCAGGCTTTGGGACCCCCCCTTGAGGAGGAGGAGCAACTCAGAGGGAGGGAGGTCTAGGCATCGGTGGGGGGCACATCAGCAACCTCAGGGCCATAAGAGGGCCAGCCTTGGGGTGGGCATGTCGGAGAAGGATGCAGAGGACCATGCCAGCAGCCTGCTGCGTGCAGAACAGGCTAGCTCCAGGAGAAAGTCTACCGTCCAAGGCTGAACTATCTCCAGATGCCTGAGTGGCAGCGTCAGTGCTGCAGCTGTCCAAGGAGGCCACTGATCTCTGAATCATGCTGCAGGTCAAACTGAGACCCATGGGGGTTGGAGGACACCCAAATACCATGCCACTGAAGATCACCGTGGCTGTCAACCTCTACGCCTCCCGCTCTTTCCAGGGATCCATAGGGGACATGTGTGGGTTCTGCCAGTCTGTGTCCCATCATTGCATCAAGGAGGTGACCAATGTCATGTTCCAGAGGGCCGGCGACCATGTGCACTGCTGCACCGATCCAGAAAGTCAGGCAGAGATGTCCATTGCGTTTGGGGCCATCACTGGATTTGCCCAGGTGCAGGGTGTCATCGACTGCATGCATATGGCCGTCAAGGCTCCCTCCATAGACCATCCAGCGGCCCTCATCAACAGATAGGTCTTTCACTCGTTCAATGTTCAATTGGTCTGCGACCACCCTTCAGCTGTGTGCAAGGTTCCTGAGATGCAGCCATGACACCTACATACTTCGGCAGTCCCAGGTGCCACAGCTTTTCCGGTCCCCTGCGTGCCTTCAGGGACATGATACTGGGAGACAAGGGCTACCCACTGAAGGCATGGCTGCTTATGCCTGTGAGGAACCCAAGCGTGGATGCAGAGGAGAGGTACAACATCTGCCACAGGTCAACCCGAGCGACCGTCGAGCAGACCATCGGGCTTCTGAAGATTTGACTCAGGTGCCTAGATCGATCTGTTGGACCCTTTCAGTATTCCCCAGCGAGGTTCTCACATATCATGGTGGTTTTCTGTGCACTGCATAACCTGGCGTTACAGAGGAGGGGAGGTGTTGAACAATGAGGATATTGTGTATTGTGATGTCTTCTCCAATGAGGATGTGGAGGAGGCTCCTGACCAGGTGATGCAAGATGGCAGACCTCTTTGATGATAGACAAGGTGCAATGAGATACACGCAAGGGACCCTTATGCCCTTTCAGAAACATTTAATCAGCCCTCCTGTCGCCTCCTTCATTTTGCAGTCAATTGCCCAGCGCCCAAGTGCACAGTGCGCAGTGGCAAGGCTGAGGAGCTGACCAACCGTGGCTTCATCCATCATTTCCAGCTCATTGAGGGAGCCAGGCTGTAGATGAGCTCTCACAGGGCAGCAAGAATTGGAAGGAGTAGCAACAGCAGTCCATGAACACTTTGTTGAACGGCACAACAGAAGCAAGGCTAATATATACATAATCTAATCACCTGTAAACCCTAAGTGCAGCTGGGTGCTCTTCTTAACTCTCTTCTGAGTGCTCCTGTGTGGTGCTTCCTCCATGCTTGCAACTGAGGTGGAGGAAGTCTGCAGATTGTGCTGCCCTGTGGCTTGGGATGACCTGGCGGCCGACCTCTGGCTACCTGAGGCCTGGAGGGCCCCAGCATGCCCCTCCTTTATTGTCGTGGCAACTCAAGGCACTGTTATCATTGGCAGAGGGGCTGAGGAGCAGCTAACCACATCAGGAGTGCCCTGAGAGGAGCCCCAAGAAGCAGAAGGCAACCGCTCATCCTCCTTTGCAGGCAAACTTGTACCTCCCTGTTGACCTGGGAAGGACAAGGACCTGGTGGAGACTTCAGGCACCTTGTTCCCCTCTCACCATGCCACTGCTGCATTGAGCTCATGGAGGAGGCAATGGTATGCAGTTCTGCTTGCATCTTCAGTATCCACTGAGTGGTCTGCTGGATCAGGCTTTCCATGAGGGTGGCCAGTATCTCCACGGAGGAAGCCATGTGCACGCAGGCCAGACACATGGCAGCACTCATGGCCTGGATGGACTCCTCCAACGTCTGTGCATAGGTGCACATAGCCTCTGGAAGCTCCGCCAGATGTTCCCGTACCTCTCACTGTAGCTCCAGCAGTTGCCGTGTTGCCCGATGGCTCCAGAGGCACATCATCAGCCGAGGGCTCAGCATCGGCCTGGCCTCCGACTGTCAGTGACCTCGGCTGTCACAGTCTCTGTCAGTTGCTTGGGCACATCCGTGCTGTGTTCACCAGGTTGTGACCCTGAATGTAATTGCGACCACATACCCACTGATGTAAGAGTATCTGCGCCGGTGGAGGGTGAGGGGGAATGATGTGATGGTGTACCCTCTGAGCATATGGATTTTGATAAAGCGTTTGATAAAGTATCACCTAAAAGGCTGGTTAACAAAATTGAGGCTTATGGAATAGGAGGGTCAGTGTCCAACTGGATAAAAAATTGGCTTAAGGACAGAAAACAGCTAGTTGTGGTAAATGGTTGTTTTTCAGACTGGAGGATAGTAGGATCACTGCTTTTTTTTTGCTATATATAAATGACTTGGATTTTGGAAGACAGAGTAGAATTTCAAAATTGCCGATGATACCAAACTTGGAGGAGTGTCAAACAGTGAGGATGATACAAACCGCCTGCAACAGGACGTAGATAGGCAAGCAGCACGGACAGACAAGCGGGCAGATGGAATTTAATACAGACAAGTGTAAGGTGATACATTTTGGCAAAGGGATAAGTTGGGGCAGTATAGACTTAATGGCACAGTTCTAAAGAATGTGCAGGAACAGAGGGACCTGAGGGTGCATGTGCGGTGATCTTTGATGGTGGCAGGACATATTGAGAGAGTGGTTAGCATAGCATATGGGATCTTGGACTTCATAGATAGAGGCATAGACTACAAAAGAAGGGAAGTTATGCTGAACTTTTATGAAGCTCTGGTTAGGCCCCAGCTGGAGTATTGTGTTCAGTTCTGGTCACCACACTTTAGGAAGGACGTGAGTGTCCTTGAGAGGGTGCAGAGGAGATTTACTAGAATGGTTCCAGGGATGGGGGATTTTAGTTACAAGGTTAGTTTGGAAAAGCTGGGGTTGTTCTCTCTGGAGCAAAGGGGATTGAGGGGAGATTTGTTAGCAGTGTACAAGATTATGACAGACTTAGATATATTAGACAAGGAAAAACTGTTCCCATTAACTGATGCTATAAGGACTAGGAGATGCAGATTGAAGGTTTTGGGCAAGAGATGCAGGGCGAATGTGAGGAAGAACTTTTTTAGACAGCAAGTGGTAATGACCTGGAACTCTCTGCCCATGAAGGTGGTGGAAGTGCAGACTATCAATGATTTCAAAAGGAAATTGGATGGGCACTTGAAGGAAATAAAATTGCAGGGCTAAGGGAATCAAGTGGGGAGTGGGACTGACTGGATAGCTCTGCAGAGAGCCGACATGGACTCGATGAGCTGAATGGCCTCCTTCTATTCTGTAAATGACTCTATGATCCCTCCTCCTCAGAGGCGTCTGGCTGGCCTCGGTCTCTTGAGCTCTGTGCACTTTGGTATTAGCCTGACCTGTATGAGAGAGCACAAACATTGAGGAGTTAAGGGTTTCCCATTTTCTCAACCGAACTATGCCTGATGGGGAGCTCCATGTGTCCAGTGGTGGACACAGGAACACTATGCTTTGTGCCAAATGCACACTTGTGCCCCTGCATGCATTCACTCACCCACTTGCGTTGGCACTCCTGCCTCGCCATCAGCAAGCGCGCGGCCGCCCTGGTGCCCTGCTATTTCCAAGGCTTTCTCCTGTATGGGGGTCAGGATGTGCAGGTACGGCATCTTTTCTGTTGTATGTTGTCTTCTCCTGCAAGCTGAAGAAAAAAAGATTAATGTTTTGCCCACAGAGACAAGCAGAAGACCTATGCTGGTGGGAGTCCAGCAGTCCATGATGGGGACACACTGATGCCTCCTGCATGCAGCCACTCTCGAGGGACCTTGTGGGGGTCAGCAATGACAGACAGGCACCTCTCACCGAGATGCAGTCATGCCTCTAGCAGCATATGCTACTGCCTGACACCCATTGCCACCGACTGGAATGGGGGCGGGGGAGGGGGATTAACACCCTCTCCACCAAACGCATCCTTTCGCGTTGCCACATGCAAGGTCCAAATGGAAAAGAGTTATGGAGTAATCACCTTGGTGGACTGAAGGCGCTCATTGACTCGCTTGTGGCACTGTATCCAGGTACTCTGGGTGACCCCAAGGCTACTGACCTCCTCTGCAATCTTCATCCAGGGGCGCCAGTCTTCTCCTCCTGTCCCTGTGGTAAAGGACCTTGCCTTTGCAGCATGGAGGAGAACTGGCAGGTAGGCATCCCTGAACTGTGAGGCCATCCGGGGTCTTCATGCTGCCATTCTTGCTGCAAGTGTCTGGTCAGCTCCTTGGCAGAAGGAAACAGTCAGGCAGAGAACGCTTGCAAACAGTGAATGCATGGCTGGTAGCACTTTCAATATAGCGCCAGCACCATCCGCAGTGTCACCTGACACCAACGTCTCCAACTCACTTCCCACCTCTGCTGTTCAATTGGACGGGCCCTGTGTTTCCTCTGAGTGAAAGCTGCACCCGCTTCTGGTGCTGCCGCTGCGACCTGCGGCCTTACAACAAAATCTAGTTTGTGTGAGTGAGTGAGTGTGAGGAGTCTGACTCTGTGTGAGGAGTCTGACTCTGTGAGTGAGTGTGAGGGGTCTGACTGCGCGTGAGTGAGTGTGAGGGGTCTGACTCCGCGTGAGTGAGTGTGAGGGGTCTGACTCTCTGTGTGAGTGTGAGGAGTCTGACTCTGTGTGAGTGTGAGGGGTCTGACTCCGCGTGAGTGACTGTGAGGAGTCTGACTCTGTCTGTGTGAGTGTGAGGAGTCTGACTCTGTCTGTGTGAGTGTGAGGAGTCTGACTCTGTCTGTGTGAGTGTGAGGGGTCTGACTCTGTGTGTGAGTGAGTGTGTGTGAGGTGCAGAGTACCCTGTGCAGAGGGAAGCTGGTACAGTAGCCTCGCCTGGCGAGCTGGGCTTGATGTCTTGGCTACCCCTGCGAGTGCCTTGATCAGCGGCTGTACGAGTCTGTTTGACATGCAAAATATATCAAAGAAAAATAACTGAACTTGGATGAAATCATCAAGTGGTGTTAAAGTAGAAGGTGGCTCATGATCGCTGCCTAGAATATTGCTTTAATCTTCCTTCAGGGATTCCCAAAACAGGAGGATGGAGTGTGTAGATGCTGAGTCACCTGACTTTGATCAGGTGCAATTGTTCTGGAGGTTGCTGGGGTGGGATATGGGTGGTGGGATGTGCGTGGGGTGGAGGGGGAGCTTCTGAACAATTCCGACAGGGACTGGGGCAGTGAAAACCAGCAAACAAATCTTTCTAAATGGAATTGGATATATACTTGAAAAGAAATAAGTGCAGGGCGATGGGTAAAGAGCAGGTGAGTGGGACTAATTGCATAGTTCTATTCAAAGAGCTGGCACAGGCATAATGGGCTGAATGGCCTTCTGTATTGAAAGATAATATGGCCCTAATTTTGTGTCTCAGTGTCAGTTCCTATACATATACAGAACTTACTGGGTGAAAGGGAACGATTCACTCCCATCTGGATGCTTTACTGCCATGTGTGGCATCGTGTCAGCTCCTGTATACGTGTGGTACATAGCAGATAAAAGGGTATGATTCTCTCCCTGGTACTGCATGGCCAATGTGTGTATCTCAGTGTCAGTTGTACCATAGGATGTGAAGTACATTCTCCTGCTCTGGCAATAAATGGAATTGATTTGAAGTTTTGCTTATATAGTGTCATTGCAGACTAATTTACACTTAAAGTAATAGGATCAGCTATTAGTGCAAATTCACCATTGATTTTATAATAAAAGAATTTCAGAATGCAATAAAATGTAGTGGGAGTTTTCACACACACAATTAAACTAGGTCCCATTATTGTTTAAATTAAAAAAGGAGCAGGAAGTTTGATCAGATGAACCTGAAGGAACTGTCAATCAATTGGGAGTTGAGGCTTTTACATCCAACTTCACAACCTCAAACTGTTGGGGTCATGTACCTTCCTTACTGGGGCAGGATCAGGTCATCTTAGTTGCTCACACACCCTGACCCAAAGATATCCACCGCTGAGTTAGTGAATGTATGCTTTACTCTGTATCTAACCTGTGATGGATGTGCTTTGGGAGTGTTTGATGGGACAGTGTAGAGGCAGCTTTACTCTGGATTTAACCCATGCTACAGGCGGTGTACATATGATTTACTGATCTCGGGGATGTGAGTACAAGTCTGACTGGAAGCAGAAATTCCAAAAAAAGGTCATTAAGAGTTAATGATGAGGAAACGGGCGGCACAGTGGCGCAGTGGTTAGCACCGCAGCCTCACAGCTCCAGCGACCCAGGTTCAATTCTGGGTACTGCCTGTGTGGAGTTTGCAAGTTCTCCCTGTGTTTGCGTGGGTTTCCTCCGGGTGCTCCGGTTTCCTCCCACATGCCAAAGACTTGCAGGTTGATAGGTAAATTGGCCATTAGCAATTGCCCCTCGTGTAGGTAGGTGGTAGGGAAATATAGGGACAGGTGGGGATGTGGTAGGAATATGGGATTAGTGTAGCATTAGTATAAATGGGTGGTTCATGGTCGGCACAGACTCGGTGGGCCGAAGGGCCTGTTTCAATGCTGTATCTCTAAACAAAAAAACAAAAGCTGCTGAACAGCAAATCAGAAAATCTGCCTTGCTGTGCTTATTTGCTGTTTCATGAGAGAGGTTTCCAGGGGTTCTCTGAACCTGGTCACCGTGAGTGGATTGGAGGGCACTGTAGATTCTGGGTTGTGTTCTGATTGATCTGCCACGTTGCCGACACTGTGCCTCAGATCCCCCGCACTGCCGGCTGGTGCCACAGGCAGATTGTTATCGATTGGTTGAAAATGAAGTGAGTTGTGTTCTGTGCAGGGAGACAATGCAAGAATACTAATTTCTGCTCTCTATCCACAACCAGCAGCGCTCAGACACAGCTGAGAGCAGAGAGAGAAAGGCCCACATCTCAGTCTCCCCATCCTGCCCCATTACCCCCCACCACTACACCCACCACAAACCCCACTGCGCTGGACAGCATGGATTAGAGAGAGGGAGGGAGACAAAGAGAGAGACACAAAGAGACAGAGAGACAAAGTGCCAGACAGAGAGAGACAGACAGAGAGAGAGAGACAGAGAGAGAGACGGACAGGCCCAGTTCATTTTCTATAAAATATGTTAACTCTTAATTATAAATTAGTATTCCACAGATTGGGGTACTGGGAGCCAGTGAGAGGTCCCATCACTCAACAAGCACTTAAGTGGAATATACAGTCAGAGTGAAAGGCCATAAATTACCTTAATGACCAGAATAAAGTGAAGCTCACAGACAGTGCTGGTATTAACACCGAGATTCAAGGAAATGGTCCCAACACCATGAACAATTGGTGACCAATCTGTCGCTGTGTTCTGGAATCTAATCTCAGGTTATCTCTGCTGTCTTACTGTCCTTTCTCTCTGTGTTTTGCTATATAATTTGAGTGTCTCTAATGTCTCTCCACACTGTGCAGGTCCAAACCTTCCCACCGTACACCTCCATTGTGATGCCTGTTTTTGACACCAGTATTCTTCATTCTCATCTTGTCCCCATGGCGAATTTTTCTCTACCCACCAATTTTCTCCCAACTCCCCTCAGGGCATTAACAACAATGACTTGCACCTTTAACATAGTAAAATGTCCCAAGGCTCTTCACAGGAGTTTAATCAAACAGAATTTGACTCTGAGCTATATTTCCTATAAGCAAATATAGGACCGCTAACTAAAATCTTGGTCATAGAAATAGATTTTAAGAAGCATTTTAAATTTGATAGAGGTAGGAGGCAGAGAGATGTAGCGCTGAAATTCCAGAGCTTAGGGCCTTGGCAGCTGAAGGCATGGCTGCCAATTGTGGAGCAATTAAAATCGGGAATGCAAGAGGCCAAAATTGGAAGAGCGCAGAGATAGAAAAGGGGTGTAGGGCTGGAGGAGGTTACAGAGATAGGGAGGAATGAGGCCATAGAGGGATTGAAAATAAGGATGATAATTTTACATTTGAGGCATTGGAGGTCCGAGAGTCAAAGTAGGTCTGCAATCCCTCATTTGGGCGTGGTTCCCCTCAACAGGACAGTGTCTGACCAACTTTCCCAGAATGTGAAGGGACAGTGTCTGGTCTACTGACCCAGAGAATGAAATAAAGTATCTGTCTGACCCAGTGTCCAGCCCAGTGCCAGAGTACCAGTCCTCGGCTCTTTTTATTTAAAGGTAATTTCTTCACCCTTTTCATCAGTCTACCTCTGAAACATTCTGACTGAGGTTGAAAGGTCAGTCATCCCATTCTGAAACCAACAGTTGGACACTAGGCCAGTGATGGAACATCCGCTCAGGGTGTACATGTAATTGGGAAGCTGACTCTTGCGAAGTGGAAGGTACACGGCTGCAAAACATTGACCTGAAATCCATGGCACAAACTTCCTCGCCACTGCTCTGTAATCCCTGCATAACCCCATTCATGACCAACCCCTCTGTACTTCAATTTGTCCCTATGCTTCTCTGCTGAAGGCTGGGATTGTAGCTGGGACCCAGGATCCCCATTTTCTCATGGAATACAAGGCACGGTAGCAACATGAATATGGAATTGGCTGAGTGACAGAAAGGAGGGGAGGCAATGGCACAGTGGTAATGTCATTAGACTAATAACCCAGAGCTCCAGGCTAGTAATCTGGGGACATGGGTTCGATTCCCACCACGGCAGATGGTGAAATTTGAATTCAATTAATAAATCTGGAATTAAAATCTGGTCTAATGGTGACCATGAAACCATTGTCGATTGTTGTAAAAACCCATCTGGTTCACTAATGTCCTTTAGGGAAGGAAATCTGCCGTCCTTACCTGACATGTGACTCCAGACACACAGCAATGTGGTTGACTCTTAAATGCCCTCTGAAATGGCCAAACAAGCCACTCAGTTGTGTCAAACTGCTACAAAGCCTAAGAAAAGGAATGAAACCGGAAGGACCACCCAATATCGACCTAGGCACTGGAAATGACCACAGAAAACCCAACCCTGTCAACCCTGCAAAGTCTTCCTTACTAACATCTGGGGGCTTAGAAACCATAGAAAAGTTATGGCACAGAAGGCCATTCAGCCCATCATGTCTCCACCAGCTGAAAAAAACTAGCCGCCCAATCGAATCCCACTTTCCAGCAGCTGGTCCATAGCCTTGCAGGTTACAGCACTTCAGGTGCAGATCCAAGTGCCTTTTAAATGAGTTGAGGGTTTCTGCCTCCACCACCATTCCTCGCAGTGAATTCCAGACACACACCACCCTCTGGGTGAAAAAGTTATTCCTCACGTCCCCTCTAATCCTTGTACCAATCACCTTAATTCTGTGCCCCCTGGTAATTGACACATTTGTCTCCGCTTGGGGAAACAGGTCCTTCCTGTCTACTCTATCTAGGCCCCTCATAATTTTGTACACCTCAATTAAATCACCCCTCAGGCTCCTCTGTTCTAGGGAAAACAGCCCTAGCCTATCCAATCTTTCCTCATAGCTGCAACTTTCAAGCCGTGGCAACATTCTTGTAAATCTCCTCTGTACTCTCTCCAGAGCAATTATGTCCTTCCTGTAATATGGTGACCAGAACTGTTTGCAATACTGCAGCTGGCCTAACCATTTTATACAGCTTGTGCCAAAATTGGGAGAGCTATCCCACAGACGAGTCAAGCAACAGCCTGACATAGTCATACTCATGGAATCATACCTTGCAGACAATGTCCCAGATGTCACCATCACCATCCCTGGGTATGGCCTGTCCCACTGGCAGGACATACCCACCAGAGGTGACGGCACAGTGGTATACAGTCGGAAGGGAGTTTTTCATGGGAGTCCTCAACATTGACTCCGGACCCTGTGAAGTTTCGTGGTATCAAGTCAAACATGGATATGGAAACCTCCTGCTGATTATCACCTACCCATCCCCCACCCCAACCACCTCGGCTGATGAATCAGTGCTTCTCTATGTTGAACACCAATTGGAAGAAGCACTGAGGATAGCAAGGGCACAGAGTGGACTTTGTGTGGGGGACTTCAATGTCCATCACCAAGAGTGGCTCGGTAGCAACACTACTGACTCTGACCGAGCTGGCCAAGTCCTGACGGACATAGCTCCTAGAATGGGTCTACGGCAGGTGGTGAGGGAACCAACAAGAGGGAAAAGCATACTTGACCTTGTCTTCACCAATCTGCCTGTCGCAGATGCATCTGTCCATGACAGTATGAGTAGGAGTGACCACCACACAGTCCTTGTGGAGATGAAGTCCCGTCTTCAAATTGAGGGTATGCACCATTGTGTTGTGTGGCACTACCACCGTGCTAAATGGGATAGATTTTGAACAGATCTAGCAACTCAAAGCTGGGCATCCATGAGATGCTGTGGGCCATCAGCAGCAGCAGAATTGTATTCAACCACAATCTGTAACCTCATGGACCGGCATATCCCCCACTCTACGATTACCATCAAGCGGGGGGACAAACCCTGGTTCAATAAAGAGTATAGGAGGGCATGCCAGGAGTAGCACCAGGCATACCTACAACACAGGACTACTTCCATGCCAAACAGCAGAAGCAGCCTGCAGTAGAAAGGGCTAGGCGATCCCACAACCAACCATCCAGTCGTGAATGGTGGACAATTAAACAACTGACCAGAAGAGGAGGCTCCACAAATATCCCCATCCTCAGTGATGGCAGAGCCCAGCACATCAGTGCAGAAGATAAGGCTGAAGCATTTGCATCCACTTTAATCCAGAAATGCCAATTGGATGATCCATCTCGGCCTCCTCCTGAGGTCTCCAGCATCACTGATGCCAGTTTTCAGCCGATCCAATTCACTCCACGTGATATCAAGAAACGGCTGAAGGCACTGGATCCTGCAAAGGCTATGAGCCCTGACAACATTCCAGCAATAGTACTGAAGACCTGTGCTTCAGAACTAGCCGTGCCCCTAGCCAAGCTGTTCCAGTACAGCGACAACACTGGCATCTAGGCGGCAATGTGGAAAGTTGCCCACGTGTGTCCTGTGCACAAAAAGCAGGACAAATCCATCCAGACCAATTACTGCCCTATCAGTTTCCTCTCGATCATCAGCAAAGCGATGGAAGGGGTTATCGACAGTCCTAATTAGCGGCACTTGCTCAGCAATAACCTGCTCACTGACGCTCAGTTTGGGTGCCGCCAGGGACACTCAACTCCTGACCTCATTACAGCCTTGATCCAAACATGGACAAAAGAGCTGAACTCCAGAGCTGAGGTGAGAGTGACTGCCCTTGACATCAAGACAGCATTTGACCGAGTATGGCATCAAGAAGCCCTAGCAAAACTGGAGTCAATGGGGATCAGGGGGAAAACTCTCCACTGGTTGGAGTCATACCTAGCATAATGGAAGATGGTTGTGGTTGTTGGAGGTCAATCATCTCAGCCCCAGGACATCATTGCAGGAGTTCCTCCAGGTGGTGTCCGAGGCCCAACCATCTTCAGCTGCTTCATCAATGACTTTCCTTCAATCATAAGGTCAGAAGTGGGAATGTTCACTGATGATTGCACAATGTTCAGCACCATTCGCGACTCCTCAGATACTGAAGCAGCCCATGTCCATATGCAGAAAGACCTGGACAACATTCAGGCTTGGGCTGATAAGTGGCAAGTAACAGTCGCGCCATACAAATTACAGGCTATAATTATCTCAAATGAGAGAGAATCTAACCATCTCCCCTTGACATTCAATGGCATTACCATTGATGAATTCCCCACTGTCAACATCCTGGGGGCTACCATTGACCAAAAACTGAACTGGACCAGCCACATAAATACTGTGGCTACAACAGCAGGTCAGAGGCTGGGAATTCTGTGGCGAGTAACCCACCTCCTGACTCCCCAATGCCTGTCCACCATATACAAGGCACAAGTCAGGAGTGTGATGGAATACTCTCCACTTGCCTGGATGGGTGCAGCTCCAACAACACTCAAGAAGCTCGACATCATCCAGGACAAAGCAGCCCGCTTGATTGGCACCCCTCCACCACCTTCAACATTGACTCCCTCCACCACCGACGCACAGTGGCAGCAGTGTGTACCATCTACAAGATGCACTGCAGCAACTCACCATAGCTCCTTTGACAGCACCTTCCAAACCCGCAACCTCTACCAGCTAGAAGCACAAGGGCAGCAGATGCATGTGAACAACACCATCTGCAAGTTCCCCTCCATGTCACACAGCATCCTGACTTGCAACTATATTGCCGTTCCTTCACTGTGAACCCCCTTCCTAACAGCACTGTGGGTGTACCTATACCCCAAGTACAGCAGCAGTTCAAGAAGGCAGCTCACCACCACCAAAGGCAATTAGGGATGGGCAATAAATGCTGACCTAGCCAGTGAAGCCTGCATCCCAAAAATGAATTTTAAAAAAAGAGTAGTGGTTAATGAATGTTTTTCGGGCTGGAGGAAGGTTTGTAGTGGAGTTCCCCAGGGGTCAGTGTTGGGACCCTTGCTTTTCTTGATATATACGTTAATGACCTAGACTTTGGTGTAGAGGGCACAATTTAAAAGCTTGCGGATGATACAAAACTTGGAAACATTGTGAACTGTGAGGAGGATGGTGTAGAACTGCAAAAGGACAGAGACAAGCTGGTAGAATGAGCGTCTAGGTGGCAGATGAAGTTCAATACTGAGAAATGTGAAGTGATTGATTTTGGTAGGAAGAACATGGAGAGACAATTTAAAATAAAGGGCACAATTCTAAAGTGGGGTGCAGGAGCAGAGGGACCTGGGTGTATATGTGCATAGGTCATTGAAGGTGGCAGGACAGGTTGAGAGAGCAGTTAATAAAGCATACAGTATCCTGGCTTTATTAATAGGGGCATCGAGTACAAGAGCAAGGAAGTTATGTTGAACTTATATAAGACACCCGTTGGGCCTCAGCTGGAGCATTGCATCCAGTTCTAGCCACCACACTTTAGGAAAGACGTGAGGGCATTGGAGAGAGTGCAGAAAAGATTCACAAGAATGGTTCCAGGGATGAGGAACTTCTGTTATGAAGATAGATTACAGAAGTTGGGACTGTTTTCCTTGGAGAAGAGAAGGCTGAGAGGTGATTTGAGAGAGGTTTTCAAAATCATGAGGGGTCTGGACAGAATAGATGGAGAGAAACTGTTCCCCCTCTTGAAGGATCGAGAATGAGAGGGCACAGATTTAACGTAATGGGTAAGAAAAGCAAAAGCAATATGAGGAAAATCTTTTTCACGCAGCGAGTGGTTGAGATCTGAAATGCACTGTCTGAGAGTGTGGTGGAGGCAGGTTCAATTGAAGCATTCAAAAGGGAATTGGACTGTTATATGCAAAGGAAGAATTTGCAGGGTTAAAGAGAGAAGGTGGGGGAATGGCACTAAGTGAATTGCTCTTTCGGTGAGCCGGTGCAGGCACGATGGGCTGAATGGCCTCCTTCTGTGCTGTCACAATTGTCCATTTTGGCAGGAAGAATAAAAAAAGAAGCATATTATCTAAATGGTGCGAAATTGCAGAGCTCTGAGATGCAGAGGGATCTGGGTGTCCTAGTGCATGAATTGTAAAAGGTTAGTATGCAGGTACAGCACGTAATTAGGAAAGCTAACAGAATGTTATTGTTTATCGCGAGGGGAATTGAATACAAAAGTAGGGAGGTTATGCTTCAGTTATACAGGGCATTGGTGAGACCACATCTGGAGTACTGTGTACAGTATTGGTCTCCTTATTTAAAGAAGGATGTAAATGAGTTGGAAGCAGTTCAGAGAAGGTTTATTAGACTAATACCTGGGTTGGGCGGGTTGTCTTATGAGGAAAGGTTGGACAGGCTAGGCTTGTAATTGTTGGAGTTTAGAAGAGTAAGAGGCGATTTGATTGAAACACAAGATCCTGTGGGTCTTGACAGGGTGGATGTGGAAAGGATGTTTGCTCATGTGGGAGAATCTGGAACTAGGGGTCACTGTTTAAAAATAAGGGGTCACCCATTTAAGACAGAAATGAGGAGAAATTTTTTCCCTCAGAGGGTCATGAGTCTTTGGAATTCTCTTCCTCAAAAGGCGGTGGAAGCAGAGTCTTCGAATATTTTTAAGGCAGAGGTAGATAGATTCTTGATAAGCAAGGGGGTGGAAATGTGGAGTTTAGGTTCCAATTAGATCAGCTATGATCTTATTGAATGGCAGAGCAGGCTCGAGTGACCTACCCTTGCTCCTAATTTGTATGTTTGTATGTAACAATTCTGTGATTCCGTGATACTGGCAGTTCTTCAGTCCCTTGCCCAAGTGTCAGCATGGTATTCAACATGGAAACGGTGGGGGAAGGGTGCGGAGAGGGGTGGAATAACAGAGAACCTGTTCTGGTCTGATACCTAGTCCTGTGCAGTCACCAGTAGAGACTCGCCAGGTAGCACACAGGAGCAGGAGCCCTAGCTCATTTTGTTCTCCCCACACCTATCCCAGGGTCATTTGAAGTACCCTGAATTGTATCTCTGGCTGAGATCAGCTAATTCAGCACGAACTACGGACAGCATGGTCAGATTTCTGTTCACTGCACTACCAACTGGGTCGTGACCTTGTACATTCAGGCCCTGTGGTGACAGCCATGGTTCAGTGGGTTGCACTCCCTTCTCTGAGTCAGTTGGTCTGGGCTTAAGCATCACTCAGAGATTTGAGCCCATAATCCAGGCTGACGCTCCAGTGCAGTACTGAGGGAGTGCTGCACTGTTGGAGGTGTCATCTTTCAGATGAAACATTAAACTGAGGTCTCTATCTGTCCTTTTAGGTGGATGTAAAAGATCACACAGTACTATTTGAAGAACAGCAGGGAGTTCTCCCCAGTGGCCTGGCCAATATTTATCCCTCAACAAATGTCACTAATAAAGTAGATTAACTGGTCACTATATCATTGCTTCTTGTGGGAGCTTGCTGTGCACAAATTAGCTAGTGCTTTTGTTATGCTATAACAGTGACTGCTCTTCAAAAGTACTTTATTGGCTGTCAAGTGCTTTGGGACATCCTGAGGTCGTGAAAGGTGCTATATAGATGCAAGTTCTTTTTCTTTCTGCACTTGACTAGGCTTGCAGATTCTGCAGCTGTAAGTAAATTTATATTTTCTCTTATACACTTGTACACTGTGTTCTTTCAGCCTTTTGAATGCGGCACCATCACTCCCCCCGTCACCGCCCTCCCCACAGTGCGGCCTATTATCTTAATCCAATGGACCATGCTCAGTTGGGTTGCTTTTCCCAAGTGCAACTAATGATTTCCAGTGGCTGAATCTTTATTGAAACCTACCTAGGGGACCAAAGAAACTCAGCTTAACCTTGCAAACAAAATCTAAAATGTTTCCTGAAATAATTTAACCCTTTCCACCTTGAATGCTCGAGACAATTAACCTACTGAAGGAAAAAACTATGATTTTGCTGATATCCTTTGTTAAAATTTCAGGTCAGGAATAGTTTTGAGGGTGGATGTCTGTTTTAAAGAGGGAGTCTCACCATCAGGATCTGTTTACAGAGGGGGTCTTACCATCAGGGATCTGTTTACAGAGGGGGTCTCACCATCAGGACCTGTTTACAAAGGGGTCTTACCATCAGGGATCTGTTTACAGAGGGGGTCTCACCATCAGGACCTGTTTACAAAGGGGTCTTACCATCAGGGATCTGTTTACAGAGGAGTCTCACCATCAGGATCTGTTTACAAAGGGGTCTTACCATCAGGGATCTGTTTACAGAGGGGTCTCACCATCAGGATCTGTTTACAGAGGAGTCTCACCATCAGGATCTGTTTACAGAGGGGGTCTTACCATCAGGGATCTGTTTACAAAGGGGTCTTACCATCAGGGATCTGTTTACAGAGGGGGTCTTACCATCAGGGATCTGTTTACAGAGGGGGTCTCACCATCAGGACCTGTTTACAAAGGGGTCTTACCATCAGGGATCTGTTTACAGAGGGGGTCTCACCATCAGGACCTGTTTACAAAGGGGTCTTACCATCAGGGATCTGTTTACAGAGGAGTCTCACCATCAGGATCTGTTTACAAAGGGGTCTTACCATCAGGGATCTGTTTACAGAGGGGTCTCACCATCAGGATCTGTTTACAGAGGAGTCTCACCATCAGGATCTGTTTACAGAGGGGGTCTTACCATCAGGGATCTGTTTACAAAGGGGTCTTACCATCAGGGATCTGTTTACAGAGGGGTTGCCCCATCAGGGATCTGTTTACAGAGGGGTCACCCCATCAGGGATCTGTTTACAGAGGGGTCACCCCATCAGGGATCTGTTTACAGAGGGGGTCTTACCATCAGGGATCTGTTTACAGAGGGGCTCTTACCATCAGGGATCTGTTTACAGAGGGGTCTCACCATCAGGATCTGTTTACAGAGGGGGTCTTACCATCAGGGATCTGTTTACAGAGGGGGTCCTACCATCAGGGATCTGTTTACAAAGGGGTCTTACCATCAGGGATCTGTTTACAGAGGGGTTGCCCCATCAGGGATCTGTTTACAGAGGGGTCACCCCATCAGGGATCTGTTTACAGAGGGGGTCTTACCATCAGGGATCTGTTTACAGAGGGGCTCTTACCATCAGGGATCTGTTTACAGAGGGGTCTCACCATCAGGATCTGTTTACAGAGGGGGTCTCACCATCAGGGATCTGTTTACAGAGGGGGTCTTACCATCAGGGATCTGTTTACAGAGGGGGTCTTACCATCAGGATCTGTTTATAGAGGGGTCTCACCATCAGGGATCCCTTTTGAAGAGGGAGTTTCTCCATCAAAGACCGCTTTTAAATAGGGACTCTAACCACCAAGGACCATTTTAAAGAGGGAGTCTTACCATTTGGAGTCCCAATCAGGAATGTGTCCCAGACACACAGGACATTTCCATCTCTGAAATGGATTTAAACTCTGAGCAACAGGAAGCCACCTTTGCTAATCTTCCCTGGAAGGCAGCTGAAGAACATTGCGTGTGAGGCTTGAGTTAGGATTTGCCCCAGGACAGAACAAAACAGACGGAGAGATTCCTCCTGAAACTGGTTGGACTATTCAAATAATGAGGTCTAAAATAACACATTCAGCAGGGAAACCAAAAGAAACAACCCCTACAGTCTAACATGGGGCTAAGGAGCCAATTAGAAATCTAATATTGCTGACCCAACTGCCCCTGACATTGCTGTCAACATATTGATGAATATTAGGGAGGAAACCAACTTTGGAAAGGTTTACTGGGCAGAGTTTGATTGACAAGTTACATGAGGCCCATTGACTATAATTGTATCGAGGGATGGTGTGTAGGAAAATTTCTCTTATTTAATTCAGAATCAATCCTCTTTCTTTCCTGTACTCACAATTGATCAGGTGATGTGCTGCTCTGTAACAAGTCACTAGTCTGTCAGTAAGATACAGTCTTATTGTGTATGAGGTAGAAAGATTTATTCCAACCCGTGAATCCAACAGCTTCATGGTCACTTTTACTGACTTTACTACCAGCTTTATTTAAACTCAATTCAACTGATTTGAACTCTCATTCTCTGGATTACTAGGTCAGAAACATAATGGTTCCACAACCATAATCATTAGTTGGTAAATGTAGACCCTGGTATAACACTGAGTCACACAGAGCAGGAATGGTTGATTCCCAGTCCGTGTGGGATGGCAGAATGGATGCTATAATTAGCCTCAGTACCACTGGGTTAAGCAGATGGAACACCAACCATTCACTGATAGTGAATCAGTCCCAAGCACTTTCAAGTTCAAATCTCCACACATCGCCTCTGAGTCAGATGGTCTTGTGTTTGAGTCTAACTCCAGAGACTTGACACAAAATCTAGGCTGACACTCCCAGTGTAATACTAAGGGAGCGCTTCACTGTGGGAGAGGCAGTATTGAGGGAGTGTTGCATTGCCAGAGGGGCAGTACTGAGGGAGCACTGCAGTGTCAGAAGGGCAGTACTGAGGGAGTGCTGCACTTTCAAATGGGCAGTAGTAAGGGAGCACCGCACTGTCAGAGGGACAGTACTGAGGGAGCACTGCACAGTCAGAGGGTCAGTACTGAGAGAGTGCTGCACTATTGTAGGGTCAGTACTGAGGGAGCACTGCACTGTCGGAGGGTCAGTATTGAGGGAGTGTTGCACTGTTGGAGGGGCAGTACTGAGGGAGCATTGCATTGTCAGAGCAGCAGTACTGAGGGAGCATTGCACTGTCGGAGGGTCAGTATTGAGGGAGTGCTGCACTGTTGGAGGGGCAGTTTTGAGGGAGTGCTACACTGTTGGAGGGGCAGTACTGAGGGAGCATTGCACTGTCAGATGAGCTGTAGTGAGGGAATGCTGCACTGTCAGAGGGCAGTACTGAGGGAGTGCTGCACTATTGTAGGGTCAGTACTGAGGGACCACTGCATTGTTAGAGGGTCAATACTGAAGGAGTGCTGCACTATCGGAAGGGCAGTATTTAGGGAGCATTGCACTGTTGGAGGTGCCTGTTCAAAAGAATATTTCTTGGTAATTGGATGTTATGACAATTGTTGCAGTTTTATTGCACCAGGGGAATAACAAGGAGTTTTTGCTTTCTTTGTAGTTGTTCCTCACCAGCGATTATATCTCCTTGTTGTGAATATTACAATATCCCTGATGGCAAACTTACATCTTTTATTCCTGCTCCTTGAACAGTCTGCAGCTCTCTTTGGAACTGTTAACACATTTAAAAAAAAACTGTGATTTAGTCAGCATGCAAATACCTCTTACACAAGCTAAAATAAGGTAGTGCGGAGAGATTTGATTCCATTCTATTCACTCCAGGGAGAGATTGTTACCCTCACCTGCCAACAAGTTCTGGTAATTAGCAGACATTTGACAATTTGTTTCTGTATTTGTGATCATTAAGTGAGGAATATGAAGGCTAGGATGGAAAATTTTCTATTTCATCTACCTACAGTCCCATCAAACATTCCCAGGGCAAGTACAATATGGTGTAGATACAGAGTAAAATTCCCTTTACACTGTCCATTCAAACATTCCCAGGGCCGGTACAGAACAGGTCAGATACAGAGTAAAGCTCCCTCTACATTGTCTCATCAAATAGTGGAGGCTGGAGGGGGAAAAAGAATTGGAAATTAACGCCTATTGAAAATGGGAAATTGCAGGCATTTGGTTATTTTGCATATGTTAATGAGGCAAAAGCACATTCTGTGTCCATCTGGTGAATGGGTCCCCAGGCCCCCCTGGGAAATAGGCGATAGGCAGGATTGCATCAGGGAGCTGGTAATATATGAGATTCCTGAATGTCCACAAACCCCAGTGACAACCATCCCATCCATCCTAAAATCCACTCCATTGGTTACAGTTTTAGGGATGATCCAGGCACACTTCGATAAAGGAGCTCTAATTGATCTGAGGTGCAGGAAACAGCTCTGATCACTTAGTACAACCAGGATCAAACTCAGTAACAGTCCTAATCAGAATTGTTTCTTGAGCATCCGCTCTCTGCTTCCTGCTGGCGGACAGGATCAGGAGACATTTTGCAATGGTACAATTCATTTTCCATGAGGAATAATTTGCCCATTGCACTGATTTACACACACAACCCTATGCCAAACAGCATGAAGGAATTCCTTTGTTAGGCTGAAGCTGAAGGTTTATAAAAATCTATCTACCACCACTGAGGAAGTTTAATCTCATAGAAATCCCACTTGAGGATATCTGGCTTCTGTCTGTCCCGTTATATTCGCAATCTATCAGTCAGACTCAATTATCCTGCAAGCTTCATACTGAGGGAGGAGAGCTGCAGAATACTGACCAGCAAATTGGGATCATTCTCCCCCAATTATTGCCTTGTTATGATGTTGAATGCAGTGTGCAGAACAAATGGTGCCCTTGTGTAAGGAGAGAGGAATTACAGAAAGGACAGAGGGAAACCAAAGGCTGAGAAGATCTTGAGCCAACAGAATGTATGGTAGGGGCTAATCAACCCTGCCGATTAGTCATGGAAACTCTTGGAATGAAAGATTAATCAATTAATTAATGTAGGGGGAGATGGTGGCGTAGTGGTAATGTCACTGGACTAGTAATCCAGAGGCCCAGGCTAATGCCCTGGGGACATGGATTCAAATCACACCACGGCAGCTGGTGGAATTTAAATTCAGTTAATTAATGCAATTAATTCATTAAAAAATTATCTGGAATTGAAAGCTAGTCTCAGTAATGGTGGCATGAAACTATCATCCATCTGTCCCACTAATGTCCTTTAGGAAAGGAAATCTGCCTGTATGTGACTCCAGACCCACAGCAATGTGGTTGACTCTTAACTGCCCTCTGAAATGGCCTAGCAAGCTACTCAGTTCAAGGGCAATTAGGGATGGGCAACAAATACTGGTCTTGCCAGTGACGCCCACATCCCATAAAAGAATAAAAAAAACTTGGACTCTCCAACCAGGAAGGGAAAAAAAAATTAATAATTGGGAATAAATGGCTATTTGACTGAGAGTCAAGAATCATCCAATCGCATAATGGATAGTCTGCTAGCTTTCCAGTTGTAGTCTATCCCTACTACTGGTCCTGGTCAGGAGGTTTACTTTGGGTATCAACGACTCAAGACTACAAAATTAATGCTCACACCTAACACGTTTATTCAGCGTTTCAAAATCCTATCTTCAACAGAGATTATACTCACGCGTCCATGTAAGCTAGGTTATTTAGGTTCATCCGAGAGTCAGAACAGAGCAGATGATCAGTCCTCCCCTTCTGATTCTCCAAGTAGTTGATCAGACTACTTAGTGCTGAGTGAGCCAGCACTTCGGGAGCACGCTTTCTTATACCCTGTTCCATGCATGCTACCTGTGTGATCAGCTTGGGATGGGCTGGACCTGACTACCCGATGTACAGTGATTGGTTGGTCAGCTGTTGCTAATGCTGCGGGTGTGTTACATCAGCCACAGTCGGTCAACCTTTCACCGGTTTTGACATCTGCTTATTTTTGGTGGCTTCGTCCCTCAAGTTTTGACCACATTGCACAGCTAATTGTCTGTTCTCCAGCCTTTGTCTGATAACAAGGCATTGCTTCACTCCGCCGACCCCCGGTCTCCAAGCAACCAGCCCACATGGTGCATCTGTTCCAAATTTAGCAGCAAGTTTAGCCATGTTTTCAGCAAACCTCGCAAGTGTTAGTACATCCACTTCCCCTTTACAGTTCAGTTACACCACATAGCTGTCTCATCACATCCCTACTTCCCTGCTGTGGACTTGTTTACACTTTTAGCCGCACACATTACTTTCCCCAGATACCAGGTTACATACAGTTCACGGATTGGATGGTGGTCGCTTACAGAGCTCCACCCTTTAAACTTTACCTGGTCCCTTCAGGGTCCAGTTAGGTTTAGATAAAACCTTCCAAGTCATGATCCTCCAACCTCCCCCAAGGAGTCCCTTCTTGGAAAACCTCTTGTATAAGTGCTTGCTTTTCCTGTTTCTTAGTTTGTCGCTTTACCTGACAGAGGATGATGAAGAGGCAGAGCAACACCACAAGCTGAGTCATAATCAGAGAGAACATGTGAGAATACTCGGATCCAGGAGTGAACTTGCACGTTCATTCCCCAGTCCCACAGGTCCTCCCACCAGGTGGTCACCTGTATTTCCTCAATGTCCCGTTGCACTTGCCCACTCCTTTTCTGGAGGATGTAATAAATCTTATGCACTCAGTCCAGTCCTTGTCTAACCTCTGTCATATGCTCTGGCAATGGGGGTATTGGGTATGAGGATTAGCTAACATACAGTTCCAGATCGTCCCTCATACTTTCAGTGCCATTGAGGACCACTACCTCTCGCCTGTGTATGTCCACCAGGACCACTTAAAAGAAGCGTTGGGGTAAAACATACTGTACTATCTCTAGGGGGCACTGTGTCCTACCATGCCAGAATGATGTGTGGGAGGTCATCACACAATATTTCCCCTTACTCATGTAAGCTAACTGAGTTGGACTCATAACCACTGATACTGCCTCCATAGTACAGTTAACTGTCGCATTAAAACCACAGAATGCTTCCTCAGTGGCATAGAAAGGATGTGAACACACTATAGTCGATTCCCCCATACAACATCCTCTTAATGACATTTCCAGCATTACTTTCCTAGAGCGGGTGAATGTGGTGATACACAACATGGTGTCCTTCCCTCATTACTCCAATGTTCTCTACCCAGTATACATCCTTAGGTGCATGATTCAGTAATAATAGGTATTGCCAGTACCATTCCCAATAATATTCTTCCCTTTTCAATACAGCTAATATTAATAGCAAAAACACGTGTTAATCCCCTGAGTTGGCAACCGGTCAGATTGGTGGGTTTTGAAACCAAGTTCTTAACCTGTTCATGACTGATCCAGAGGGGTACCTCTCCTTGGTGAATTTGCCTCAGGCTTTCCCGGGCCTGTTTGACAACCCAGCTACCATAGGTAGAACAGGTGTCATTCTGAGCTGCTCTCTTTCCTGACTCCTCCACTTCCCGAGACAATTTATTGATTGTGTTCGCATGATCCTACTCAGTGGGCACCAACAATTTAACTCATCTGGTTAGTCTTTGGGCATTCTGGAACCCATCCGTTTGGATCTTTTGTCTGTCCCTTAGAATTTCTTTCAGCTGAGTGCTGAGGGTCCTAACCTTTTGGTCCAAATTGGCTATGTCCAGGGTGTTTACTACTCCTGTTATTATAATCTATTATTACATCATTCACCAATCCTCTTTTACGCTTTCTCAAATTTCCCTCAAAAACACTCATCTTGGCCTGGTCACATGTTTCCAAGCCCAGTATCTCTCTGGAGCTCTCGCCTGAGATCTCTGTGCCTGGGTTTCCTGTTCGATCACTCGCTTCACCAAATTTCATATATTTTTCAAGTCAGATTTGAGCACCGCAGGGGTAATCCCAAATCGGAGATGTTTAGGACCATGGGTACCAACTCATGGTATACATTATCATACAAAACTTTGTTTTTATCAGCACTAGTCCATTCTCTGGTCCAGGGCTTAATGTTGGGCAAGGGGAATCTATTAATTGTGTCTGCAGTGTTTTGCCTTTACTCATTCTTGCCGATACACGACACTATTATCGGTGTTACCCCGCCTGGGCGACACAGTGGCGCAGTGGTTAGCACCGCAGCCTCACGGTTCCAGCGACCCGGGTTCAATTCTGGGTACTGCCTGTGCGGAGTTTGCAAGTTCTCCCTGTGTCTGCGTGGGTTTTCTCCGGGTGCTCCGGTTTCCTCCCACAAACCAAAAGACTTGCAGGTTGGTAGGTAAATTGGCCATTATAAATTGCCCCTAGTATAGGTAGGTGGTAGGGAAATATAGAGATAAGTGGGGATGTGGTAGGAATATGGGATTAGTGTAGGATTAGTATAAATGGGTGGTTGATGGTCGGCACAGACTCGGTGGGCCGAAGGGCCTGTTTCAGTGCTGTATCTCTAAACTAAAACTAAAAACTAAACTGTTCTGGGTAGGATCAACCCGCCCCCTGGTCTTATGCACTTAAGTTGGACTTTACAGTCACTCTCGCTGCAGGACTCGCTCACGGAGAGCAGAAGTGGGGTTATAGAGTCATACAGCACAGAAACAGGCCCTTCGGCCCATCGTGTTTGTGGCGGACATACAGCACCCAACTATTCTAATCCCATTTTCCAGCACTTGGCCCGTAGCCTTGTATGCTATGGCATTTCAAGTGCTCATCTAAATACTTCTTAAATGTTGTGAGGGTTCCTGCCTCCACCACCTCTTCAGGCAGTGCATTCCAGATTCCAACCACCCTCTGGGTGAAAAAATGTTTCTTCAAATCCCCCTAAACCTCCTGCTCCTTACCCTAAGTCTATGTCTTCTGGTTCTTGACCCCTCCACTAAGGGAAAATGTTTCCTCCTAGCTAACCTATCAATGCCCCTCATAATCTTGTACACCTCAATCATGTCCCCCCTCAGCCTTCTCTGCTCCAAGAAAAACAACCCTAGCCTTTTCAGTCTCTCTTCATAGCTGATGAATCTCCTCTACACCCTCTCCAGTGCAATCAGATCCTTCGTATAGTGTGGTGACCAGAACTGTACACAGTACTCCAGCTGTGGCCTAACTAGCGTTTTATACAGCTTCATCATAACCTCCCTGCTCTTATATTCTATGCCTCAGCTAATAAAGGCAAGTATTCCATATGCCTTCCTAACCACCTTATCTACCTGTGCTACTGCCTTCAGTGATCTATGGACAAGTACACCAAGGTCCTTCTGACTTTCTGTACTTCCTAGGGTCCTACCATCCATTGTGTATTCCCTTGCCTTGTTAGTCCTCCCAAAATACATTACCTCACACTTTTCAGGATTAAATTCCATTTGCCACTGCTCTGCCCATCTTACCAGCCCATCTATATCTCCCTGTAATCTAAGAATTTCCTCCTCACTATTTACAACACCACCAATTTTCGTATTCATTCTTTGGGGACCTCGATCTTGTTTCCCTCCGGATACTCGACATATACCCATTGCCCAATGGTGACGTTCACCACAATCGTACTGGTTGTGTCCATTTGCCCTAGTAGTTGCCATCTATCTTTATGCCATCTGAGCCTTCGTTACCACAGCAATTTTCTTTGCACTTAATATGTACTGAATTTCCACCTATCCCCGATCCCAGTTGTATCAGCATGATGAGTAGAATTCTGCAAGATATAATGGGCCTCTCCAGTCGTCACTGGTCAGCTGTGACTAATTTGGCAAGACAAAATATTTACACGTTGCTAAGGCTCTTTTACTCAAAGGCCTTGCCAGAGGGGTTAGAAATCCATAAAGAATTCAGCCCAGTGCTGCGACTTTCACCATTTCCAGTTACTTCGGGACCGAAAGGTGAGAGGGGTATCCTCCCCACAATCAGATTGTCGCCGACCTAGCCGTCGCCCTGGTCAGTCCCAACGGGGTATTGGAGGGACGTCCTCTTCCGACCCTTCTGAGTCGTTATCATTGTCATCCTCATCCGAAACTAATGAGTTTATGAGGAATCGGGTTCCTTTCGCGGTGTGCTACTAGCCACCTTTCCCATCTCATAGGTTGGCAGATGTACTTCCTTCATTTGGTTAATGTGAAACCATTTAATACGTTTGGGCAATTGGATGGTGTAAACCATAGGACTGGCCTTGTCCACAATGTGAAATGGGCCTTTGTACAAGGGTTCAAATACTCCCACCCTTGCACAGTTTCTTACCATGACCTGGTCTCCAATGTCCCATTCTTGGGACTTGCCCGGCATCAGCAGTAGTTTGTTCTGCCGATGCTTCATCCCAATATTACTAGCTGCACTTTCATGCAACAATTCCATAGATCTCAGGTGAATTTATGTTTAGTTACTTCCTGGGCCTGCTGTTCCTTCAGTGTGGGTATCAACAGGTGGATGGGGGTACGCATGGGCCTCCCCATCACCAATTCATGGGTGGAATACCCTGTCCCTTTGGACTTCTGTCCTCTGATATGCATGAGGGCTAGGGGTCAGTACTTTATCCCATCGCTGGGACCGTTCCTCCAGCTCTTTTTTGAAGAGGTGACTAAGGTAATGGACAGGGGAATGTCTATGGATGTTATTTATATGGACTTCCAGAAGGCATTTGATAATGTCCCACTTAAGAGACTGTAACTAAGGTAGAAGTCCATGGAGATGAGGGCAAATTATTGACATGGTTAGGAAGTTGGTTGAGTGGTAGGCGACAGAGAGTGGGGATAATGGGTAAATACTCCAATTGGCAGGATGTAATTAGTGGTGTCCCACAGGGATTTGTGTTGGGTCCTCAATTATTCACAGTATTCATTAACGGATGATGGCATAGTAAGTCATATATCCAAATTTGCTGATGATACAAAGTTAGGCGGCATTGAAGACAGTCTAGATGATAGCATAAAATTGCAAAGCGATATTGACAGACTAGGTGAGTGGGCAGATGGATTTCAATGCGGGCAAGTGTGAGATTATCCATTTTGGACCAAAAAAGGATAGAGTAGGGTACTTTCTAAATGGGATGAGGTTAAGTACAGTGGATGTCCAAAGAGACTTGGGGGTTCAGGTGCATAGATCTTTAAAATGCCACGAGCAAGTGCAGAAAATAATCAAAAAGGCTAATGGAATTCTAGCCTTTATATCTAGAGGACTGGAGCATAAAGACACAGAGGTTATGCTGCAGCTGTACAAAACCCTGGTTAGACCCCACTTGGAGTACTGTGAGCAGTTCTGGGCACCACACCTTAGGAAGGATATATTGGCCTTGGAGGGAGTGCAACGTAGGTTTACAAGAATGATACCTGGACTACAGGGGTTAAGTTACGAGGAGAGATTTCACAAATTAGGCCTGTTTTCGCTAGAATTTAGAAGGTTCAGGGGTGATCTGATCGAGGTCTTCAAGATATTAACAGGAAAAGACAGGCTAGATAAAGATAAACTATTTCCACTGGTTGGAGATTCTAAAACTAGGGGGCATTGTCTAAAAATTAGGACTAGTCCGTTCAGGAGAGATGTTAGGAAGCACTTCTTCACGCAAAGGGTGGTAGAGGTTTGGAACTCTCTCCCACAAACAGCAGTTGAAGCTAGAACAGTTGTTAATTTTAAATCTGAGATAGATAGATTTTTGTTAAGCAAAGATATTAAGGGATATGGGCCAAAGGCAGGTATATGGAGTTAGGCCGTGGATCAGCCATGATCTCATTGAATGGCGGGACAGGCTCGAGGGGCAGAATGGCCTACTCCTGTTCCTATCTTCCTATGTTCTTTCTGCAAAGCTGTTTTAATGGTTCTGTTCATGCGTTCCACTATCCCTGATAACTGAGGGTTGTATGACACATGCCATTTGCCTTCTATCCCCAGCAATTTTAGAGTTGCCTGCATCACCTGTCTGGTGAAGTGACTTCCCTGAACTGATTCCACTGTATCAGGCAATCCCCAACTCGAGAACACCTCCTTGACCAGAGTCCTAGCAGTCCACAAAGCTGTGGCTGTCTTACAGGGGAAAGCCTCCACCCATTTAGTGAAATTGTCCACTAATGCTAGGAAGTGCTTATTCCCCCTTTTGGTTGTGGGTAAGGGTCCGATGAAATCGATCTGGATTGACTGCCAGCGTCCCTCCACCCTTCGGGTCACTCCCAATTCTGTCTTCCTTTTCTGGGGATCTGGGTTAGTCGCTAGGCATACCAAACATCCCTTCACATAACCCTCTACATCTGATCTCATCCCGGGCCACCATCCTACTTGTTTAATATGTTCCCAATTTCCCTCACTTCCGGAATGCCCTGTGCCAGGACCTCCGTGGATTAACTGCATCACTTCATGTCAGTATCCTTCGGGCACCACCCACGTCTCCCTTGAATAGCATGCCTTTCCTCACCATTATATCACTAGCCTGCCATGGTCCTTCCAATTCTTTCCCTTCTTGTTTTGTCCTGATGATAGTCTTCAAAACTGGATCTTTATGTTGAACCTCCTTAAGATCAGGGAGTAGGGGCACTGATGTGGCCTCTTGCTTGCCTGTTATGGCTGCCACCATTCTGGATTCATAGGGGTCCCAGGCTGCTTTCCCCAGCTCCCTCTTTTGCCAGTTCATCAGCCCTTCTGTTTCCTTCCCTATCATCAGAGTCACTATCACTAGTGTCCACCACTCCTCCTATTGCACATACTATGCCCACAGTTTGTTTCAGCACCTGCCTCAATCTGCACACCTTTTCCTGGCAAGGACCATGATTTCCCTCTTGATACTGACTATGCTGTTTCTCCTTAAATCGGCACTGTAATGCAACCTTTAGGTCGCCGCACTGTCCCTCGGCCTCTTCCGCCTGCAGTGTTGAGTGTATGCTTCCTCAGCCCAGGAGGGACAGAAGTCCTGGTGCTGATTGTTCACACTCTGACTCTCGACAAACTGTAGTTGGCTACACCACTTTTCCTTTTCAACCTCATGCTTTTCTAAATCCTCCACGCGACTTTGTCGCTCCTCTTCCAATTCTTTTAGTAATCTCTTCACTACCGCTTCTCTCATCTCTAACGTCTGTCTTAACTTCTGCATCTCCTCCTGGTCATTTTGTTTCTTTTGCTGATAAGTCATGAGCCAGATGGCCCTTTCTATGGCCAACTTCCGAGTGGACCCTTGTGTCCACTTGTCCATCTCCTGTACTGGGTCCTCACTTTGGAGGATGGTCTGCACCCATCGGTCCTTGAGGGGCACCTTTTTCTCTATGTACACTTGTACTAACGCATCCATGGTTAGTCTAGTAATTTCTTTACCTTCAACCTCCTGGCTGGCTCGCCAATTAGTCTGTAGTCTATCCCTACTACTGGTTTGGAGGTTTACTCTGGGTATCAACGATTCAAGACTACAAAATTAATGCTCACACGTAGCATGTTTATTCAGCGTTTCAAAATCTTATCTTCAACAGAGATTATACTCACGCATTCACGTAAGCTAGGTTACTTAGGTTCATCCGAGAGCCGGAATGTTCCGATTCTCCAAGTTGTTGATCAGACTACTTAGTGCTGAGTGAGCCAGCACTTCGGGAGCACGCTTTCTTATACCCTGTTCCATGCATGCTACCTGTGTGATCAGCTTGGGATGGGCTGGACCTGACTACCCGATGTACAGTGATTGGTTGGTCAGCTGTTGCTAATGCTGCGGGTGCGTTACATCAGCCACAGTCGGTCAACCTTTCACCGGTTTTGACATCTGCTTATTTTTGGTGGCTTCGTCCCTCAAGTTTTGACCACATTGCACAGCTAATTGTCTGTTCTCCAGCCTTTGTCTGATAACAAGGCATTGCTTCACTCCGCCGACCCCCGGTCTCCAAGCAACTCCAGCCCACATGGTGCATCTGTTCCAAATTTAGCAGCAAGTTTAGCCATATCTTCATTAAACCTCGCAGGTGTTAGTACATCCACTTCCCCTTTACAGTTCAGTTACACCACATAGCTGTCTCATCACATCCCTACTGTGGACTTGTTTACACTTTTAGCTGCACACATTACTTTCCCCAGATACCAGGTTACATACAGTTCACGGATTGGATGGTGGTCGCTTACACAATTGCTGTGTAATCCACAAGGTTGTATGTGTTGGGTGACTAATAATGGGAGTGCTTGGTGGAGGATGGCATGTGATGAAATCTCTTGGAATCTATCCAATCAGAGTTGGCGACTGTAACTGATAGCTGGGTGATATTCCTGGATTCAATCTCCAGGGAGGGCTCGGTGACCCTGCCCTCTCTCAAATTGACAAACCTAACCCCAGACCCACAGTTAAAGGCTGGGAAAGAAAAGAGTTTCTGAGGCACTGATTTAGTTGTAAACACCCAAAGGGAAACTGATGGGATTGGATCAGCTGGCTGTTTTACACCCTGCCAGTTAATGGCCTCCTTCTCTGTTGCACGATTTGATGAGGACAGGCAGGAAAGGTTGCGAAGAGGGAGACTTGTGATGGAAGGATGACAATCCTTTTAGTTTCGGAAGTTTGTTCAGAAGTGTGTGAGTTGGGTTTTGAAGAGCCTCCACGGGTTGAGCAGCAGGAATACAGTCTGGGACAGACTCGGGTTTCACAGAGAATGAGGATTGGCTGAGTCGCAACTACAGGTTTGCATCTCTGCCTGGACTCGGTGGGAAGTAGCTTACACATTCTCAGACATAACTCAGCAAGCTGATATATCTGATCACACTGAGCTTGAAGTGTGTCAACCTCTAATCACAGTGAGACTCCTCACAGAGAGAGTCTGGAGGGGAGCGATCGAGCAGTGTGTGTAGTCTGGGAGGAGAAGTCAATACTGAGATCCACCACAGAGCATCATCATACAGGAATTAGACTGTAGTCTAAATTATTGCAGAGAAATGTTGAGACTCGCAACAGGATCATAGGGCTGAATATTCGGGACCCCCTGAAGTTGGGAATGGAAGTGGCAGGGTTGGAGAAGGTGGGCCTGAAAATATTGGCGCTGGGTGGTGTGTCAATTTCAAGACGCCGTTCCAGGCACCGGCAATAATCACTAGGACAGGGGTAAATCCCACTCTCCTCCAAATTGAGGCCAACTAATACTGTTTAAAAGCTCGTCAAGAGCTTGTCAAGGTTTGAGCTTTACATTTTTAAAGGGGCACACAGGTCACCCATGCCTTCAGAAACAGATCAGCTGAGGGGAGGCAGGTAAAGAGTGGGGAATTAGGAACATATTATTTAGGAATAGGAGTAGGCCATTCGGCCCTTCGTGCCTGCTCTGCCTTTCGATAAGATCATGGCTGATCTGGTTGTGGTCTTGACTCCACTTTCCTGTCTGCCCCCCCCCATAACCCCTGACTCCCTTGTCTATCAAAAATCTAACTCAGCCTTGAATAAATTTAATGGACTAGCTTTCTGGGGAAGAGAATTCCACAGAATAACAACCCTTGGAGAAAAAAAAATTAATCTCAGTCTTAAATGGGAGACCCCTAATTTTTAAACGGTGTCCCCCAGTTCTAGACTCGCCCACAGCATCCACCTTGTCAAGTCCCCTCAGGATCTTATATGCTTCAATAAGATCACATCTCATCATAAGATAAGTCCTTCATCCCCAGAATTAGTCACGTGAACAAAGAAGAACAAAGAACAGTACAGCACAGGAACAGGCCATTCGGCCCTCCAAGCCTGCGCCGATCTTGATGCCTGCCTAAACTAACACCTTCTGCACTTTCGGGGCCCATATCCCTCTATTCCCTTCCTATTCATGTATTTGTAAAGATGTCTCTTAAACGTCGCTATCGTATCTGCTTCCACCACCTCCCCTGGCAGCAAGTTCCAGGCACTCACTACCCTCTGTGTAAAGAACTTGCCTCGCACATCCCCTCTAAACTTTGCCCCTCGCACCTTAAACCTATGTCCCCTAGTAACTGACTCTTCCATCCTGGGAAAAAGCTTCTGACTATCCACTCTGTCCATGCCGCTCATAACTTTGTAAACCTCTATCATGTCGCCCCTCCACCTCCGTCGTTCCAGTGAAAACAATCCGAGTTTATCCAACCTCTCCTCATAGCTAATGCCCTCCAGGCCAGGCAACATCTTGGTAAACCTCTTCTGTACCCTCTCCAAAGCCTCCACGTCCTTCTGGTAGTGTGGCGACCAGAATTGCATGCAATATTCTAAGTGTGGCCTAACTAAAGTTCTGTACAGCTGCAACATGACTTGTCAATCTTTATACTCTATGCCCCGACCGATGAAGGCAAGGATGCCGTATGCCTTCTTGACTACCTTATCCATCTGCGTTGCCACTTTCAGTGACCTATGGACCTGTACGCCCAGATCTCTCTGCCTGTCAATACTCCTAAGGGTTCTGCCATTTACTGTATACCTCCCACCTGCATTAGACCTTCCAAAATGCATTACTTCACATTTGTCTGGATTAAACTCCATCTGCCATTTCTCTGCCCAAGTCTCCAACCCATCTATATCCTGCTGTATCCTCTGACAATCCTTATCATTATCCACAACTCCACCAACCTTAGTGTCGTCCGCAAACTTACTAATCAGACCAGCTACATTTTCCTCCAAATCATTTATATATACTACAAAGAGCAAAGGTCCCAGCACTGATCCCTGCGGAACACCACAAGTCACATTCCTCCATTCAGAAAAACACCCATCCACTGATATCCTCTGTCTTCTATGACCGAGCCAGTTCTGTATCCATCTTGCCAGCTCACCTCTGATCCTGTGTGACTTCACCTTTTGTACCAGTCTGCCATGAGGGACCTTATCAAAGGCTTTACTAAAGTCCATATAGATAACATCCTTCTCTGAACTGCTTCTAATGCAATCATATTCATTTGCAAGGCCAGCCATGGTTGCGCCAAGGCACCACCCCGGTCCCATAAGAGGGTCAACAGGGCAAAGGGGACTTAGCACTTGGTAAGGGGGTGCCCTTGGCACTGCGCAGGTAGCAGGGAGAGTGGGCACCCAGTGCCTGAGATTTGAATGGGTCGGCGCCCTGCTGGCATTGCAGAGGCAGAAGAGTAGGAAGCAAAGCTGCCAAGACAATTGAGCGGCCACCTGCCCAGAAGGAAGGCTCCAGCTGTCAATGGGGATATGACTGTTAGACCTTGGGCTCAGTGGTGATGAGAGACAACACCTTCCACTGGAAGGGCAGAATTCCAGGCATCAGGTGGGCTTAGGAGAGGAAAGAGGGGCAGGAAGGCAATGGAGGCCAAACCCTCAACACAGGATCCACTGCCAATGGTGGAGCTACCTGGAGACGACTGAGACCCAGTGCCGCAGGAGACTGCAACTCTCTAGGCAGATGGGCACAGATGTGCCCGTGTTGCTGAAGACCTCACACCTCACAGCACTGGTCACCATACCCTACTATTGGGCGTCAAAGTCACTGTGGTCTTGAACTTCTTCACTTCTGGCTTCTTACAAAGATCAGCTTTGAACCTTAGTGGCATCTTGCAAACGTCAGCACATTGCGGCATCTCACTGGCCATTGTTGCCTTGTTTGTCAGAGCTGGACAGCATATTCATTTAACAACAGACATGGATGCACAGGGTCAGAGGGCAGTGGGTTTAGCCTCCATCACTGGATTCCTCCAGGTGCAGGGCATCACTGATTGAACCCATGTGGTCATCAAGGCATCCAACGCCCAGTCAGTGAGATTCATCAAGGAAGGGCTTCTACTCCCTCAATGTTCAACTGGTCTGAGACTACAACAAGAGCTTCCTCCGTGTGTGCGCTCGCTTTCCTGGCAGCTGCCATGACCCTTTCATCCTCCGCCAGTCCAGACTGCCTCAGATCTTCATTCCAACCCTCGAAGTGCACGGATGGATCCTAGGGCACCAGGGAAATCCCTTGAAGAGATGGCTACTGACCTGTCTGCCAGAACCCCGGCCAAAGGCAAGGAAGTGATACAACCAATGTAGGGCAACCACTGAGCAGGCCATCAGGCTTCTGAAGCTGCAATTCCAGAACTGGGACTGGTTGGGTGGTGTCCTCCAAAACCCTCCTGCATGGGTGTCAGTCATTGTGGTGAGAGGTGTAGACCTTGAGGACTATGAGACTCTGGAAGGAGACAGCTTATTAGGGGAGGGGCAGGAGAAGGAGGGGAGAGAGGAGGAGGAAGAGGAGGCATAGGGGAATAACAGTGAACAGAGAGGTGCCCTGGTGGAAGATGACGTGATGTCTTCCTGCCACCCTCCAGGAACAGGACCTCCCTCCTCTCCCTCATGGCCTCCAGCATTAGATCTAGATCAGCATCGAAGCAGCGAGGGCTGCCTGCCCTGGGTGCCAGACCTCTGGCTCCCCTCTGGTGCAGTGGAAGGCTTTGGCACAAACTACAAATCTCTTCCTCAGGACAACCAGCAGCCGCAGTGATGGCTGCCATGGGAGTCTAAATGAATCCCACACTTCATCGGACTCGCCTCTGTTCCTGCCCCCACTGTCTCGAAAAGGACACAAAACCTGTCTCCATATCAATTGAAGGCTCTACCCCATGAAAATCTTAACTTTAATCAGTTTCCCACCGGAGAGGGTTTCTGACCCGAAAACAAACCCAGCTCCAGTTTCCCATCTCCATGATGAAAATTCAGCGCATTGAATCTTACATTACAGAAGGAGGCCATTTGGTCCATCATGCTTGTGTCATCTCTTTGAAAGAGCTATCCCATTAGCCCCACTTCCTGGCTGGAATTTTATGTCGGGGCGGAGGCCACACCCACTGGCCAAAAGGTCATGGGCAAGCCCACCTCCGCTGAGCCTAGAAGCTACGCCATAATTTTACTTGGCCTAGGTCCATAACTGGCCTTGGGCAGGACTTCTGTCCCTCTGAGGCAGGAGGTCCTGCCTCCAAGAGCTACCAGCCAATCAGAGGGCTGGCAGCTCTTCAGTCCCAGCAGCACCACCGGGAGCTGTGGCCACTGCTGGGACTGCACCCAGTGAGAGGCACAGCAATGGAGGAGGCCCCAGAATGAGGTAAGTGTGTGGGGCCTCGTCAGGGATGTTCAGCTGGATCTGGCGAGGCAGTGGGGGGAGGTTGGTCAAGAGGGGGGGGGGGGGCGGGTAGAGGTACTCCAGTGGGGATGGCTTGTGCCGTGGCGGCCCCTCCTTGGGACACAGGGTGCCCAATCAGGAGGGTCCTGAACCCCAGCCCGAAAGAAGTTTTTACTGGGTGGCCTCCATAGATGGCAAAGTGCTCGTCCACTGCTGATAATATATCAGCGGCGGCGGGAAGAGGCCCTCAAGTGGCAATTATTTGGCCTCTTAAGGGCCTTAATTGGCCTGGGGTGGGCAGGACATTTGTCACCTCCCCGGCTACTCGTAAAATTGCAGTGGGGTTGGGAAGGTGACAGGGTACGGCACTCCCACCTGCCACTCAATTTTATTCCCCGCCCTGCACTCCGTCTCCAGCCCACTCCTGCGGTGGGGGGGTGGGTGGTTCTGGGGGGGTGGGGCGTAAAATTCCGGCCCCCTGCTCTTTCCCCATAGGCCTGCAAATTTTTCCTTTTTAAGTATTTACGCAATTGCCTTATGAAAGTTACAATTGAATCTGCTTCCACCACCCTTCAAGCAGAGCATTGCAGATTATAACCATTTGCTGTTTACAATAAATCACATTTCCCCCTGGGTTTTTGCCAATGATCTTAAATTTGTGTCCTCTGGTCACTGATCCTTCTGCCACTGGAAACATTTTCTCCTTATTTACTCTATCAAACCCTTTCATGATTTTAAACCATTTCTCCCCCTAACCTCTCTGCTGTAAGCAGTAAATCCCATATTTTCCAGTCTCTCTCTATAACTGAAATCCCTCATCCCTGACACCATTTTACTAAATCGCCTATGTATTCTGTC
This sequence comes from Heterodontus francisci, assembly GCF_036365525.1. Lineage (NCBI taxonomy): Eukaryota > Metazoa > Chordata > Chondrichthyes > Heterodontiformes > Heterodontidae > Heterodontus > Heterodontus francisci. The sequence continues at coordinate 41,805,379 of NC_090394.1, forward strand.
TAAGGCCTGTACCTCTGTGTGTTGAGAGAATCCCACGGATGGTCTATTGGACAGGACCTTATTACATTTTCTCCTTATTGGTGGATTTTTATGTTTATGAACAAACAGGAATGGTGGCAGAGGGGCATTTCTGTATTGGTTACATTATAACTGTTGTTCAAACACTCTCAGGGCACATAATGTACCACAATAGGGTTCCCCTTGTCCTCACCTTCCACCCCACCAGCATCCTCCGCCATTTCTGCCACCTCCAGCATGATGCCACCGCTAAACACATTTTCCCCTCCTCTTTCAGCATTCCAAAGGGATCATTCCCTCCGCAACTCTCTGGTCCATTCCTCAACCACCTCCAACAGGGCCTCCCCTTCCCACACACCTTCCTATGCAAGCACAGGAGATACAACATCTGCCCTTTTATTTCCTCCTTTCTCACTGTCCAAGGCTCCAACCACTCCTTCCAGGTGAAGCAGTGATTTATTTGTACTTCTTTCAATTTAGTATACTGTATTCGCTGCTTACGCTGTGGTCTGCTCTACATTGGGGAGACCAAACGCAGATTGGGTGACTGCTTTGCGGAACACCTCCACTCAGTCCACAAGCGTGACCCTGGGCTTCCAGTTGCTTGTCATTTCAATTCACTACCTTCCTCCCAGTCTGACATTTCTGTCCTTGGCCTACAGTGTTTCAATGAAACTCAATGTAAACTTGAGGAACAGCACCTCATCTTTCAATTAGGCACTTCACAACCTTCCCGACTCAACTATGAGTTCAACAATTTCAGATATTAACCACTGCCCATTGTTTTTGGATGGCAGCTGTCAGCAATGATTCTGCTTTTCCATTTACACCGTCTCTGGACCCATCTTTTGTTTCTTTATTTGTTACATTACAATGTCCTTTTGCCTTGCACTATCATCCATTTTGCCATTTAATCAATCCTTCCTGCCACTCTACCATAAACCTTGTCTTTCATTCTTGCCCCCTCCCCTGCTTCTGTACTTCTTTAAAACCTGTTAGATCTGTAACTTTTTTGGGTCCATTTACTTGCAGTCCAAGTGGGCTGGACCTGATTTCTAATTGGTCTCCTTGGAATACATGACACACGCAACAGTTTGTCTCAAATGTGTAACTTGATCCTATTGCTGTGGAATAACTCAATGTTCTCTGCAATGTGTAATTTGATTCAGTGTCAGGCAGGCAAGCAGGCGACAGAGTTCATGGTGAAGGGTCACTGACCTGAAATGTTAACTCTGTTTCTCTCTCCACAGATGCTGCCAGACCTGCTGAGTATTTCCAGCATTTCTTGTTTTTATTACAGAGTTCACAGTGCTGCTGTGATTCCACAGTATGGCTGAGGAAGGTGCAAATCATGTGAGAACCATGACATGGTAGAATGTAGTTAGCTGTCGTTAGCTTTTTGAAGGTCTTCTTAACCAGTATCCTGCAATTAAAATTATCATTGTTCTTGGCTGATAAAAGACTTTATACTCTAATTAGTGGTTTAGTTATTTATTTGTATTTTTTTTTTCCCTTCTGAAGTGATAAAAGTTCTTTAATACAAAATGAAGGGACCAAGGCCAAGGCTACAACTTTAAGGAAGAAACATTCATTAATGGAAAAGAATTGCAAATACTCAATGGTCTTTGGATCTCTGGTGCTAACATTGCCGGAAGCTAGTGAAGATTTGCCAGGCAATAAACCAATGGGTTTGTGTGTGTGAGGTATGAGTGCGTGTGTGAGGCGCTGTTGGTGGGGTACAGGTGTATATTTAGAGCACTGCATACAGTTTTGATCTAATTTATACTTGCATTAGAGGCAGTTCAGAGAAGGTTCACTAGGTCGATTCCTGGGATGAAGGGCTTGTCTTATGAGTAAAGGTGGAGCAGGTTGGGCCTGTACTCATTGGAGTTTAGAAGAATGAGAGGTGATCTTATTGAAACAGATAAGATTCTGAGGGGGCTTAACAGGGTCGATGCTGAGAGGATGTTTCCCCTCGTGTGGGGGAATCTAGAATTAGGGGGCACAGTTTCAGAATAAGGGGTTTCCCCATTTAAGATGGAAATGAGGAGGAAAATTTCTTCTCTCAGACAGTCGCCAGACAGCTGTGGAGGCTGGGTCATTGAATATATTCAAGGTTGAGATAGAATTTTGATCTACAAAGGAGTCAAGGGTTATGGGGAGCAGGCAGGAATGTGGAGTTGAGGCCAAGATCAGATTGTCCATAATCATTGAATGGCAGAGCAGACTCGAGGGGCTGTTTGACCTACTACTGCTCCTATTTCTAATTTGCAAGGTTATGGGAAAAAAGCTGGAGTGTGCAACTAAATTGGACCGCTCTTGGACTGCTTTGGCACAGGTGTGACAGCCTGAATATGCTCCTGCTGTGCTGTAAGATTCTATGATTCAACATACATGTTGTCCAGTTGTGCTGGAGCCACTAGCTTGGCACATCATTTTCAGGGATGCCTGGTGCTGTTCCTGGCATGCTGTTCCATACTTCTCATTACACCAGGGTTGGTCATCTGGCTTGATGGTTTCAAGACCGTAGCTAATGTTTTCTGCTTCCGTGCTTCCCAGTACATGACCTTCCACCCACACGTTTCTGCTGCGAATTTTCTGCCCATGGCTCTGGTATTTGATTACTGAGTTCACCATTCAGAGTTGAGGTGGTCCTAAACTTCCATCACCAGATGTATTATAATAGAGCCACATCAATCTTTAAAAGACAATGCTCATTTGCCCCTCTCATCTCCCCACCAACCCCCTCACATAGAGGATAGCCACTAACTTATTAGTGAATTCACAAATGTGGATGTGTAGGCAGCAAGAACCAGGAACTACCTACAAGTGGCATGATAAGAAGTACAGCGCACTTTTAAATATATGAGTGCATTACTGCTGCTCTCTGGACTGCAGCATGAACAAAACCTTGCCACTGGTTAGAGATGTGCAGCTGCCTGCCCCTAGGCTCCAGGCTCGGCAAGGCAACGTACCAGGTTTGGGGAAGCAGCAAAGTGCTTTGGCAGGCCCCACTTCAGGCAACAGGCTCCAGGCAATGTAACAGGCTCGGGCCAACATGCTTCATAGGCTGGCCCCCACTGCTGGACTCCTGTTCCTGCAGCCTGCTTTGCCTTGCCTGAGGCCTGCTGCCTGAAGTGGGGTAGTATGTTGTTCCAAGCCTGTTAAATTGTCTTCTCGAGCCTGGAGGCAGGCAGACTTCTCCTGCTTATCAGGCCACCTGTAAGTAATTCCTGGTTCTTGCTGTGTACCAAGCCTGGCCTCAGGTTGACACTTGCTGCAGGCTCCAGGCTCTGGGACCAATGTACTTCGGCAGGCAGGCCCCACTTCTGATTTCTTCACCAGTTGGCACTCCAGAGGTTGGACACCTGTATGGGCGACTGATCGAGTGCGCAGTCCTAAGTGGAGCAGCGAGTGATGCACTTTGGAATTAATCACTCCGAACTTTCTCCAATACTGACAAAAGGTCATTGACCTGAAACATTGGGCTGCATTTTCTGAACTTAGAACATTTTCGGATGCTTGGACCATTTTTGGTTGCTGACCAGGTTGGCAGTAGCAACGCACCTTCCGGTTCAATCTTCCAGAAGGTGGCCAATTAAGAAGCCGCCTCTGGAATTACCGTCCAATTAGGGATGGCAGGCGGCCTGAGGCGGCGGGAGGTCAATTCAGTGTGCCCCATTGCATGGGCAACCGGCGACCTTCAGTGTGTCTGCAGTGAGAGTGCTGCTGAGGGGAATGCAATGGAGGTGTGATCAGTTTGATGGGAGTGGCTGCCCCTGCATCACCCCCAGCACTATTGGAGACATCAGTCTCCAGGAGCTCCTCATGCAATGGCAGGTCTCTGACAGTCTTGCCACTTTTTGCCATTGCAGGTTAGAAAGACTCTGATGCTGCTCCAACCTCCCACAGTGCAACCGCCCCCTTTGAGTTTTTGAGGTGCTGACACAGCGTGGGGCCTGTGCAACGCTGGTAAAATTGCAGCTAATTGCCAAATTATGCACCTTAATTGCCTTCCCCTCACTGCTGAGTGGGTTGCCAACATTGGATTCAGCCAGCCCCAGGAAAAGCAGTTGGAGGCGGGGACACGTCGGCAAATTGGCCTGCCGAATTTTTGTCTAAAAGTTTGCTCCTTTCCACCCATCCCCACCCCCCGCCTTCAAACCTGCCGCCAAGAGCCTGGAAAAATCACCCCGTTAACTCTATTTCTCTTGCCACAGCTGCTGCCAGATCTGTTGAGTATTTCCAGCATTTTCTGTTTTTATTTCACATAACTTACCTTTTAGACGTGTTTGAGGCAACTGGCAAGACCAGTCCAGGGAGAATCGGAGGGGGGTGAGGGGGAAGAAATAGAGGTTTCATACTGAGGGAAAAGAGTATATATACATGGGACAGGCACGATGGTGTATTAGTTCCTTTACTGGATTGATAATCAAGAAAACGTGAGCTCTAATCCGGCTATGGTAGCTAAAAAATGTGGTGCCATTAAAGGTGACCTTGAAATTGTCAGATTGTAATAAAACTGATTCACTTATGTCCATGAGGGAAGGAAACCTGCTGTCCTTACCTGCTCCGGGTCTACATGTGACTCCTGTCCCACACCAACATGGTTAACTCTTCCACTGCCCTCTGAAGTGGTCTAGCAAGGCACTCAGTTTTATCAAACCCGCAACCAGCAATTCATCAAGAAGGGCCAGCACCACCTTCTCAAGGGCAACTAGGGATGGGCAATAAATGGCAGTTTTGCCAGTAACACCCATATCCCGAGAATGAATTAAAAGAACTAATTTCCAACAGGAACTCATCCACATATATACTGGATAGTATTTCCCCGTAACTTTAGTTGATGGATAACAGATCAGGTGGTCAAACTAACACTTAGTGGCCATCAGCAATCAGTGTCGACATCATTCACATTAGTTCAAACATTTTGTCGACAAGATATAGATTAATAAGTGCTCCTCTCCCCCAAGAGAATCGCGGCCAATATTTCTGATAATACCTCACTGTTGGAGTTTGGCAAAAGAATCAACCTTTGCCAGCTGACCTTTGGGAAGTAAAAAGTAAATAGGAGTAAACATTGATTGCACAACAAGGCACATTAATTGATTTCTTAACTTAGAGACATCCTGTTACCTCACCAGTCTCAGCTGGCTAGCTCGACAGAGGTCAAGGGAACAAAACTTCTTGCATTTATTTGATGGAAGTTCATTGCAGAACCTCACAGTTTCTTTTACATTTGGTGCCATGATGTCTCCATAACTATTGTTGTTAAGTTTGCGTTCGATCCCATAGTCACTGAGGAAGAAACTGCATTTATATAGCTTTCTTCATGACCTCAGGACATCCCAAAGTATTTTACAGCCAATTTGAAGTGCAGTCACTGAGACAGTAGGAAATGTGACCCCTGATCTGCACACAGTCAGAGTACTGCCCCTCTGACAGTGCAGCACTCCCTCAGTACTGCCCCTCTGACAGTGCAGCACTCCCTCAGTACTATAATCCTCCCTCAGTACTGCCCCTCTGACAGTGCAGCACTCCCTCAGCACTATAATCCTCCCTCAGTACTGCCCCTCTGACAGTGCAGCACTCCCTCAGTACTGCCCCTCTGACAGTGCAGCACTCCCTCAGTATTGGCCCTCTGACAGTGCAGCACTCCCTCAGCACTATAATCCTCCCTCAGTACTGCCCCTCTGACAGTGCAGCACTCCCTCAGCACTGCCCCTCTGACAGTGCAGCACTCCCTCAGCACTATAATCCTCCCTCAGTACTGCCCCTCTGACAGTACAGCACTCCCTCAGTACTATACTCCTCCCTCAGTACTGCCCCTCTGACAGTGCAGCACTCCCTCAGTACTATAATCCTCCCTCAGTACTGCCCCTCTGACAGTGCAGCACTCCCTCAGCACTATAATCCTCCCTCAGTAGTGCCCCTCTGACAGTGCAGCACTCCCTCAGTACTGCCCCTCTGACATTGCAGCACTCCCTCAGTACTGCCCCTCTGACAGTGCAGCACTCCCACAGTATTGGCCCTCTGACAGTGCAGCACTCCCTCAGCACTATAATCCTCCCTCAGTACTGCCCCTCTGACAGTGCAGCACTCCCTCAGCACTGCCCCTCTGACAGTGCAGCACTCCCTCAGCACTATAATCCTCCCAGTACTGCCCCTCTGACAGTGCAGCACTCCCTCAGCACTATAATCCTCCCTCAGCACTGCCCCTCTGACAGTGCAGCACTCCCTCAGCACTATAATCCACCCTCAGTACTGCCCCTCTGACAGTGCAGCACTCCCTCAGCACTATAATCCTCCCTCAGCAGTGCCCCTCTGACAGTGCAGCACTCCCTCAGCACTATAATCCTCCCTCAGTACTGCCCCTCTGACAGTGCAGCACTCCCTTAGTACTAAAGCCTGGCTCCCCGACCCGAACCTGACAAAACCCGACTACATGTGTGAGGTTCGGGTCAGCTCGGGTCTCTCTTCTGTGTCCAGCATTCGTGCTCGGGTTGGGCAGACTGGAGTGTACTGTTTAGCTTTGGCATTCTTGGTGCTTTTGTCATGTCCATTTATGTGAAAACCCCAATATAATTACATATTATGTATTAAAACTTAAGTGTGACATTTTTATAGCAAACTTTTCACTGCTATGATTAAAAAAAAATTAAATGTTGGAACACATGTTTTATATTTCCAGACTGGTTTTAAGTCTGGAAATTTTCATGAATTGCATTTCTAAGGCAACTGTATTTAAAATGACTTTAGAGTATGAAATTCAATAACACAAATTAGAGACTGCCTTCTCTGCCCAAAGGAAACCCAGCAGTAGATTGTAAAGTCCACTCATATTTCAGTTATCGTGGCTGCCAAAATGGTATGAAATTTACTGGATAATTTCAGTAACAGTCATGTGAGTTAAAATTAGTCTCTAAAGGAATACTAATGTCTCATTTTATACATAACACATGCTTAAAATATAATTTATGAACTTGTTTGTTTTAACATTGCAAGTACAGACTTGGAAAAATAGCTGTCGTGCCCTGCCTAGACCACCCTGGTTGTAAGCATCTTGATGATTTGTCTAACTTAAAAAAACAAAAAATTTCAAGAATTAGATCTACCCGGTTATTGAAAGAGGACAAAACAATTAGTCTACCACGGAATTGTTTATGTAGAAAGTCATGTTGTCGCTGTTGTGTGATGTACATCTGGGAAGCTGCCACATTATGACTGAAAGCGAGTGCCATTGATCACATCAATAGATCTTGTGGACAAAATCCACTAGGAATTGAGATAAGCCAAAACACAGGATCCAATTTACTTAATTCTCATTACTGAGTGCGTGAGAGACTAACTTGTACTCAAGTTATCTTAGTTTTGATAATCTAGTGTTTCAAATGCAAATATTAAAATGAAAATGCACAGAACCAATATTTATTGTATCTAGTCTGGACGTTAATTGGCATTGTGCACACTGTTTTGTTTTCAGATATATGGGGTGGGGGCAGGGGCTTGACTAATTACCATTGGCCATCCAAGTATAAATTCTAAACCTTCCACAGTAATGAATTAAAACACCCTGGCATATTAATCTGCCGTTACAGTCTATATAAGTCAACCTAATAGCCTGTGTTCCTTGAATGAAGTATTCCTTTGATCCCAAAGGGCTGGTGTTCTGTTCCATGGGAGTGAATAGAGAGTTGTCTATATCTAGAAACTTCGGTTCATGTCAAAACCATTTTGAAGACATTAAACAGTGTAGCATTATTAATGCAATATTTTCCCATCAAATGTCGATAATTACAAACAAGCTATAATGGCTGTAGAAGTAATGTTGATTGATTTTCAAAAGCAAGCCTTTTCCCCATTACTTGCCAACTGATTGTTTCACAGTAGCAGACAAGTAACATTGCAGAGAGAAAACCATCTATGAGCTTAACTAAAAAAAAATCAAACCACGCACGCATAGGAATAGACAGGATGTTAGGTGGTTCTTTTCCCAGGGAATGTAGAGCCTCTGGAATACATTGTCAGCTGGTGTGGTGGGTGCTGACTTTCTCAGCGGCTTCAAGAGGGAGCTCGATCAGTTCCTGACAGTGAGAAAGATTGAGTCATATAGAAGGTCAGTTTCTTTATAGGTAACACGTGGTCCATGTAATCTCCTGGACAGGTTTTTGACTGCCAGGGCAGCAGGGCATTGGAGAGGACATTTACTGAGTTTTTTCCCCACATTGGGTCAGGGTTTTATGTTTTTTATCACTCCTAGTAGATTTAGATGCGAATTAGGGAGAGGGAAGAAGTGTTTAGCCATGATCGTCCAGCTATCTTGGTATGGGGCAGTCTTGATGGGCCAGCTAGTCTTCCTGTGTCATTTCCATAAGTTTGTAAGCTAGGAATTTCCCTCTATGTCTACTCAAATTGTACAGGGCCAAGAATGCAACAAATGCTACAAGTACCTCCTTCCTCAATATTGTAGACGAAGGAGTAAGTAGCAGAGGATCTAAAACAGACAAAAGTTGGTTATGCTCTCTGACAGCACCATGTCTGGGTTCCTGAACTGTCTGCTAATGCAAAAGTAATGTGGGTGGCTCATCCTCCCACTTGTCTACCTCAGGCACTCTAGCAGAGTTTGGGAACTCTCTGACACAGTACTACTGGTGTAGATTTCCCAGTTGCACTGCTAATTGCCATTCCCATTAGCTGGTGGTATTGTTTTCTTTTTAATCTACAATTTTTTTCTGTTTCAATAATATGTTTGATATTTTTGGGTCAGGTCGGGCATGAAAAAAAATTAAAGGATTTGGGCTAGCTGTTGCTGGGTTGGGTTTTAATTTTATACCTGAGCCAGGCTTTACTCAGCACTGCCCCTCTGACATTGCAGCACTCCCTCAGCACAGCCCCTCTGACATTGCAGCGCTCCCTTAGCTCTGCCCCTCTGACAGTGCAGCACTCCCTCAGCACTGCCCCTCTGACAATGCAGCGCTCCCTTAGCTCTGCCCCTCTGACAGTGCAGCAGTCCCTCAGCACTGCCCCTCTGACAATGCAGCGCTTCCTTAGCTCTGCCCCTCTGACAGTGCAGCACTCCCTCAGCACTGCCCCTCTGACAGTGCAGCGCTCCCTCAATATTGCACCAGTGTGCCAGCCAGATCTTGTGTTCAAGACTCTGGACAGGAATCTGAGCCCATGTTCTTCTGAGTCTGGGGTGAGATTGTCATTCTCTAAGCCAATGCTGACCTCAGTATACTTACAGCACTACTTGAAAGTTCTTGAATGATTGTTCTGTGTTTCACCTGCGATGAGCAAACCGCTTGGTGGTACTTGACCAAAAATAGAAGATGCCAAATGGATACATCGTTTAGGTGCTGCCAGCAGTCCATCAGGATATAGTTCCTTCTGACAGAAGTGTGAACATTTGGAACCATGACCCGAGGGCAATTGGGTAAAGCGAGATCATGAAAGGATTCAAACATGAGGATAAGCACTTTAAATTTGAGGCGTTGGTGGACTGGAAGCTTCATAAATAATTTAAACACAATTAGTGCTGGACTGTGTGTGCCACTGGTGCCTGGACCTCTGTAGTGGGCCTTTGGTGCTGGGCCTCTGGTGCTGGGCTGTGTGGGCCTCATGTGCTGAGCCTCTGGTGCAGGGCTGTACTCCCCCTTGCCCCAAGGGCTACAGGATAGTGAAACCATTTAGAGAAATGTGGTAAATATTACACAGAGGAAGACTTTCCCCGGGGCCTTAGTCTCAGGTGGCTGTGAAATTGTACTTGATACCGAGCCCCAGTGCAGTTCACGTTCTGTGAGGAGTCCGACCTTAAACAGATTGACCTCTGGAGCATGTTGCTGGCTCGTCTGGTGAAAGCCAATTCGCTGAGGGAACTGGCCCTGTTTCTGGCTTGGGTGGAGAACACGTCGTACAAGAGGTAGATACTGGATAATGTTAATCAAGGTCAGGGCAATTTAGACTAGTTTATGATTGCCCATGGGGGGATTGGAGAGGAGTTTTCCAGATTATCCCCCCAATTGGCATGGATTTTTATCTGCTTTTTGTCTCTCCCAGGAGATCACAGAGCTGTGGGTGGGCCAGGTCTGTCTGTTTTATGATGAATAAGGCATTATGACTCTGTCGGACAGGCTGGATAGACCAATCATTCTTTCCCTGAAAGTTACTGTTTGTGTGCTTGCTTTAGACGAGAGGCCTGAGGCCTGCCGGAGCTGTGGGAACTCCAGTCAGCAAGGCCCTGCCTGGCTGGAAGGGCAAGTGCCCTGCTCGAGAGTGGACCCTGCTCAGGATTGTAAACCTAGTTCAAATTGAAATGTTTGGAGGAATCTTACTCTCTCTTTAGATTAATGTCAGATAGGTTTACAAATTGCCCTGTTTGTAAAGAGCACTGGAGGTACAGAGTCTCAAACTAATATCCCCTCCTCTTCACCCCAACTCCAAATGAACACTTGAAGTGTGAAGCCAACAGTATAAACACCCCCTGAGCAGAGCAGGAACTGTAGAATCACACCCCCTCAAGTTACCAGTTTCTCTAGTTCAATGAATAGCACTGGTTGCCTGTGTTGGAGATAATGAGGCAGGGGGGAATATTACTAAACCTGTCTCAGTAATCTCTCAGACTGGGGTCCGACAAAGTTCATGACATTTGCTTTGCTTTTCCTTCATTGCCGCCTGGGATTTTCTTTGAAGGTTAGAGGCATCTTTTTGAGTAATTGGTTGATTGCTGGTCGGAGTGTGTTCAAACAGATCGATATGGAACTCACCATCCAATCTGATGGACGACTGAATATAGTCTAAAAGCATTGAAACCCTCACCGCATTTGGTCCAAAAACATCTCTGTCTTTGGATAGCATATTCCTGGGTCTCAGTCTTACCACATCATGTGCTGTCAGCTGTGGCTCAGTGGATAGCACTCTTACCTCTAAGTCAGAAGGTTGTGGATTCAAGTTCCACGACAGAGCGTTGAGCCTATAATGCAGGCTGACACTCTGGTGTAGTACTGAAGGAGTGCTGCACTGTTGGAGGTGCTGTCTTTTGGATGAGATGTCAAACCTAGGCCAGCCCTGCTTACTCTCTCAGGTGGATCTAAAAGATTCCATCGTGCTATTGGAAAAGAGCAGGCGAGTTCTCCACAGGGTCTTTTTAACTCCTAATCTGCCAAAGAAATCTCCATTCTCCCAGGCTGTCTGGGTGTGTTTGATGGGACAGTGTAGAGGGAGCTTTACTCCCTATTTAACCCATTTTTTTTTTAGTTTTCACAGTTTATAAGTAGACCACTGGTTTTATTTGATCATTTTAGTCATATTTGAAAAGCTGCTATACAGTAACTGATTGGAGGAAGAAAATATTCAATACATTTCGAAATTGTGTATCTAACCCAAGCTGCACCTGCCCTGGGAGTGTTTAATAGGACAGTGTAGAGTGAACTTTATTCTGTATCGAACCCATTTTTTTTTTTGAAGGTGGCCTTTATTCCTCAGGCCCCCTTTATATACATTTTAAAAAATAACTTTATTAAAAACAAAGAAATAAAACAAACTTTAAATTAAAATTCCATTTTCGGCATCAATGATGCACTCCAGCCCCTGCGGTGCCCACCGGTCGCGGAAGGCCTCAAGCGTACCAGCGGAACTGCATGCTCCTTCCCAAGGGACACTCGGGCGTGAACGTAACCTTGGAAGAGGGGCAGGCAAACAGGGACGACAGACCCCGCGACGGACCGCAGCCTGGACCTGTGAATTGCCACCTTGGCCAGGCCCAGGAGCAGACCAACGAGGAGATCCTCCTCCCGGCCCACGCCCCTCCGCACCGGGTGCCCAAAGATCAGGAGTGTGGGGCTGAAGTGCAGCCAAAACTTGAGGAGCAGCCCCTTTAAATATGCAAACAGGGGCTGCACCTCACATACTCTATATATACATGGAACATGGACTTGTCCAGGCCGCAGAAATTACAGGCAGCCTGGGAGTCCGTGAACTTGCTTAAAAGTCTATCGCACGGGACTGCCCTGTGCAGCACCCGATACCCCAGGCCCCTGATGTAAAGGGGGAGGACTCCCACTTAGAGAGACCTCCACCGGGGTTTCCCCTCGCTGCCAGATGGTAACATGGACCGCCAGGGCGTCTCTGGCCAGCTGACGAGGGCGAGGAGGTGGAGAGTGTGCAGGAGCAGCCCGTACAGGAAACTCCTCCGTGCCGATTGGAATGGCACGGAGGGCATTTCCAAGAGGCGGCTTGGGTTGTGCGGGACCGGCTCCTGAAGAGGGTTTCGGGGCCTGGGTCCGATGAGCGGGGGTCAGCTCGGCCAGGAGCGCAGAGCGTTCCCGAGTCCCCTCATCGCCCGCAGTGAGGGGCCTCCCGGGGGCTTCGGCTACTCCTCCGCCCACTCCTCTGCCCGGCGGTCCGTCCCCAGAGCCAGCTGTCCAGACAGCCGAGGTGTTCTCCTCCGCTGGTAGGGAGCGCCCTGACTGGAGGCGACCATGTTCCAGACTCTGAATAGATCCCGGTAAAAGACAGGCAACTCCCTCAGAGAGGCGCAGCTAACAGACTCCGCCGGGAGCTGCGTGTCATCTTGAAGGCAGTGACACTGGCGGAAAAAATACATCGCCAGTGCACACCATCTGGGAGGACGCTCGACGTACAGGTATCTCTGCAGGGTCCAAAGGTGGAGAGTCGCAGTCTGGGTGCAGACGCACTCCAGCGACTGGCTGCCCTCCTCGATCGGGAGACTCAGGACCACGGCAGAGACCCAGCGTTTCCTCTTGCCCCAGCAGAAATCGACAAGCTTCTTCTGGATCTTGGTGGCAAATGCAGGGGGCGGGGCCAAAGTGACCAACCGGTACCACAGCATGGAGGCCGCCAGTTGGTTTATGACAAGTGCTTGGCCCCTGGAAATATGATGTTGTTGCTATTACAGAGACTTGGTTGAGGGAAGGGCAGGATTGGCAGCTAAATGTTCCAGGCTTTAGAAGCTTCAAGCGGGATAGAGGGGGATGTAAAAGGGGTGGGGGAGTTGCATTATTGGTGAAGGAGAATATCACAGCTATACTGCGGGAGGACACCTCAGAGAGGTCATGCAGCGAGGCAATATGGGTGGAGCTCAGGAATAGGAAGGGTGCAGTCACGATGTTGGGGGTTTACTACAGGCCTCCAACAGCCAGCGGGAGGTAGAGGAGCAGATATGTAGACAGATTTTGGAAAGACGTAAAGGTAACAGGGTTGTAGTGGTGGGTGATTTTAACTTCCCCAATATTTACTGGGACTCACTTAGTGCTAGGGGCTTGGATGGGGCAGAATTTGTGAGGAGCATCCAGGAGGGCTTCTTGAAACAGTATGTAGATAGTCCAACTAGGGATGGGGCCATTCTGGACCTGGTATTGGGGAATGAACCCGGCCAGGTGGTCGAAGTTTCAGTGGGGAAGCATTTCGGGAGCAGTGACCGTAATTCCATAAGTTTTAAGGTACTTGTGGATAAGGATAAGAGTAGTCCTCGGGTGAAGGTGCTAAATTGGGGGAAGGCTAATTATAACAATATTAGGCAGGAACTGAAGAATTTAGATTGGGGGCGGCTGTTTGAGGGTAAATCAACATCTGACATGTGGGAGTCTTTCAAACGTCAGCTGATTAGAATCCAGGACCAGCATGTTCTCGTGAGGAAGAAAGACAAGGTTGGCAAGTTTCGGGAAGCTTGGAAAACACGGGATATTGTGAGCCTAGTCAAAAAGAAAAAGGAAGCATTTGTAAGGGCTGGAAGGCTAGGAACAGATGAAGCACTTGAGGAATATAAAGACAGTAGGAAGGAACTTAAGCAAGGAGTTAGGAGGGCTAAAAGGGGTCATGAAAAGTCATTGGCAAACAGGATTAAGGAAAATCCCAAGGCTTTTTATACATATATAAAGAGCAAGAGGGTAACCAGGGAAAGGGTTGGCCCACTCAAGGACAGAGAAGGGAATCTATGCGTGGAGCCAGAGGAAATGGGTGAGGTGCTAAATGAATACTTTGCATCTGTATTCACCAAGGAGAAGGACTTGGTGGATGATGAGCCTAGGGAAGGGAGTGCAGATAGTCTCAGTCATCTCATTATCAAAAAGGAGGAGGTGTTGGGGGTCTTGCAAAGCATTAAGGTAGATAAGTCCCCAGGGCCTGATGGGATCTACCCTAGAATACTGAGGGAGGCAAGGGAGGAAATTGCTGGGGCCTTGACAGAAATCTTTGCATCCTCATTGGCAACAGGTGAGGTCCCAGAGGACTGGAGAATAGCCAATGTTGTTCCTTTGTTTAAGAAGGGTGGTAAGGATAATCCAGGAAATTATAGGCCGGTGAGACTTACGTCAGTGGTAGGGAAACTATTAGAGAGGATTCTTTGGGACAGGATTTACTGCCATTTGGAAACAAATGAACTTATTACCAAGAGACAGCATGGTTTTGTGAAGTGGAGGTCGTGTCTTACTAATTTGATTGAGTTTTTTGAGGAAGTGACGAAGATGATTGATGAGGGAAGGGCGGTGGTTGTTGTCTATATGGACTTTAGTAAAGCCTTTGACAAGGTCCCGCATGGCAGACTGGTTCAAAAGGTGAAGTCACATGGGATCAGAGGTGAGCTGGCAAGATGGATACAGAACTGGCTCAGTCACAGAAGACAGAGGGTAACAGTGGATGGGTGTTTTTCTGAATGGAGGGATGTGACTTGTGGTGTTCCGCAGGGATCAGTGCTGGGGTCAGGTCACTGAAAGTGGCAACGCAGGTGAATAAGGTAGTCAAGAAGGCATACGGCATGCTTGCCTTCATCGGTTGGGGCATAGAGTATAAAAATTGGCCAGTCATGTTGCAGCTGTACAGAACCTTAATTAGGCCACACTTAGAATATTGCGTGCAATTCTGGTCGCCACACTACCAGAAGGACGTGGAGGCTTTGGAGAGGGTACAGAGGAGGTTTACCAGGATGTTGACTGGTCTGGAGGGCATTAGCTATGAGGAGAGGTTGGAAAAACTCAGATTGTTTTCACTGGAACGACGGAGGTGGAGGGGTGACATGATAGAGGTTTACAAAGTTATGAGCGGCATGGACAGAGTGGATAGTCAGAAGCTTTTTCCCAGGGTGGAACAGTCAGTTACTAGGGGACATAGGTTTAAGGTGCGAGGGGCAAAGTTTAGAGGGGATGTGCGAGGCAAGTTTTTTACACAGAGGGTCTTGAGTGCCTGGAACTTGCTGCCAGGGGAGGTGGTGGAAGCAGATACGATAGCGACGTTTAAGAGACATGAATAGGAAGGGAATAGAGGGATATGGGCTCCGGAAGTGCAGAAGGTGTTAGCTTAGGCAGGCATCAAGATCAGTGCAGCTTGGAGGGCCAAATGGCCTGTTCCTGTGCTGTACTGTTCTTTGTTCTTTGTTCACTTGGAGCAATCCTGTCCAACGCCCCAGCCGAGTGATGACCTTTGCCTCCTCCTGCCAGTTTGCCGGCCAGGCTTCCTCAGCGGGGCTAAGGTGGACTCCCAGATGGAGGAGGTGCGTGGTACTCCTTGCAAAAGGTGTTAACTCCTCTGGCAGGGAGTCTACCCGCCACTGACCCACCAGGAGACTGGAACATTTCTCCCAATTGATCTTTGCGGAGGATGCGGCAGAAAAGGTCTCCTGGCAGTCGCGCATCCTCCACAAGTCAACGGGATCTGTGACCGCGAGGAGCACGTCATCAGTGTAAGCTGAAAGGACTACCCGCATGGCCGGCTCCCGCAGAGCCAATCCCGTTAACCTCCTGCGAAGCAGGCACAGGAACGGCTCCACGCAGATGGTATACAATTGGCCGGACATGGGGCATCCCTGATGCACTCATCTCCCAAAGCAAAGGGGTGCCGTCAAGGACCCATTAACTTTGACCAGACATTCTGCGGCGGTGTATTAAAGTCGGATCCGGGCCACAAAATGTGGCCCGAGTCCGAAAGCACGCAGCGACCCGAAAAGGTATTCGTGATCCACCCTGTTGAACGCCTTCTCCTGAGCAAGGAAGAGAAAAGCGACCGACTGACCAGTCCTCTGGGAAAAATGGATCAGGTCCCGACCAGGTGGATGTTGTCCTGCATGGACCGGCCCGGGACCGTGTAAGACTGGTCGGGGTGGGTCAGCACGGAGCCCAGGCGGCTAGACATAGCCTGGGCAAAGATCTTGTAATCTGTGCTGAGGAGGGAGACTGGTCGCCAGTTTTTAAGCAGGCGGAGATCGCCCCTCTTCGGCAGCAGGACCATGACCGCCCTGTGGAACGAGAGGGGCATCACACCTGTTGCCAGGCTTTCCCCCAGGACAAGCGCGTAATCGTCCCAGAACGCCCTGAGGAACTCCACTGTCAGCCTGTCCAGCCCCGGGGATTTGCCCCTCGAGAGCTGGTGGAGGGCGCCGGTCAGCTCCGCCAACTTGAGTGGAGCCTCCAATCCTTTGACGGCCTCCGGGCTGACCTGCGGCAGGTCCTCCCACAAAACTCGCTGGACAGATCCGGAGAGAACAATGCACTGTAATAAGTACGGACCAGGAGGCCCATTCCCTCCGGATTTGTGATGGAGGATCAGTCGCCGGCCAGCAGTTCAACGAACTGCTTACGGACCCCCTGCCATTTTTCCAGCGAGTAGAAGAAGGGTGAGGTGCAGTCCAAATCTTCCAGGATCTGGATATGCGACCTCACACATGCGCCTCGGGACCCTACGAGCTGCAGGTCCCTCAGCGCGCCCTTCTCTTTGTACGCTTGTCACAGGGCCGGGTCTGCGACGGCATGACCAAGGCGGGACTCCAAGTCGACCACCTCCCTCTCTAGGCGCCCGATCACGGCTTCCTGCCTCTTGGTCGACCCCTTCGCGTATGCCTGACAGAAGACACGAATGTGAGTCTTGCCCACATCCCACTATAGCCTCAGGAGGGGAAGCCCCCCTGCTTCCTTCTCCAGTTGGCCCAGAATCAACGGAACGAGTCCTGGAATCGCTCATCCTCCAGCAGCCGGTTGTTAAAGTGCCAGTATGTGGACCCCGCCTACGTGCTGAGCGGAGTAAACTCTGCCCACACCAGGTGGTGGTCCGAGCACGGCACCAGCCGCATGGAAGCCGCCGAGACGCAGGAGACGTATGCCTGCGAACAATTGAGGCGGTTGATTCGGGACCCTCCCCCTCCAGACCTCCACATGAAGGTTCTGGAGTTGGGATGGAGATTCCGCCAGACGTCCACCAAGTTGAGGGAGCTGATCGGTCCCCTCAACCTCTCCACCGACGCTTGGCCGCGCTGGGGACCGGAGCGATCCCCCACCTCGCGGGTGCAGTTAAAATCCCCCCCCCGAGGATGATGCACTTGCCTCTATCGATGGAGCTCAAGAGAGTGGACACTTCTTCAAAGAGGTGCGCTTGCAACGCGCCGGGCCTGGGCACGTACACATTCACAAAGTGGAGTGGCACGCTACCCAGGCGAACGGCGAGGTGGAGCAAGCGGCCTGGCACTAGCTCCTTGACCCACAAGATCTCCAGCTGAAAAGTCGGGGCCAATAAGATAGCCACCCCACTAGAAATAGGGGTGAGGTGACTCATGTAGACCCCACCCTGCCACTCCAGGAGCCAGGTGGCTTCGTCTTCCGGAACGGTGTGGGCTTCCTGCAGAAAGCTCACTGCATATCTCCCTTCCCTGAGGACTGAGAAATTGTGAAATCTGCAGTGAGACCCCCTGCTGCCGTTGATGTTGAGGCTGGCTATGGTTATCTTCATGTCAAAGGTACTTAAAAACCGTCACCAGCTCCTCACTGTGAGGAGGGAGTGGAAGTGCACCTCGCCCTCCACTCCCCCAGCAACCCATTGAGGAACGCATTAAATCGGCGCCTCTCAACCAGTTTCATGCCTGTACCCTTGCCCGCTTTCTTGAGGGCAGCACGGACAGACTGGATGATCAGTGCCAGACTTGACCAACGGCCGAGGGCCAGCTGAACTTTATTGCAGCAGCCCCTGCACGCCGCAAGGAAAGTTCTGTCGTGAGGTTGAGAGGAGACTCGGTGGGAGGCACGAGGGACTCCACCACCTCACTGGCGATGGAGTCAAGGTCGTCCTCCGTGCCCCACACCGAATCCCCATCCTCTTCTGGGTCGTCACCACCAGCGGCCGACACACCCACCACACACTGTGGGGCAGGCGTCCAGGCCGTGCCAGCTGGTCCCGCCTCCGTCACGATCCCACCCCCAGGATCGATGGCAGAGGAGTTCTCTCTGGGTTCTAGAATGGAACTGGAGCCTGTGCGTACCAGCGGTTCAGGACCCCTCTCCACCTCCATCCCCAGGCCAATAAGCGGTCCAGGGGAGATGGAAGGGCCCGACTCCGGAAATCTAGCCGGAGCCGGGACCGGAGGTGGAGAGAGGAGGCCATCCCCTGCCCCGCCAGCACCCACAGACCCAGCAGATGGGACAAAATTTTCAATTATAACCGGGTCGGGTGTCTCCTGGTTGGTGGTGGATTTTGGCTGAGAGGGCTGACCCTTTGGGGCCTCGCCCTCCCCTCCACTCAGGGCACCCGACCCAGTGGCAGACTTGG